>NC_136912.1:18983286-19330049 GCF_949606895.1 Notothenia rossii | reverse complement strand
CACACACACACACACACACACACACACACACACAGCTGAAAAAAGTCACACATGGCTGGCCTGAGGTGGCGCAGAGCCAGGCTGTGGGGGTTTGAGCTGGTGTTCCTGTATAATTGCTCATGCTGGAGCTATTTGTTCTATGTGAGTAGAGGCTTATTAAAGGTGGCCCAGTTTCCCTACGGAAAAAGTGAGATTGGTGTTGCAAAGGGCTAACACAAAACCACAAAGATACAGGCTTCCGATTCACAGACAAAGGCACCATTTCAAACACACACACACACACACACACACACACACACACACACACACACACACACACACACACACACACACACACACACACACACACACACACACACACACACACACACACACACACACACACACACACACACACACACACACACACACACACACACACACACACACACACACACACACACACACACACACACACACACACACACACACACACACACACACACACACCGAGACATGTAGACTCTCAGAAGCCTGTGGCACTGTCTAATCACAGCCAGTACGTATTTCTGTGTAGTTGTCTCAAAGGAGTCTCCATGCTGGGCTTACAGCTCCCTGGTGAATGCCAACCCAGTGTGTGCATGTGTCTTGATCATTTCTTGATCACAGCGTCATATTCTGTCACACAGAGGGATAGTTAGTGATTTAAGAAGCTCCAGGACAGGTCAGGTGAGGAGAGATAACTGTAGTGAGAAGAGAAATGTAGAGATTGAGGTTTTTGGCTTAAGTAGGGGGGTGAAAGTAAAAAGAAAGAGAAGCCTGAACATGTGTGGACTTTGTTTATTTTAGAAACAGAAAAATAGAAAAGCAAGTCTTGCTGTAAAACTGCCAAAAAGTGAACTAACAAAATGAGAATTGTTTTAATTTAATCCAGACTGGATTCAAGAGAAAGGATAAATATTGGCACATGTGCATTCATCCTGTGGGCTCTCTGTAGTCCACTCTCTCACATGCAGACTCTCGAAAAACAGACACATACCGTCCCAGACTCAACCTCATTTTACTGCCCTGTGACACAAAATGGGATTTCTGTGTTTGAGCAGCTACAGAGGGACAAATGAAGAGGTGAGGGCTTTATAATCGCTGATGCCAGATTGGATGTCAGCTGCAGCATAAGTGACAATCTATCAGCAGCGTGCCGCATGTGAAGAGGCCTCTTTATAGACGGCTAGACTTCAGACGGCACAAAAAAAGCCTCGTTCCAGCCCACTCCACTGCCCTGCAGGAGGGATTGCAAAACATGCACAGAGGCCTGCATTCATGCATACATTCACAAAGCAAGCAGATACACACATGGTGTTCACCCATACTGCTGTCAACATTCTTACACACGCAGGGACAGAGAAACGTTTGGAAAACACACACACACGCTCATTTGCATTGCATCCCACACACGACTCCTTCTTCAGAAAACACATCACAGACAGAGCCTTGGGCCTCCTCCAAGCACTCGCACACACACACACACATATTGGCACAAATGCACGCTCACACATTTATATTTTTTCCGCGAGTGCATAGCAGTTCACTGCATTGCTCACATTCATAGTAGCAGCAGTACTGCCAGTGGCCATCAGCTTAGAGGAGGTTGGAAGCAGGGCAGGTGTATAACATTTCAGTATATAAATGAGTTCAACTTCTTAATTGTAAAAATGGTTATAGTTTTGTTTTTCCTTCCATTAAACACTTGAGATGGAGTGGTGTCTAAGTGGTAATGTACAGGTTCAAGAGAGGTGACCAGTGGTATTCAAATGCTTTCTAAGTATTAATACATCTCCATCGCAAGAAAAAGTCCTGAATTGAAAAGTCTAATCAGAAAAATGAACTGTAAATAAAAAAAATATATATATATTATATATATTCTTCCCTTTCAATAGAAAAAAAAGCCAAATTATAAAAACATAAAGTTATAGTACAGCAATTGTGTACCTTAATAGCAAGTGACTCTCCCCCTCAGGGAGTGACAAAGAAACAAAGAAAGAGAGAGAGGGAACGTGCTTCTGGAGAAAGGTGGAGGGAAACAATTTTTGTTTTCATTCCTGGGATCCTAACCATGCATGTAATTTGCTCTCCAGCCTCTATTAGTACATGTGTGTTTCTGTGTGTGTGTAAGTGTGATTATGGGATAATGCATAGTCTCTGTCTGCAAGTGTCCACATGTATAACGTGTGTGCTGTGGCTGTGTGTGTGTCTGTGTGTCTGTGTGTCGGTGTGTGTGTGTGTGTGTGTGTGTGTGTGTGTGTGTGTGTGTGTGTGTGTGTGTGTGTGTGTGTGTGTGTGTGTGTGTGTGTGTGTGTGTGTGTGTGTGTATTGTGTGGCAGCAGTGGCGGCAGCAGCGGCAGATGCTAATCTGCGCTGAGAGTCATTATCTGTGTTTCCTGGGCCATTAGACTAATGCTAAGGGATAACACAGAGAAGTAGATGAGACCTGACGCTAACAGGGGCTAATCATCGGGACCACCTCTCACTGTGAGTTCAGCTATGACACTAAATATCCCTCAGAGGCAGGAACCTCAGGCACTTGCAATCAGATAATTACAGGAGCCTGGAGCATTTTATTAATAACATTTCAATAAATTGCCTCAAATATTTGAACTAGCTGAGGTGTGTGTGATTTCATTTGACACTTGAATGGCCTCAGAAGTGCTAACATCCCTTTTGTCACCATTATTAATTATAAATAATCTCAAATGCTGATAATTTCATTGTTGAGCTTTTTTTTTCTCCAGTCCAATAAGCAGCCTGAGTGAGCATGAAGTTGTATTAGATTTTGAAAGAATCTTCAGGAATACCAGATCTTTTAAATGTGACAGAGAAATGATGCACAAAGCTTGCGGAAAGAGAAACAGGTGTATTTCTTAGAGCTCCACTAACCCCCAAATTTCACCTAGCAACAACCATCTCTGAATATTCCCGGCATGTGGTGCTGGTGGAGCTTTCTCTTTGCCAGGCATTGGCACAGCAGGTCTGCTCTAATCGGCATATCACCTGATCTGACCAATGAATCGCTTCCTATTAGATCATTCCATTTGACTTAGCAACCAAAAGCAGTCAGCAAACAGTGAAATAGAATACATCCACAGGACCTGAAGAATCAAATGTCGAAGAAAGAGCTAACGAGGAGGGTTTCTGAGCCTATTTTTTATTTGTATTAATTTTCCGGTACCCATTCAGGGCGGCCCTTCTTCTTCACATTGTACCGGAGTTATTGGATGCACCCCCACGGATTCATCAAGGCTACAACTCAATATTAGACAGTCACAGCTATGTATCTACCCAGGGTTAATTCACTGTCTTCCCCCCATGAGAAATAAACCAGATTGCATACTAAAATAAATAGATATGGAGAGGGAGCGGAGACAGGCGAGGTGAATCTGTATCAGGCAATTTGTGACTGATAAAAAGAGTGCTCATATGCATACGTGCAGTACATGTGTTTGTGTGTGTTTGTATGTGCCATCTCTTACGCCCAAATCTTTGAAAAGTCGAGGAAAACAATGCGTCCCCATCTTCTTTTGTCCCTGTGAGCTCTTGCTTTATCTTCTTTCGTCCCATTTCAAAGTCCACCTGGCTGACTGAGCCCTGGCTGCGGTGAAGGCAAAGAGAGGGCCACATTTGATTGAAGAGAGGCTGAAGAAATACAGCAAATATAAAACACATATGAGCAGACACACACACTTCTTCGCTGGAGAAAGCAGTAGTGGGCTCCAGCAGAGGGCCCGGGTACAAAGAGAGGCTGAGCAGACAAACAGAGGTGGCCCTGGGCAGAGAGAGATTATTGAACCGACCGGGAGAAGAGGGAGAGAAACTTCTAACAACCTCCAGGAAGGAAAGATAAAGGGAAAAGGAAGGGAAGGATGAGGGGGAAGAGGAGACCTGTTTAGCATATGAGCGCCTTCATTAGACCTTGCTACTAGACATACAGTTGGGAGAAAGGAAGGAGGAACAAATTTAGGGGAGGAGTAAAGAGGAAAGGAGACGAGAGGTAGGAGGGAAGGCAGAGGGAATGCAGAGGACCCCTATTAGCGAGGTCCATCACCTTTTGGCCTGCCTGGATCTCCTCATCTCCATAATAGGCTGACCCCCTGTGTTTCAGGCTCATTAGAAAGGCAGACAGCAGGGCCAGGCAGACACACGCCTGTCACCTCTCTGCTCCCACCGGCGGAGACCTCCATGAGACGGAGATAAAACAAAGATGAATGGAGTGATGGTCGGAGAGATAGGGAAGGATGGGATGGAAGGTTGGGCCCCAGGTTTGATCCGGAGAAGAGAAGAAAACAAAAAGGGCTGAACTGCTTCTTTGGTGGAATGACAGAGAGGGGAGAGAAAGAGTGGACGTGTGAAAATAAATCTGCCTAGAAACAGTCTTTTGATAGGAGCTTGCAAGACAAAATAGTCTGCTGTGATTTTTCGTTTAGAGCGTCCCTTGACAACAATTCCATATAAACCCAGAATCACTCGCACATCTGTCAACTGTAAGGGCGTAGTTTCTAAAACTATAATTCCATGTTTTGTCCCTGGTTTAAAAAATAAATAATTAACTCACACAGTTAAATCTCTCAAAACCTTGGCATTTTGTTTGGTCCTCAAATAAAATATTGTATATTACATTACAATTGAGATATCCAAGTTGATCAAAATGTTGATATACTGAAGTTTAACTATTAATGTACGCTCACCGCAATTAAGTGTTAAGTTACAGGTAGACAGACGTAAGTGATTTGCGGACTTTAAGGGGTTTTGACTTAAAGGAAACACACAGGCTGCCCTAACCTTATGATTGAGGTTTTTAGGGTTCAAAATGGGATCAATATATATTTTTTTATTATCATGTATTTGTTTAAAACATAAAAGATGAAGGACAGTGTTCCTTGCGGTTAAGCTTCAAACATCAGAAAAAGAAAATGTGAGTTTGTGACATTTCACATGTTTCTTACTCAAAACACAATAACCAATTTCAACATATAATTGCTAGATTAATAAATATGTATATAAATACAGCCCCCTCTGGACCTCTGACCTTATTGTTTCCTCACCCTTGGCTATACAAATGAAAAACAGAATAAGAATAAAGAGATTCAACGTCTTCAGATCCAAATGATAAAGAAGCCTAAATTAAAAATGATGGAATAAACCAACTTCTCGATCTGGATTGGCTGACACCCGTCTACTACTGGACTTGTACAAAGGATTTATCAATTAGAAAGGAAAACCTCATGAGACTTAAAGCGCAGGAAGGAGACAACAGAATTGTTCCGTCTGTTCAGATCTGCACTCTGTCACTGCTCATCACAACAAACAAGCTTGTGAAAAGCGTGACGCTGAACACAAGCAAAAGATGATTGACAGGCTGCCTCGCCATTCAGCACACTGCTGTTTTATTTGGGATCCTCCCTGGAGAGCCCTTGTTTTACGACATGCCCTGCTTGATATTGATTGACCTGGCGTCCCTACGCCAGACTCCCGCCGGACCAGACCCCGGGATCACAGCCACAAGGTCAAGGGTGGTAAGGTTGATGACCTCATATGGCCTTTTGGCTATTGGACGGTGATCAGTTACCTCTCGGCTGATTGACCGGTGAGTAAAGTCGATGCTGTGTCTCGCCCGCAGGGAAATCACTGTTGATGAAATCACAACTGTCCCAGAAGGGGGAAATTAAAGATGATTGATCCAACAAGAGCTATATTAGGTAAATGATCAAAGATTTTCAAAATATTTGAAAATGAAAAAATGGAGCAGACTTTTTCTCAATCCATTAAAACATAATTTAGTAACTTCCCTTCTTGGAAGATAAGATTGTAACTGATCAATCTTCTGCTGCTTCCTCCCCGTATCAGGATAAGCCTTATCTTAGATCTTTTCATCTCTCATCCTTGCATCCATTAGTTAACCTCTGGCTTCACTGCCTCCACTCTCCCTTTAATTTTCATTGTGTGTATCATTTAAACCTACTGTCAGTCTGCTGCTTCAAATGTCGCTCTCTTTCATCGCCTGTCATTAATCCCCACACCAACCCTCTCTATATGCTGTGTGAGATTGTGGGTGACACACACACACACACACACACACACACACACACACACACACACACACACACACACACACACACACACACACACACACACACACACACACACACACACACACACACACACACACACACACACACACACACACACACACACACACACACACACACACACACCTCTCAGCAATGCACACACAGAACTAATTGAGAGGATTTCATATTTCCCTTCCTCGCAACTGATACACTGGAGATCCCAAAACAAATGTATCCAGCTTTTACACAAAGCTCTCCCTGGTGTCTTAGAACCCCTCCCCCCTCCCACACACATTTCTCTGTCGGTTAAACCCCCCCGGCTCTTGGGGAGTTTGGCCATTTACACTAGCTGGCCTCACCTGTCACTGAGCCATTGTTAGAGAGAGGGAGAGTAAGAGAGACGTGTGACTGTATGTGTGCGTATGTCTCCCTTCATGACATCCGCTCCCCTCTCCTCCACAACCTCCCCCCCCCCCCCCCCCCCCTCAGTCTGATGTTTGCTTTAATTTGCCCTGCCGGCCGCGACCGTGAGCTTATAGTGTATTTTGATAAATTGAAAGGGGAAGCTCCGCTAATAAATCAGGGCCGGTGATGAAGAAAAGCCTTAAATAGGATATTAAGATTTATATCAGAGGCTCTGGTTGTACGCTGACAAGAACACAATTGCTCCCTCTTCTCCTCGACTTTATTTCTCTCAAATGCACTCATTCCATCTCCATCTCTCTCTCTCTTTCTCTCTCTCTCTCTCTCTCTCAAGTCAAATTGTCCTTGCTTCTTCCCTGGCGACTACAGGACGATTTCTTATCAGGGCTCAGGACGGTGGGATTGAAGCGAGAAAAAATGAGAAGTAAAAGAGGAAAAGGTGGGGGGGGTGTTGGAGAGCAGGTGGGGGTTCTCTGCCGCAGCCTTTTGTGTTATTGGCTCAGTGGCCGAGCGTGAATGAAACACACAGAGCTTCATTACTGGAGCGGGGGCTATGTGACAGGATGCAGGATGGAGAGTGTGTGTGCGTGTGTGTTCTGCATTTGTAGCAACATTGAATTTGTGAGCCTGTGCCTGCTCATGGGAGAAGGTGCATAAGTGTGTGTATGTTTGCATGCGCATGTATGTGTGTCTGCCTTAGATCTGCGACGTGAGCACACACTCTCCCAGTGACTTATTTACTCCAGAGGCGAGGCTCTAACCCTAGGTACAGAGCCCTGCACAGAATAATTGCTTTTTTTTTCATCCCCCTGCATCACGTCGCCTCTTTGTTCCTAACCGCTCACATGCAAGAAGTGACATCTATTTGTGAGAGTGTGTGTGTCCGCATGCATATGAATAAAAAAAGAGATTGCCTGTCTGTCTGCTGCCTAGGATTGCATGTCTGCAAGAATATGTGACCCACAATGTGTGTAAAGCAATACTAATTTCACATTTAACTCAACTAATTAGATTAATAACGTAAATATCCGTTCAGTATAATTATACGCAATGCTTCCGGCCTAGCTTAGCACAAAGACTGGATCCAAAAGGGAGTAAGCTAGCTTCCCACACAGAGCTGCCTCAGTATACACAGTAAGGTAATTGAAAAGAATCCCATCTAACTCTCAGTGAGGAATAATAAGCTAATTTGCCAAAATATTGAAATATTCCTTCTAAATGCATGAGCACCGTCTGTGTTTTCCAATATTCTCACATCCTCTTTGAAATGGTGCAGCAATGCAAATCAGTAACCACAACTGTGAGTAATTACCAGTTCGGCATTCGACCATCATTTCATTCAGTTTCAGAGAAAACGGCTCCAGTATCTGGTCTATTAGACTGTTGAGTAATGCTTTTAACTCTGTTCCCATAATTAAACCCAGTGTACAATTGAACACTCAAAGGCGGGTTACTTGCGTTGCGTAATGATTGCAATTAAGGGTCGCACACAAAGCTGGGGAAGCTTTCGGAGTTGCCGCGTGTGACGCTGGCAATTAATTGAGAATGCAAATACACAAACTGATGAATGAGAAGGGTGCTGGGTCTACACTGCGTGAAAAGACTATCCGCCACACTTCAGAAGGCTGGAGGGGAGGAGGATGCTCCCTGTATTCCTTCAGATAGAAAATCCTACCAATTGGATAAGAAGCATAGCCGGGCCGCTGGGGAGAGCGTGTGGTTTGCTGAGACAGTGTGAGACTGCAGACTCCAGGCACAGACACAATAAGGCGCTGATTAGACAACAACAGGGTCATGGAAAAAAATTGCTCCATAAGTTAACATGTGCAACTTAGGAGAAAAAATAAGCTCATATTTCTATTTATATAGGCATAAGCCTCCAAATGTAGCAGTTTATCAGCCAGACGCAGCCTTACTCTGATCAGTCACGCTGGTGCTGCTGCCAAACTGCTTCCAAATATTGCAGTCGGCAAAGGATATGTGAAAAGTACCAGACAAATAAAAATAGCTAGACGTGCACGGGCAGACAGACTAATGGACACACAGGCAGAGCCACTGTTCGGTTGTCTTGACAACAGAACAAGAGCAGCACCCTGGACTCGCAGTGTGGATGGAGAATGAGACATGAGAAGGGGTGAGTAGAAAACTAAAACAGAGTGTAAACCCCATTAAATCCGTCCAGCAGCCACAAAAGTCAGTTCTACATCATGAACCTTTGTGGAGTATTCGACTTTTATTTCCGCCTGGCAAGGACACAGAGAAAACATCAGGGACGTAGATGGGCTATTTTTGCCTCAAAAATATTCATTCAGCCCATTATGTTATCTACAGTGATTTCACCCCAGCTGCCTTTCCCAGAATGCTAAATGAGCCAAGAGAAATGCACCAAAAAGTTGCCTAGCATGCTTCATTGCTTTAATATCCTGACAGACTGCGAACATGAACCTTGACATGAGTCTGAACTGTAGTCTGAGCTTTGGGTGTCACTTATGTGTTTACCTGTTAGGCTTGTTGTGTGGCAAGCCGATTGTTAGTATCAATGCAGTGTTTGTGTTTACAATCCCACACGTCTAGACCAATTAATCTCAATGTAATGGTACCCCAGCAATGTGACAGTAATGTTGATCTGTATGATCCAGAAACCAGTGCTTCCGTTAGCTTCTGCTGGATAACCCTTGTGGGCTGTGGCATTACACATCAGCCACAGCCCGGCAGAAAGAGCTATGTTTTTTAGAAGCAGGATGGGAAAAAAATTGGCAATTATCGGCACATGATGAACAAGCTCTCTCTTTTTTTAAATGTTCAGCTGTCATAAGGATGCTACTTTTGTTAATGGATTCTTCATATCAGCATGCTTACTTGAGAAAACTGATACTTAGCCAATTACCAGCTCCTCCACTAGATTCCCGCACCCACAACTGTTCTCAACACTGAAATTAAGGTCATTGTGGGGTCATGAGGAAGTCTCTGTACTTTCATTTCTTTTCCACATCCACCAATTCGGTTACTTTTCTTAATTTTTTGATGATTGGTCATTTTAATTGAATAATGTTTTATGTGCATTCAAGGTCTGTTGTGACTCGGTACTTTTTAACTACACTCCCACGAGCATCTGAATAAAATACCAGCAATACCAGCAATCAAGTGAAGGCTCCTTTTGAAGCCAGTTGGACTTTCTGTAGAGCCTGGATTCAACATTTCCAATAGCAGACACTTTCTTTGTCAGTGTCACCTTTGTTGTTCATTGTAGTCTGACAAAACTTTATTATTGAGTACCTTGAAATCAAATCAAATTCAATAAAAACATAATTTCCTCTCTAAATCAAACTTGTGTCCATACCCAACCACAGACAAAGACTTTGGAGTGAGGGTCTGCCTCTCCTCAGCGTGACACAGCACAGCACAGCATGGGTGGGCCTGGCATAGTGACAGACCACCTGGCTGATGCCAACAGTGATGTATGGCGTTGCCTTGGCAGGGCCCCCCTACACAGTACCACGGGGGCATCGGGAGGGTACCACCAGTCTGATAAACAAAAGGCACTTAACTCTATCGCACTCCATCAACATCTCTATTCACCTCCCCTGTGCAGGAGGGGTGGACCTTGTTGTATGCTTTGCAGCACACATACAAACACACACAGGTGCATGTGTGTGTGTGTGTGTGTGTGTGTGTGTGTGTGTGTGTGTGTGTGTGTGTGTGTGTGTGTGTGTGTGTGTGTGTGTGTGTGTGTGTGTGTGTGTGTGTGTGTTGACAGATGGGGGAAGAAGTTGTCAGACCCACGCTTGGCAATGCTGTCGGCCCATGTCGGTTGGCTGCTGCTCCTTAACGTGTTAATTAGCCTACTTGTTCGTCCTGTCGGGTAATTACAGTCGGCCTGGGCCAGGACGCTCATCGAGGGCCGCTGATCACAGGACAGCGTGGCATGCAGGGTTAGCATGGGGACATATGGCTGAGGTGGTATGTGGGGCACACATCTATGAGTGCAGCAGAGTGTCAGAAAACTGTCCAAACTAAAGCCTCATATCAACTGCATGTAACGGCACGGCTTGATCCGTTTTCGTTGTACCTGGTGCGATGACAATAAAGGAATTCTTCTTCTTCTTCTTCTTCTTGATTCACTTGGAATCGTTGTTTCCTGGTTTTCCACTGGTGAGATTAAAGGTGGTAATGAAGGAGATGTAAGCTATGCTTTTCAACCCCCCATACACCCAGATTTATCCGGCCGTTCTAGGTATCAAATGGGTGACACATTCCGGTCAAACGCATTAGATTCCTTAATGCATTTTTCCTGCATTTAAAGAAAGCCATTGGCTTCCATTAGTGCGGACATCAAGTCTGCATTCATTCATGTCAATGTTACATTATTATTGATTTGGTAATGCAGTTCAAGCATAGATTAAAGTCCGCACTGCATTACATAACTACAATAACAGAGGCTAAACAAATGATGCAGACTTGACGTTCACTGTGATGGTTTCATAAGTGCGCTGATATACAATCGCTAATGCTGTAATTGTTAGGAGTTCTGATATGAATGAGTGATTTGTAAAACTAAAGAATACAAAACCACTAAGATGGTTCTTTAAAGAAATATGATTATGAAAACTATTTGCACATAATGTAAAAAAAGAGAGCAACAGCGGTATACAAACACACAAAGCAGTCAAATGATACAGTTACACTTACAACTAAAGCTATATATCATGGTAGAATACGTGAACACAAAGTATGAAAACACCTTGATTAAAGCATTACTAGAATAGAAAATAATATTGCACTCAAAGAGAAAATATAAAAGGCTTATATTATTATTCTTTGTGACGGTTTACCTTGAAGAATGTAAATATGAGATAATAGATAAGATTATCTATTATCTAATGTATCATTCCAATAACTTGTATATGGACTCGTGTTGCACTATTACTTTTCTTTTTTTCTCACTTTTTTTAAAACTATTTTTCTTTTTGTATTACTTTTAATATTGTTTTAATATTGTCTGCTTATCTGTATTATTGTGTTGCATTGTTGGAGAAGCCTGTGACCTAAGATTGTCAACGACATAATTACTCTGTAGCTATGTTAGTTTGACAATAAAGAACCTTGAGATGAAAGAAAGATGGAAAGAATACATGCAGAAAAACACTAGCAATGGGAGGTAAATAAAATAAACATGTTGTGCAAAAAAGCGGGAAAGAAAGGATAAAAACATGTTTTTTTAAAGCACCTTGAATGGACGTCAGATAAGTGCTTGGAGAGGTGGGGGTGATGGGGTGTCTCCATCGTTCCTGTTATCTCTCCCCCACCTCCTTTCAGGAAGCAGCCAGTTCATTTGCCTACTAGTGTCTGACAGAGGCGATTAAGAGCAGTTTGTTTTATGGACGTGGGCTAATTGAGTTGGCTAGATTGCCTTCACTCGGCTCGCGCTTCCTATTTTGAAGATTACATATTTCCTTTTCATATCTTGGCGCTGCAGCCGCACGACTCATCTATCTCCATTTCTCCTTTCTTCGATTCCCCTTTCTACCGCCATGTAAATCGAGCAGGGGCTTTGGTCCTACGTCTAATTAGTGCTCCTCTCCATCACTCTCGCTCTGCCATGTTCACTCCTATAGCCTCACCCCAGAGACCTTGCTTTGCCTTTCCTCTCTCCGTCTCTGACCCCTCCTCCTCATTATCTGCTCCTCTTCCTCTTTGCACCACTCCATCTTTCACCTTCTCCATATCTCTGTCATTAAGCACCCACTCTCTGTTTCTGTCCTTTCTTCCCTCGCTACCTCACCCACGTTCCTCCTCCTCCACTTCTCCATCCCTTGCTCTCCTCGTCTCAATGAGTTAATTAGGCTCATCTCTGGCACCCTCTTGCCAAATCCTGTGCCCACAGGGCCAGCCTCAGCTCTCCTCTGATGATTGGGGGACTCTATTTTTAGAAGACAACAGAAAGAGGAGAAGCGGAGAGGGGGAGAGAGACAGCTGAAGGTCATTTGGTACTTTGAGCATATCTATATCCCAATGAGTGAAAACTGAAAAACAGAGAAAAGAGAGAGAATGAGGCTTAAGCTTGGTAAATTGATTCAGAATTTTGGGCATGCTGTTTTTGTTGTATAATGAATTACATTATACAGAGAAGTAACTCTAAAAAGAAAAGAACCGGGTACTGCTTTGGTTATCCCTTGCTGAAGATACCACATGTGAAAGGCAGAGCCCATTGTGTGTCATAAGAAATGCTCTCTATTGAGAAAGCCCTTTGAGAGTTCTGTATTCAGACAATGTGGCACTGACACCATGGCTGATTCACAGCTAACCCACCCATACTAGAAATCTGCATCTTCACATGAGGTGCTTGGTTAAATTGTCTGAGAAACCAAATAGAGCTCCATTAGTTGCTATGACTGGGGACATTGGGTTTAAAGTTAAAGTTTGTACGCAGATTATTAATGGGGCGAAGCCTGCGAGCTAGTTCAGGCAGTCAACTCGAGCACCAATGACACATTAACACGTGACGCACCTCGTCCCTCTTACAGCCAACCAAACACATTCTCCTAAACTTGCTGCTCTATTTAAGCTGCCTGGTCTTCCTGCCTCTGCCTCGCTAATGCTGCTGCTGCCACTGCTGTGTTCACTTGCTATTGCTACGTTCATGTTCCTGCTGCTGTGTTTCATGTTGCTGCTACTTGCCTGCCCCACCACCACCCCAGCTCCACCTGTAGGCTCGGGGGATAGTTATCTAATCATGACTCAATGTTCTTTGTAAATCTGTGGAGTGATGAGGCCCGAGTCTAGACGCCAAACTCAAACTATATGGCAAGGCAATTTTATTTATATAGCACTTTTCAGCACGTGGCGATTCAAAGTGCTTTACAGATTAAAAGCAAAAGACATTTAAGAACAAATACAGCATAAATACATTATTAAAAAGCCATTTAAAAACAGGCATAAAAAGCAAAGACAATGAAATAAAATAAATAAATAAACACAGCAGGTACAGAATACATGACTAAAAAAGGCATACTGTGGTGTGAGTATGGGCAGCTCAATTCAAATGCTGCTTATAATAAACATATTAAGAACACGTGAGTTGTCTGACTGAACTTCTATTTGTGAAATGCCTTGAGCATGTTGGGAATTACGAGGACAGAACGGAACCCCAAGAAAAGCATGTTCTTCATTCCGCTTCATCAAACGCACTCCCTCAGTTGAACGCTGCATGGACAGAATGAGTCATTTCTTATACAAAAGCTATGGAAACGGTATTATTGCAGGTCTTGCTCTTATGAAAAGGAAATACAAAAATCCTATCCACACATACACACTGAGCAGAAAAATGTAGAAACTCATTGGCAAGAAAAAAAGTATCTACCATTAACCATGTGTTACTGCATTATTGTACAACTGTGCCAATGAAGCTACTCTAATGCTTTGTTGGAATCTCTTGGTAGTTGCATTTATATTGGACTATTAATGTTTTGTTTACCTCCAATGGAAAATGATATGTCTTAGCGATCCTACACAAAATCTGACTGAAGATCAGCTGTACATGCACTTCATTTGAGTCTATTGTAATTTTCATTTTCAATTCACTTCAGGGGTAACTGGACGCATACCTGAATTGTCTCGTTATGGCGGCACTCCACAGAGTTACAAATATCCTCTACTTTGCAGCACACCGTCAAGCTGACTGAGGTTATTTTCTCTTATCACTTTGCTAATATAACAACTGTCAACTGTACGTTAACAAACAGAACCAAGAGGCACACATGCCTAATGACAAATACAAAGGGCAGGAATAGCAGAGAGACGGTATGAGTCAAACCACCAGGAGTTCATTTACTCCTCTCCCGCTAATAAACAAGGCAATCACTGACAGTGAGACACACAATTATGAGGTAATTACACAAAATAACAGATTTTCCCTCACCACCTTCCGCGTTTGTTTCACGCGGATACCCCCACAGATTACATCAACTCCCATCCACCCCTCCTCTCCTGTGCAATGTTAACCCCCTGCACTCCCTAAACACATACAGGCTCGCGTGTACTAACACAACACAGAGAATACACACAGATACACAGGCACAAAGACTCCCACAGATTTATGCAAAAGGTTGTTCATGCGAGCGTGTGCTCACTCACACTCAGAGTCATCCCCGTCCCTCCCAGAGCTCGTCTTAATTAGCAGCTAAGTCGTCTCATGGCAACACACTCGTCAATCTCCCTCTATGTAGCCTTGTACTAATTAACAGATTTAAATACAGTAGGAGTGCGTATAACGGAGTGACACAGGTTCTAGTCGCTAAACCGCCCCCCTTTCCTCCTACTCCCTCCCTATCAAACCCATATTAAAATCACACCTCTTAACTTTCCTCACACAATCTCTACTTTCCCGCTTTTCCCCTTTTTCTGCCCTCCAAAACAACCCCTGACATATTTGATTACAGTCATCGAACCCAGGCAGCCTCTCCGCCGCGCCAATTGGCCATCCACCGTGCCGCTGTGCCCCCGCGCCCAAATGGCTCGTTGGCACGGGCACTGCCGCTCATTTCACAACATGCTCATTATCACGGGCAGCTCCACAGGGAGGGATAACACTAAATATGTAAATGCCGAAAGTGTCATAGGGCAAGAATGAAAGGGGAGTGCAGCAGAGATTGCCGTTTCTCCATGTCAAAGCATCGGATGTTGGGGAAAAAGTGCAAAATTACAATTTGAAGAGTCTGGGGAACATCTAGAAATCCAACTAAGCCAACAGCAACTGGATAATGGGTTACGGCACAAATGAAATCTCATTTCCATAAAATGAAATGTAACAAAATCTGTCTGAGTGACAATTTTTGTTTCATAGACAATCCTGCCTCCAGCATTCTCAGCACCGGCAATTTCTTTGTTTTTTCTTTTTTTAGCAGAAAATGAATAAATCCCTTCTGGCTGCCATGCATTTTGTGGAAATTATGCAGAAAACAGACCTTTCAGTGTCCCACTCACCGGCAAAATTTGATCAGATTGATCCTACATTTCAAAAAATCTAAGAAAATACAGCCTACATATTAAGGGAGGCACCATCCAGAAGTGACGCTGCAATAAGTCCCAGTGGATACAGACAAGGGAACATTTAAAAGATAAATGGTGTCAAATTAATGCAAGATAAGAAAGTAGATCCCCCTAAATTCTCTGTTTTAGTCTGTGAGGCATCATGGGAGGTCCTCGGTGGGAGCAGGGGTGAAGCTACTGGCTTTTGCAAGCTGCCCTGAGGGCCTCTCTTACTCTCCTACTGCTCAATTATAGCCCAGTATGATAAAGCACCTCATATAGTAGCCAGGCTACGGAGCTGCAGGCTCCGTGTCGGGCCCTCATCAATATTTCAGCTCCCTTCCTTTATACTGTATTTACCCTTATCTGTACAATGATAGGCCACATCACACCTCCAACCTCCCTCCCCTCAGGCAGTGGGTCGAGTTAGGGAAGGAGCTGTTACACCCGAATGAGAGTATCAGCAAGTGTGCTTGTGTGTGTTTATGTGTTTAGGGAGAGGCATGGCCACCTTGTCTCAAACTGAGCCCGATTGTAACGACAGGTTTCAGTACAGTATGTCAAAATAAGCGGGGATTTACACTCTGGGGACTTTGCTGCTGTGCCACAAAAAGGCCCCTCAGGCGGTAGTTGTTCCAATTTTTTCGTTCATCTAGCTTCCTAGTTAAAGAAAATGTTACATTTATGACAACTTGATGCTACTTTAGGTAGTAAGGGCCATCATCCTTGCCAGTAGTAACCATTTAACACATGAACTATATTGCTGAGATCTGGTAGAGAAATGGGGGCAAAAAGAAAATGAGCAGTCACATGATCAGGGAGGATTTAAACAAGCAACCTGGCAGGCTCTAAATATCACAAAAGAGATTGAAAGGTGAAAAGAATACAGATAAAGAAGCTTAAACACAAATGTAGTGGAGTGAGGGTCAGTATCTGTGAGCCATTGGAGGACAAGTTAAAGGAGAGTTGTAAGGCCATTTTCCCATTATTATCTGAATGCCCCCCAAACACTGCACACACAATTTAACATCCGTATGTCGTCCCCCCCTTCCTGAAATCTGTGCCCGTTTTTCACAGCAGGAAGGTAATTCCCCTTTTATCCCCGAGTAATATTGGCCTTATCGCTCGCGCCACTGCATCCATGCCGAGACAGAGCCACAGGGTGGGGGCAGTGCTGGGGTTGGGGGGGGCAGCGGCAGGTGCTGGGGAATGTCAGCTTGGTGGAACTGATTGCGGCCACACAGACATACACAAAGACACACACACATCACTCAAGCCGCTTCTCAGGCCACCAATATTGCCTTGGAGTTACATCCTTCACACACATGAACACACACACACACACACACACACACACACACACACACACACACACACACACACACACACACACACACACACACACACACACACACACACACACACACACACACACACACACACACACACACACACACACACACACACACACACACACACACACACACACACACACACACACACACACACACACGGGAGAGGCAGGGAAAACCCATTTCACATTTTGCCCACCCCTTCTCTCGCCACGACTATTTTCACTTTTCAGTCCACATTTTCTCATTCCACTCGTCAATTACAAGTGAGACCTGGGGCTCCCCTTGCGGCCCACCCACACTCTTCACCCCAACACAGAGGATAGGGTCCCCCCCCCTCTCTCTCTCTCTCTCACAGTAAACAAGGTGTAGATGTCGGAGAAGACAGGTGGTAATGTGTTCCACTGCTATACCACACCTTACATCACCATGTTAAGGTCTCACGTTGTCACTTAGCCTTGCATCCAATCACAGGCACATACACACACACACACAAGACACATTGACACACACAATAATGGTGAGACTATGCAGTTTTAAAAGCTAAATGCCAGTAATAGGTTCATTCTGCACACACAATGAATTCAAATTGCCTACTGTGCACCACGTCAAGCTGAACACACTACACTTGAGCCTTCCCATCAAACTGGGGGCATTTCCCCTGATGCCTATCTGTACTATGTTAATGAAGATGTATGGAGCAGGTACAGTGATGACATTTTTTATAGGCAGCAGACACTTTCCATCTGTTCTGAGGCATCGGTTCATACCACGGATGCCTGCTCAGAGATTTGGCGAGTCCATCGTTTCGGACACAAGGTAGAGAAGAGTTTAGGGAAATGAGCTCTGTGTGCTCTCAGATGGAAAACTCTGCCACTTGTGACAAGATGGCTTTTGGTTTTCTGGCGCTAAAGGGATCACATGGCCCTGACACATGGTTGAAATAAATCCCCTTGCCCTTGTGCTAACCAAAGTTGCCATTGCTCTCCAACACGTTGATGGGTGCTCAGGAACGATTTACAGCAATAATACAAATCACTAGAAGGGAGAAGGCATATGTGTGGTGCATGTTTGCTGTTATTCACTTTATTTATAATTACAGTGATTACCGGATTATCAATGATAGGAGATGGAAGAGGAAGTGGTTGGGTCATGGGTATTTAGGAATAACAAGCCAATCAACATCGGATGGTGCGTGCACACTGTGATTGTGTAATCTTTACGAACGCTGGTGTAGGAATCTGTCCTTACATGGAGCTATACCAAAACAAATGACCATAATGTTGGTAATAATCCATCCTTTTGCAACAACTGGTGCACTGTAGTTAAAGATATCAAACTGTTAACTATGATGGATATTTATGAGCTTTTCAAAGATTGTTTTACAAAGTATTTCTGTGCTTAAACTCAAGATTTTCTCAATAATATTACAATTTGTTTAAAGCTTTAGTTAAATGTCCCACTTTGGCTTTTTTAGGTATTGTTACGGCAATTCAACGTTTCAGAAAATCTGGTGACCAAATCTTATCATTTCAATAGAAACGATAGACAACACAAATGATGGACACAATTACATCAATGTGATTCAAAGTGTCATAAACTAATTGCAAAAACTGTGTTTGTTAACTTATCATGCAGAGTTTTACCTTTCTGCCACTTATTCTCTATTTGCTCTATGCTGCCATCATATTTGTTTTTCCTTTTTCTTTATCTGTATCTCTGTGTCTTCCTTTATCCACCAATTTGCCCCATCCCTTACTCCTCCCTCCGTCCCTGTGTGTGTCTCTCTGTAGGTGGTTGTAGCTGGGAGGGTTGGGGCGCTGGCTGTCTGATGGATGAGGCTGAGCCCGTTGCCATGGTGCTACCTGGTGGGGAATATTCTGCAATGGGAGGCTAGCTGTCTGCCAATGGGAGAACAGAGGGAAAGAAGAGGGTTTGTGTTGTTTTTTTTGTGGGGAGGAGGGGTTGTCTAATGTCACAAATACATACACACTCGTACAAAACCTCGCAGGCATGCATCGAAGTAAGTGCACACACATTCACACACACTTCCCCTTCAGTAGAATTCAATCTCGCCGCTTTCAGAGACGGTGCAGTTGAATTATTTATGGCTGCCCGTCTCCGGGCCCGGCCGTAATAAAGTTATGGCCGAGACTAATTTGCAGTTTGATGAGGTGGGCTTTTAGCAGTGGATCCTGGGCTAACATTAAGTACATATTGTTTTTACAGATTTGATTACCTTTTTATTGTTATTGTTATTAATGCACTGGGAGTGTGCAGAGAGTTTCAGGGAGCACACCCCTCCTCTATGGCTCTAGACAATACAAAAACCTGACCAGAGGAGAGAGACAAAACTGAATAAGCAGTGTGTGGGGAACCATTAGACATATATGGGATGTAATCTCCTCACTTTAAAAATCCAATAAAAGTGGCAGCTCTACACCTTTTATAGCAACCTGGAGGCAATCTGCTTCTAAATACATAAGCCTCAGCCGTGAATCAGCTGTGAATTGGACCCGAGCCATCTGCCGGCTCGCACATATACAAACACACGCGCATGCATGCAAACACACAGCCCCATAAGGGCCTATAGAAAAGCATCAGGGCTGCTAAGCTGATGTTGGCACTCACAGACAGTACATTAAGGCTAGAGCTGGGAGCTTTACAGTAATGGGATGATGGTGTTGGGAATAACAGATTTTGATTTGTGATTTACCAAAGCTAAACAAAATTCAATTTTACACCATTTTCAAAGAAGCCCACTTTGCCTGGTAGAGGTAACACACTGTAAAACCCTGTGGATAATTTGATGGAGTGCTGCTGGGCTGTAAAGTAAGAACTTTCACAAGCCATTAAAGTCTTAAAGCCTGTAAAAAATGTAATGTAGATTCAAATACACAAAGAAAGATAGAGTTATAGAACACCTTGTGGACACTACAACATCTCACGCTGCGAAACAAGAACAAGACACAGTGCATTGGCCCTCCCCTGGAAACATGATAATCCTTTGATTAATGACACAGAGCATATTTAATGCTTAATACGTAGAACGGGAGCTGACAAGCCAAACAATTAGGTCAATTACCGGTTGACAACTATGTTGTGTTGGGTTAATTACTGGAATTTTCTATGGTGGGACACATCCATTTAAAGGCCAATGGCACGTAACAGAGCACACATGCAAATGAGCTCACCTACAGTACAGGACACAGCTTTGCTGGAATATGTGATCTGTGTTATAAATGAGGCATCAGTATGCCGCTGTGTATATGCTTTTGCATATTTGCAGAGATAGACAAAGGGACTATTTCGTTCACAGGAATGTATCACTATTTCATAGGTATTAAGGTAAGGGTTAGATGCAAATATCTGAAAAATGCCACCGTGTGCGGGTATACTGCCCTACAGTAAATATATCTATGGAGAGAAAATAAAAGTCAGAGAGATAATTGATGTTGTTTTGCATCTATTTTTCATTTGAGTTATATAAGTCTTTGGAGTTTTATGCTGGAAGCTCCACCAGGAGGAGAGGAGAGGAGAGGAGAGGAGAGGAGAGGAGAGGAGAGGAGAGGAGAGGAGAGGAGAGGAGAGGAGAGGAGAGGAGAGAGTTGATGTCAGGGGCCACTGTCATTGAACGCATATTAATTAATCAAATCATGACACTGGAGCTATTTGAAAACACTCCTCTGGGCTCATCATGTCATCATGCTCTCCCATCATTTCTCCTTCCCCCTGCAATATCTCCCTGGTTTTCTATCTTAACCATAACCCTACAGACATGTTCCTTTAATGCTTTGAAGGGGACACATATACAGGACATCCTCGTCTCCATCATGCCACTCGATGCATTTGTGGAGGTTGGCTTGGGAGCAAAAAGAGGACGGGGAGGTCATTTCCATATTCACTTAGCGGAGTGTTGCCTCTCTCCTTTCTGCACTGTAGCGCTTTAATCAAAGCAGGCGGCGCTGCCACTGCTCCTACTAAATGGCCCTGGAGCGCCTTGGAAACACAGTGACACCGGTGTCACGCTGAAAAGGACATGCTTTTTATCCCCTTAAATAGCTTGTAAAAGGGCCCCATTGACTACACAAGCAGCCGACACTTCCATGCCTCCTCGCTTTTTTGCTCTATTGTACTACCAAGTGAATGTGTCAACGATACTGGACGAACACAGGCGCCCTTTTCAACAATATCCTGTGTTATTTTTTTTAATTGAAATGGGCTCAGAGCGTTGAGTGTGTGGCAGATTAATATTGACATCCGTGGTCTTTTATGTGGCTTCTTTGATGAAAAATGTAATAAATAAATAGAAGAAATATGTGACATTTAAGGAAATCGTTTTCACAGTGTCTTTCTGAGAGTGGATACACAAGTGTTGACACAGACTGTAATGGCAGGAAGATATGCACATTTAAACCAGAATACACAGCCATGCACTCGTATGCACAACTTAATCACACACTAACATGGAGATGTACGCTGAAGCCCCCCTGCACACACATCTTGTAAGCGCGGCAGAACAGTATGAAGGCTGTCATCCATCAAGAGGTATTGCCTGTCCTCGTTAGAAAGTCCTAATCCACTTGTTTCTGCAGTCTATTCTCCTGGTAGCTGCCCTGCACTATAATGGGTCCACAGAGCTCACTTTACACACACACACACACACACACACACACACACACACACACACACACACACACACACACACACACACACACACACACACACACACACACACACACACACACACACACACACACACACACACACACACACACACACACACACACACACACATCTCACTTTTCTCTTAATGGTCTTGGAGGGCTGAAAGAGAAGCGTTGGTCGATTTTCTCCAAACTCTGTGTGTGTGTGTGTGTGTGTGTGTGTGTGTGTGTGTGTGTGTGTGTGTGTGTGTGTGTGTGTGTGTGTGTGTGTGTGTGTGTGTGTGTGTGTGTGTGTGTGTCACGGGAAAAAGCCCACAAATACACCCCAACAGATATTCTGTAATGTTTTACTGGGAACACTGCATGATTATTCCAGTGCATATGAATTGTATACATTATGTACTTGGTATACTCTACATGCGCATACTGTTAGTGTAATCTTCTGTATACAAGAAATCAAAAGACAATCAACTGCAAACTCGTACTAACAGAACGCAGAAGATGAAATACTTTGTTGGTTTGTTTTGTTTTTCAAGACCCTGTTTTGTTTGTTTGATTTCACACCGCCAATTCATTCAGATGTTTCCCAAGTGAAGCACAATCCCCATTTCCTCTGCACAGTGCATTGTGAAATTATTGTTACGGGTAGTTAAATTAATGTACGGACAGTACCTAACCTGAAATGGCACACAGCTTTCAAAATTGTTCTCCATATTGAAGTCACATTTCATATTCATACAACAGGATACGATACGATACGATAATACTTTATTGGTCAGATCAAGTCTGAAATTTGACTTGCGTCACAGCAGCTCCATGTCCAACATCAACAGACAAATATCCAGACACATTACATGAAACACAAACATCAAACATTTAACATAACAGCACAATCAGTAAGAGAAAACATGCTCAAATTGATCAAATGATCATTAAGTCCATCCATGTTTATAAAAAAATGGAATATTTCTGAATCGGAATAACTTTGAATCTAAATATGTTCACTTATACTGTAGTGTGTATACTAAACCCCTGACTACACCAGATGTTGTATTCATCACAGTGTGCTTGGACAAGTTCTGATGCAATGGTGATGCAACTATAATAGGCTCACGATGCAGTGAAGCACAAGATCTGATAGGAGTAAAACAGAATGCCATCCTGAAGGAGACTCTCAGAGACATTTCCAGGCGTCGCAGACACAACAGAACACTTATTTGGTTTACCTATGAGACTTCTTAGTGCTGCTTTATTAAGTGCACCTGCCTCTTCATCAGACGTGTGTGTGTGTGCCTTTGTGTGTGTTGATACACAGACTACTAGGACATGAACAGTGGCTACATGTGTGTGTTTCCTTGTCAACGTATGGTAGTGCTGGGTGTGTTGTTAGTGAATGTGTTTTTAATTGAGAGCTCTGGTGTAAATCTCTCTCTCTCTCTCTCTCTCTCTCTCTCTCTCTCTCTCTCTCTCTCTCTCTCTCTCTCTCTCTCTCTCTCTCTCTCTCTCTCTCTCTCTCTCTCTCAATTAGGCGCGGAGAGCCCATGGGGAGCCATTGTTTGAGCAGCAGCGGAAGACAAACAAGACTGCCACCGCACGCAGGAACTCCCCCGGCAACACTGCAGCCATACCTTTGATATACTACCTTGCATATACTTACTTATGCATGTTGGCACAAATAAGAAGACACAAACATACACGTACTGTACATTAGCACCTAATGCTCAATTATAATGAAAAGATAGGTGCTCATGTATGAGAACTAACAAATGACACACACACAGTGAGATTCACACACAAAGCATGAACCGTATAGACGCATCCAGACAAACATACACTGAGGATTATATTAAAGCACAACCCTGCTCCTCTTGGTAAATAGACCAAAACCACAGATCCGGGGGGGAAATGAAGGCACACATGTTTACACACAAATGACACCCTATGGGATAACTTAGCCCCGTTTCCACAACGAACGGCCACACAGTGTTGGGTGATAATGTGCGCACAGGGATATTCCCCTTATGCCACTTTACTAACGCCTCAATAAGAGAGGATTTAGTGCTACAACTCGCCCAAAAAGAGAGAGAAATAGAGGATTTCCAAGGTCATAAAAGTGTTATAGGAGCCGTAAAGGGTAAGCATGTACAGTTGGTCCTCTGAACTCTCACTCCCTGCTCTTGATATCCACATGGGAGGAGAAATGGACAGGTAGAGAATGTATCTGGATATAAAGATCTGTCCTTTCTTTTGAGCGTTCATGTTTAATTTTTCTTCTTGTGATGCACTTGTTTTAATGCCTATGATTTTGGGAGTTTTTGTTGTTGTTGATTCTACCTGACAAGTGTGTGTTCAGTGACATGAAAGCTGTCTCACACTCATCTTAACAAGAGCTTTGCTAAGGAGACGAAAGCTCATTGAAAGATAAAACTAAACGTTTCATACAGCCTCGAGTCATAGACAGGTATTACTTCATATAACAGTCTGAAGAGCAAAGGTGGTCTCCAGGCTTTCAGCGTCACAATAAAGCAAAGTTATATTTATTGTAATGTACTATACGGATACACACCATCTCTTCTATTGTGGGCATCTCTATCTGTATTTTCACAAAATAGGGAAATGACTTCCACGTACAACATGGGCTCGCAAATGGGATATGACAGTTATTCAGCTGAATGGGGTGGCAGCCGGCTTTCCCCCCCCCCCCAACCTATGCGGCAAGCTGTAAAATAGCAAGCGAGCGAACAACAAGAGAAATAAATGACTTTCTGGACAAAGGCAGCAGCAAAGCAGAAAGCATTTCTCCTGAGGCTAAGAGGGAGAATGAGAGAGATGGAGGAGGAGAGGGAGGGAGGGAGCGGGGAGGGGATACATCACCTTGTGCGGCGCTCCATATCATTTGCATGGTTTATACTCTCCAAGGCCCTCACCATGCAAATGACTCATAAAGTAGAAATAGAGAGACTTTGGAGCTGGTGTCAGGAGTGAATTTATATACGATTGCCAGGCGGGCCCGGTGTCCTAAATCATTTTCAATTAGATGACACTTTCAATATCGAGCCGCTGATTTAGAGATATTAAAACTTCTTCCCCCTTATCCTCCACAGAGTTGAAAGCAAGCAAGCCGATCCGCCACCCGCCCCACCTCGTCCTCTCTCCTTCCTCTTTTTCTTTTCATCCAAGCTTTCTCATCATCCTCTTCTTAAAAAGGTATATGTCAAAAAGATATTTTACAGGAAGGATCCCGCTCTTCAAGGGAGAAGAGGCCCCCGCATACAAAATGAGGGCAATTTGCAATTCGTTTTAAATGTACCATGTCATTGTCTGGGTAGGCATATTCAGCACAGAAATAATAGGACATTTTTGCCAATTGTGAGCGATTGTCTTTGGTTACAATTAGAACCGGGGGGAGGTAAGTCAAGGTGGCAACCATTTAGAGAAGGTGAGGAGGAAGAATACATTCCAGATTTACAAAGACACTATAATGGATTGGCTTTGCATTTTTAACAAAAGAAATACAACTTTAAGTGCCATCTTCGAAAAGTTATCTTGCACTGTTTGTGAGCTTAGATAACCGGCACATTTCTCATTAAGCAGCAGGAACTTTCAACGCTGCACCCTCGCAAACAACCTTTACGTGCTCTGTCTTTGCAACCACATCATCACGACAGGCATCGATCCTGATTCTCTTTAAATAGTCCTCCCTCATTCACATTCTGCTCGTGTAGCCCTCTCGACCTTTCTTCCAGGCTGCCTTTTAAGCGTTCATTGTGCCGCACTTAACGACTCCGTTGTATCTGCCCGTGCTATATTGTAAACTTCAGTGTGAAAGGCACCTACGTAGAACCAAGTGCATCGACGAGGCCCTCCATCCAACCTTTCTTCGAGGCAATAAAGCTGTATGGAATTGACAAATTGGGGTCTGTATCAAAAGCTTCACTCGCTAGCACCGTCACCATCCCCTTATCTCTGCCACTGAGCACACAGCAACCCCAACCCATTCTGAGGTAATAACATCTATATCTTAATGGACATACACAGAGAATGTCCCACGGCAATGCAACCAAAACGGCATACACACCCCTCCTCGTTTTAGTCCCTCACTTGCACTTTGCCTAACTTATGTCCCCTCGTCCTGAACCACCACCTCCATCCTTTCAGGAACAATAAAACCTAAGGCTTAGATGGACATCTCCCATTTCTGTACTCCTTCAACATGCTGCCCTCCACCTCCTCCTCTCATCCCACCCCCTCTATCTTCCTCTCCTCCCCCCACCCGTCTCTGCCTGCCACTTCTCTATCTCCCTCTTCATCCCAGCGCTCTCACTCCCTCCCCTCCTTTTCTTCCTATCTATTGTACCCCACCTCTTCGATCTCTCGCTCCGTCCTATCAGCCCCCCCCCCCCCCCGCCCCTTGTCTCCTCGCGCTGCTCCTGTCGTGATTGTGTGTGGGGCAGGTCTTGCCGACAGGCCTGGGTAGGGCCGATAACGCCGGGAGCTGAACAATGGGGGGGGAATATTGTAAAGCTTAATGGAAAGGAGCTGGAGGTGGAGGGGGTTCATGGACATAAATCAGAGCGCCTGGCACTGATGGGGCTTTTCAACAGCAATAAGGGAGGCCATACCTCTCGGAGCCCCATGGCAGAGGAAGGGAGAGGGGACCTACATACTCCTACGATTGAGAGAAGACACATATGGAATGACCTGGCGCACACACACTCTTAAAAAGACACATTTTCATGCATACACAAAAGTCTCTCTTGAAAACATATATCCACATGTTTCCAGTGTAAAGTATGTGTAGACATCTACTGTACACACACACACATTTTAAAAGCACTTTCTGAGGAGCTATGTTAAGTAGGCACTGTGTCAATCTGTGAGGGGATGGATGGGGTTGAGTGGGGGATGAGGGGGCGGCTTCCATAAGCCATTGACAGTGATAACGGGCGGGGATGGATGAGTCACATTTTACCTTTATGGTGTTATGCTATTCACTGTGTAAAGATAATGGTTGGAGCCACTTAGTAATCAGAGGCTGAATTAAAGAGCTTCTCTCATCTCTATTCCGACTCACTACAAAGCCTTTCTTATTCCATCACTTCTTTTCTTTTTTTTATACCTGCCACCACTTCTAATTATCTAGAAATAAATGAACTGCTTCTGCTATGGAAAAAAGGTGCTGTGTGTGCGGTTTTATCCAGCCAAAATGTGAGCGAGGGCAATTGCAGTATTTGTGTAAGGTAAGGTTTAAGCGTGCTGTCATTATAGGGCTGGACAAACTATATACAGTGGTGTTACAACATTTGACAAACACGCAAAACATCCACCATTGAATTGTCAAATAATAAATATAGTTGTTATGTTTTTTCTATAATGAAATACGTTGAGCTGTCAGTATGTTGCCAAATCTCAGCATTTACCTTGTTGAGTTCCATGGTATTAAAACAATGAAAGATAACATGAAAGAAGTGCTTATAAAGAATTGTATTCATTGTATCTAAAGTGCACAAGAGGAAAAGTTGAGGGATTGGATGAAGTAGCAAGTCTGAATGGATGTGTTGTGGACTTGGACAGGTGGACAGGTGGTTTTGCATGATGGATTTTGTTGTAGTGGGTTGCATTGATCGGACACTGAAATGACAGCGCAAAGAAACAGAGAAAGGATATGTTATATTCAAGTTTGACAGCGAGAGATGATTGGCTCACTGAGGTTGTGGTTAACTATGAATGGTTGAAGTGATTTGATGGCTTCAGAGTGGGAAAGTATTATCTTTAAATTGGAATAAAACGATACAGCATGAAGAGAGTCTTCCTAACTGAAGTTTGACTAATGTACAAGACTATAAAAATAAGACCCATCATGTTTAAATAAAGGGCAAGTGTCGCAATTAAAATGTTCAAGTCGGAGAATATGTGGCTTACGGTAGAGTAACATACGCAAAACAGAAACTTACACAGACAGGCTTATCATTTATTCAATATTAGGCAAATGATAAGACTGTTTGCAAGAAAAGCTCATGTGCAAAATAATTAAATAAGTAATACTATCAGATAATATAATTATATGAGTCTTTGTGTTGAAATGTGAGTGTGTAAAAGATGTTCTGTGTGGAGAAACAAGTCAACCAAAACTAAAGACAGAAGATACAAATGTGCAGGATTCACACACACACACACACACACACACACACACACACACACACACACACACACACACACACACACACACACACACACACACACACACACACACACACACACACACACACACACACACACACACACACACACACACACACACACACACACACACACACACACACACACACTTTCATTCTCATCTCACCTCCGATCTTACAATATAAAATAAGTGTCATGGGCCATCTTTGAGCATTCATCACTGTAATTGGCTACATCACAGCAGCTTCCCGGTCTGAAACTCAGTCCACAGCAGTCAGTTTTGTTTAAGGAGCGAGAAAGAGAGGTAGAGGAAGAGAGAGAGTGATTAGACATCCTTCATAGGTCTTAAATCTTCATTAATCATTGCCTCTCTATTCACATCCCTGACTCTGACACAGATAAGAGCTCGCTATAAAAGAGGAACTCGGAAAGACAGAAAGAGGGAGAAAGAGAGCAAGGGAAAAGTGGGAGATCACATACTTGTTAAATATAATAAGCTGCTACAGAGCCACGTGGAGAGGCCCTGGCGAGATGGGAATTGCTGATTAAATTAAAGGCTCATTAATCAGCCCTTGACCACGACTCCCCCCCATTTGTCTTGTTCAGGTTGCGCCACTGGCTTACCCCATTTTTTTTCTCCCGCTTTTCCACCTCCCTCGTGCCAAGAGAGGAATCTCCTGCTGGAGGGTTAGGGTTAAAAGTCAGCAGGAGAGGGGGGGATAAGCAGGGGGAAACCTGGCAACCTACTCCTGTGATTAGCCTGGAAAAATAGCAATCTGGCCTCCCATCTCCTTGACTGCCCCCTGCATGGTGGGAGCGAGTACAGCCAGTTGGGCAACACCAAAAGTCGACTACCACCCACACACACAAACACTTTCCCCCCCCGGTCTGAACAAAGCTTTGCTGGCGGCCTGCTGACATCCTGCTGGGATCTGGCTGCAGATCTTGCAGAAGCATCGGTTATCTGTTTGGCTGACGAGGACGAATGAGCGATGGCTGTAGGCATGAGTATGCAACACTGATGATCAAGTCGTTTTGAGAGAGGGCCTGTTTCATAATGGTGGTGATTATGCTGAGGTCATTAGAAACCTACGCATTACATCATGGCTGCCAGCAATGGGAATCCCCCCCCGGTTTGCTTTAATGTAGAAAAATGTGTTTTCCTCTCATTACGAAACCAATCAATTAGTCAGTCTGATAATCAATCAATCAGTAAATCCATCAGTTGGTCCAGCAGGTAAATTATTCCTGCTTGCATGGGTGCATTATGGATGTTTTGCGTCCTCTGACGCTTTTACCGGAGGAAAACATCATGTCCTCATTAATAATTCATCACAATGCCAATCCATCAATTAGTGTTTTGTGTATCTACAGTGTTGAATGCATTCGAGAATAACTGACATGGCTTTTTCAATCATAGAATTTATGTTGCATCTAACGTCATGTCAATAACATAACAGGTGGAATAAATCAGATCTATTACCCAAAAGCAGTGATACCAAGATTTAACATCTCAAGTTTCTAATTATAAGTAATTCCAAACAACCTTAAACTATGTATAGAGTTGGCACTAGTCAGTAGTTCAAACCCAAACTATGCTGATATCGAAAGTAAAAATGCTCATTATGCAGGCAGAATGGGCCTCATCAGGGATATGTGAGCAGCATTTCAGTGTCTAATTTCAACTACTTGTATCATGTTTTACAGGATGAGCATATATAACTGTCTTTCTGCTGTTTGAAGCTGTGTAGTTTGTGTGCAGTGAGTTAACAGGCCCCACAACTGTTCATCAAAAGCACAACTAATGCATAAACGTGCTTTTGTTCTAACATTGTCTGCAATTCTTTGTATTTCTATCATCAAAGTCTATGTTTTACACACAAAAGGTCATATTAGCAGTGCCACCAATAACAGGAAGAGTTCAGAAGTGAAACTAAGAACAAATGGAAACGCCTTTAGATATCACAACCAAATATAAATCTCCTCTCAGTAACAGTAAAGTCCTAAACACAAGAATACCTATACTTTCTGAACCTCGCCCTGTGAGGTCCCCCCTCAGGATCAGCGGATAAATTGAACAGGACTCCTTGACATATCTGACAGCATCCTTTTCCCTCCTCGGCATGCCCTATTCCTCGCTCACCTCGCCGTCCCCTGCTCCCTCCATCAGAGAAAGAGCAGGGGGAGTAATGGGATCCGTGGGCTAGCTGACCCCCACATATGAAAAGGGCCGACGCACAAAACAAGGAGGGAGCGGCCACTTAAAAAGGAAATGGAATGAAGGTGGAGGTACAGAATAGGGAAAGAGGGAGAGCGAGAGAAAAGCAGAGGAGGAAGATGAGGGGAGCATAGAGGGGGGAAAACAGGCGCCCAGCCATGTGTGAAAGACATAATTGAAAATGTCAAAAGATGTAAGGAATGACAGCAATGAACTGGCTGAGCATGGCCGCGCAGTCTGTCAGTGAACTACTACCTCCACCCTGAGTAGATTCTGTCTCCCTTTGCTCACACATGCACACACACACACACACACACATGCATAAGCACACAGTTAAATCATTTCCAATATTCTCTTTTACTCATTTGATTTCATCCATCTGCTTTTTGTCTCAGTGCGACTTAACCTCTCTCTGGCAGGTTTCCAAGCAGAGCATGTGGGCGTGCAGCACCGCACGTGCACCTCGGACTCATGTGTGCATGTGAGCATATGCATATAGATGGATTTGAAAGGGAAATGTGATGCCAGATCAGCACTTGACCCTAATGTCAGCTTTCCCGCGTATCCTTACTTCCGCCCTTTATTCTTTTCTCTGAGAGTTATCCGCCCTTCCCCTGATCTTCGTTTTCATCTCTGAAGATGAAGAAGAGATTCTTTGCTCACATTGGCCATGGATGATAAGTAGAATGCATGACATGTAATTCAGCAGATCTGCCCGCTGTCAGATGTGTTTTATCTTATAATAGCGCAGGCTGGGGGGTCTTTGTAGGTGTAACATGTAGTTAACTGGAAAATGCCAGTTAAGCATCCCGGCAACATCATACAAATGTCAAATGTACAAGAATTAGAAGACCAAACTTTCTTCATTAAGAAACTTTCAACTGTTTGGTATCTGGGTCACAAGTATGTTATTTCTGTAGAACAAAAAACTATAAGAACAACAATGATATCCTCAGTTAACAACATATGCTCATTAAAAAAAGGCTTCCTCATTGTGAAGATTAAAAACATTAAAGGTGGCATTCTCGGGTGAACTGGCTGTTGGAAATTATTAGCAAATAAACATAATTTAGAGGAGACCGAGTTGGTACAATCCAGTTGTGTGCTGACTTTAGTTTGACAATGTACAGGGCACACAATTAGCCCCATTAAGGCTACAAGTTAAATATGCATGTGACTGATATGCATCCCTCAGCAATGGTAACCTAATGAGTTGCTTATACAATTTGAACGTTAGCTAGCCATTCAGCCGTGGGACAAAAAAAGTGATCAATAATTAAAAGATGAATGAATGTGTTTTAGTTCAATGTAGGCTATGATTGTAACAGTAAAACACATCGGTGAAAGCCTATCCAATCAGATTTCACTTTCCATATTTTAACCACTGCAGGATAAAATCAACATCTTCAAGTATTTACAACCTCGGTTTTACGAGTAACATAAAGAGGTGTGGCCAAATGATGGGGAGTATGTATTTCCACCAACAAGTCCAGAATGATCACTTCCCATTACCATCTGCAGCGATTCCGTCTTGAAGGAGCCAATTTCCCTGGAAGAAGAAACATTTTTCTCACCGTCATTAATTAAGGAGAAAGAGGGGGCTGTGTGGCCGTATGGAGATGTGAGTGTGTCATTTGACTAGCTTGATGACACGGATGGAAATCACTATGATACATATAGGCTTTCAGCACATTCATGAATATTCATCTATTCCATTCACCACCAACACAGCACATCAAAAATAGATGTGCCGGGTGGGAAATGATCTTATCAGAAAATCTGTGGTTGACATATACAGCATTGAGCTGCAGCCCTCCACCATGGAGAATCTGCTCGGCGAGTTTGAGTTCATTGAGTTCAGGGTCTTGTTGTAAGCTGATTTACACAGCCATTTGATAACACAGCTTTACAATATCATGTAAGTCCTGTGTGAACGATATAAGGACCCCCTGCTGTAGAAACAGAAAGCTCTGAAAGACTTGGTTCACAACAACATGCTGTAACTCTCTCTGCAGTGAAAAGGATAATGTCACTGTGGCTCTCAGACAGTAGCGGACTATATCCTGCAGCGGTGTCGAAGGTGAGCAAGGTAGCTCATCCTTTGTTGCCGAGGGGAACCAATTTTACTTATACTGTAATGCTGCCCTCTCCAAAGAGAGAATGAGAAGAAAAGGGGAGGGGAGCAGTGAGGGAGCAAGGGAGGGAGGGAGGGAGGGAAGGAAGGAGGGTAGGGATGCAAAAATGGCTGCAGGGTCTAGGGAGTTTATTTAAGACTCAAATTAAAACAGCCAACAAAATTAAACCTTTAATGACAAATTAATACCCCCATATTAGCAACTCACAAAAAGACGGGGGTGGCTTGGGAGACCTTCTGCATGTGTGTGTTTGAGTGTGTGTGTGTGTGTGTGTGTTTAGGGGGGATAATGTGGTTTACTCAGCTTTTTTATTCATATGCCTCACATTAACCTGAATCAAGAACAACAGAAATAAACCTTTAACGTGATCTGACATAAGCCCCCCCGATAGTTGTAATACGTCGGCAGGTTTTGCTAATTACTGACGTAGCTTAGTAAAAAGATTGTTTTTAACACTCTCCCTCTTTGCCATCTTTTGCTGGGTTTTCATTATTAACATTACTCTAGTATTTGTACTACTAGAGTACTGTAATATATTTGGTTGAGTTGTAAGATATTCAGGGAACGCTGCTCAATAACATATACTTAATAATGATGACGTCATTCGAAAATGTTGCCTAATTAATTGAACATTTATCTTAAAGGTTGAATATACATTTTCTTTAGTCATCCCTCAACAGGTATTACCGAAATGCTGTGCACATGTTTTGTGTTTGTAAGAATGCAGTTGTAAGACTTGCATGTGTGTCAGTGCCTACTCGCCTGTGAGCACAGTTGTGTTGAGTCCAGCTGCATCCAAACAACCTGCGAATGCCTCGACGCAAAACTCAGCAGGGAATGAGCCGGCCAGTCAGCCCAGAAAGAGTGCCGACACAGCAAACAACACCACGACCAGGGACAGCCGGTAATGGGATAAGTGGCGGGTTGCAAATGTGTCAACTGGAGTGTGAACGCCATGTTAGGTATGCAAATGAGCTAGAGGACCGATTGGCTCTGCATGCATGGCCCATCTATTCCATAGCAGCCTGCCACAGTGATGCAAGGCCCGTCAGAGAGAGCCTCTGGTGGCTGTAGCAGTTCGTACTATAAATTAAGAGTTTATGGGTTATTGATTCCAACCTAAGGAAATGAATTCTATATATCTCTCACTGTCAGCAGTGATTACAAAAATATGCTGCTCTCTGAATCAAAACATTACTGTTAGTCCAACCCAGGCCGATGTTTTGAGAATGTTGCAGCATTAATGGTCGTAGCACGTGAGACAATAACACACTGGTTTACAGTTGTGCAACACTTACTATTATAACATACATGTAAGGCCAAAAGTAGTTCCCATTCGACTGTATCTACTAACTGCAACTACTGAACTTGTTTATACTGTACACATCAAACTGTGTCAACTTTTGACAAATCTATTAAGAAGTATTACGTTTGTCATGTCACAAGCATGACTATGCACTACACAGGTCTCAGACTAACTAACTGATTCACCATTTGGGGAATATTCACACCTGTTCTCAGCTGACTGTAGACGGGCAATTTAATAACATCTAAGCAGTGGATCAATTATATAAGAGGTCTTAAACAATACAGCACAAGCTGAGGACACCTTTTTTCTTACTCAACTGTTCAAAATGTTCCACCTGTCAGTGCAGCCTTTTTGGAGTTTAAGAACATGGTCAGCAGATTTAGGAAACACTCTACACTTACTTCTATCTTATTAATCAGACTTATTCATCTTTATTCTTTTTAGATATTGGCAGTGATCCAAAAATCTGCTTTCCCCTGTTTAGATCCAACCAGCTAATCCTGTCATAGTGCTACATCTTAGCATATCAGAAAGTCAAATGTCTATTGTTGTGTGAAGCTGCTGGTTGGAATCACATAACACATTACTCAGTTGTTGGGCCAGTTGAAACACATACAGACACACAGACCCCCCGCCCCTCCTCCACCACTCCCCCTCTCCCTCTTCCAGCACCCTTATTTATCTTTTTGATTTGGCGCCCTTGCAGCGAGTTTTGCTTTTTCATAAACAAATGAGAAAAGGCCGCTGGCGTTGTTAAATGTGCATAGGAGGGACGGATTTTATGGTGAATGCAAAGGCAGAAACAAAAGCAAAAAGCGACCCACAGGGGCAAACAAATGACACGCTGCATGCCTTGAGCTGCTTTGAAGAAAAGTCAGGAGTCCTTAAGGTGCAGAAAGGAGAAAAAACAGATTTCTATTCCTCTGCATTTTTCTTTGTCCTTTCAGTCCTCCCCCCCCCCTCCTTCTTTTTCTAATTTTCCAGAGGACGGAGGTGCCTGCCTGCCTGGCACATGACATTGATTTCCATCAGCGGTTGGAAATAAACTCGGAGCCGTTGCCAGGGCAACCCGCATCTACCTTTTTGCATTTTTGCATATTGCCGCTGAGTTCTTTTTTTTTTTAAGTCTTTCTTTCATTGCGTCGGCTGCAGCTCGCAGAGCGACGGGATGACAAATGCTCTCAGGTAGAGAGGCGATGGCAGGGGATGGAGAGGAGGGGGGGGGGGGGGGGGAGGAGGGGAGGGGGAGTGATGGAAGAGGAGGAGAGAGCAGCCATCGGGTGGGTGGTGAGTTCAGGAGGGGGAGGAGGTGGAGGGGGGGACAACGCACAGAGAGATGGATGGCTATGCCAGGCAAGAGCAGGCCGGGCCATGGAAACTATGGCACGTAGTATGTATGTGTGTGTGTGTGTGTGTGTGTTGTGTGTGTTGTGGGGGAGGGTTATTGATGTCTCTCCATTGGGGGCCAGGGGGGGACAATAAAACACCAAAGCACTGACACCGATGGACTCCTGCCTCCTAATTAAGTACATGACGGCGGGCACCGAGATCGAGAGAGGGAGAAAAAGATGCATGCAGAGAGATAAAAAAGTAACAAGAGTGAGGACGTTTTTTAGTGGGTCACAAGCACAGCAAGATGCTTCTCTCTTACTGACATGAACCATCATCTGTACACACATCAGTCCAGGCTGCAGGCCAATGCCAGCACCGCCACTCACAATGTCAGCCTGTGGGGGACATCACTGACAGCATGTGTGTGAGAGTGTTTGTGTGCAGTTGTGTGTGGGTGTCACAAATGGTCTCCTTGCTTTGGTCATTTACAGTTCAGTGGTGTAGAGATCCTTGTTATTGTGTGCCTCTGCAAATTTGTATGTGCACAGGAGCATGGGCCGTGTGAATGGGTGCATGGAGGTGGCTATCGAATCGCCGGAGTGTGTCATGAGAAATGTTGATGCACCTAGAAGGAAAGAAGGAGAGAGAGAGAGAGAGAGAGGGAGAGGTAGTACTACCAACAATGCTCCCTCACCAACATTTGCCTGAAGATTTCTCTTCCCCATCCCTGTATTAACACCCAAGTCCAAGTGCAGCCAGGGAGAAAATTAATTTCTTATTACCTGATTATATTATTAGGTTTCGCTTGGAGTGTCACTTAAATAATCCACATCAGCATTTCATTAAGCAGGGTATAGCATGGTATAGAGGGGAGTGTTGTGAAGCAGGGCTGTGGGTTGAGCAGGGCAGCCCAGCAGTGTGAGCCTGAAATGGGGGCTGTAATCGTCTGAGACGTGCCTCCCCATCCCGAGGAATAAAGACTGGCGCTGGCAATATGCTGGCAGAAAGCAATTTGCTCGAGTGCTATTCCCTCTCCGGCGTCCACCGGAAACACACGCGCACACACACATACACACCAAAGCAGTGCAATGCCCTGCCATTCAATTCACAATGGGTTCAGAGGTTTCACTCAGGTAAAGCATTCACCTACATACACATTTTCTGTCTAGCTCTCACTTGCACATACACACAAGCAAGATCGTTTTTTTTATATTTTTCAAATAAGCGCAGGCTCACTGCATTCATCCAGCCTGCCCTCAGATTTGCCTTTCATTCCCCCTCTGCTCCCACACACAAGAGGATTTAAGAGACGTGACCAATGCCTGAGCGCACCCTGCACCACCCACCATATCTCACAAACTGAGAAATGTAGAGGCCACTGGATGAAGAAAATGGAAAAAAAGAAAGGAAAGGAAGTAAGATGGACGAGGTGTAAATCAATCTCATGTTATATCCCTAGATCAAAATCTCCTGATAAGTCTTGGAAAGGTACAGTAAACTAAATTGATCATTACAAAATTCATGAAGTCCAGAAATCCTGACTCTTTCCTCATGGAGGCCAATGTTATTATTGTTTCCCCCTCCATCCCTGGCAACAAATCTACACACTCAGTGGCTAAGACTCGAAAAGGGCACATTTGCATACCGTCCATAAGGAAGAAAATCTGATCATATAAATGTAAATAAGATGAGCTTAACTTATATTTTCCTCGAGAAAACAGTGAATTGATAACATGAGTGAGCAGCGGGCAGAGGAGGCGAGGTGGATGGCGTGGAGAGGGCTCGAAGGGGGCTTGTGAATCAGTATATGCATTAATGTCAAGAACTGGCAGTGGAAAATTAGCTTTTTTTGCATATTCTGTAACAGGCCTGAAATGTTACTGCTGTGGACAAACAGCAGGAGGCAGTGGTGCAGCATCAGCAGCACAGATACAAAAACATGTTTCCCGTGCTCAGTATCTGTACCCACCTGTATTTCAGGAGTGTTTTGTTTTACAGTTTTTTGTTTTTAATGAGTCTCTTTGATTAGGTCGGCACATTTTCTCAAACACTTCAAGCTATCTCAGTTTAAATTGCACACCAAAAAAGCGTAATTTGTTCTGCAAGTCACTTAAAACAAACCAATTAGCTCATCTCTCAGAATTAACTAAATTCATCAAGTGCATCACGGCAGCTAAAATCTATACCTTGGTAAAAAAAGGAGTCTACAGAACTGTGTCAGTATGGCAGGAGGCATTAATACTGTATTTCTGTAGTTTCTCATTCAGACGTGATGAATAATTAAGTCATATCCTTTACAAATGACTGAACAAATGTGTTACACGAACAACAGCTCCAACAGTCTATTCTAGCTGCTGCTGTTCACCTTTCTGTTATGTCCCCTTTTAACACTTATGTCAACATGCAAAAAGTCTAGTAAAATTGAGGTCTAAAACAACTTAATGTATAAATGAAAAACAAAATATTCCAAGTCTGCAACATGTCAATGGTCAGTTCAACATTCCTCTATGGTAGCTGCATTTGGTATTTTGACTCAAAATACTCAAAAATACCTTCCTCATAGATGTCTGCGAAGTCTTCACAGGCGGTGTGTTGTTTCTTTTGAGGGTGAACTAGTTTGGAATCAAATAGACTTATATGTTATTCATTCCTTGTGTTGTCAAGAGCTTACTGAAACCTAAGAAACACATACAAATATGAAATGCACAAACAGGAAATGGATTTAAAATGGTGTTGCCACAGCAGCTGGGACTGTATCTTCGTCTGATGTTCCGTTATTGTTTTCCAGAAACTCATAAAACATACTGTATAAACACTAGTTCTGCACTTTTTATTGCTGATATCAGGACTACGTTAGAGGGAAAAACAGATGAACATCCTTGTCGAGTTCAACATAAGCGTTTCACTGCTTTGCTTTAATAAACTGTATTTGTCTGCGATGCACATAGGCCTCCAGACTGAATGTAATTGTGACAGAGGAAAGTTCATGGCTGGGAAGATACAAGACAAGCATTCTATTAGCCCTCTCCGGGAGATGCTGCTCTACCAACAGAGAAAATGAAAGGACAAGCTCTCCAGTTGTATGCGCACTGCAGGCTTAAATCTGATTATTTTTCCCACCTATTGTGAGTCAGAATCTGATCTTTTCATTTCTGTCGGAAAAGACAGCAACAATCGGATTTTCCCCATGTTTTGACATACAATGAAAACATCAGACATATGCCACAAACCGTAAGAGAAAAAAAAAATACAGTTTTGAGGGTGCGGTTCAATTCTTTCCTCAGAGCAGGAACAAAATGTGATTCACATTATCATGACCTCGAAGGGGGTTTCATCGCAGTGTGACTGTGTGGATGCCAACTCGGTCAATGGTGCATGAAACTGCCTCTTTTTATTGGCATGGCATTCAATCAGTTCCTCTTGGGTATATGTCCTTGGCTTTGCAGCGGGGGCCACCCATTACAGCACTCCCTGCACCTGCCCACATCTCACTACCCAATCCCTTTTAATGCCTTTCCCCCCCTTCACTTCCATCCCTGCATAAATACAATCAGCCTTGTCAAGAAAGGCAGAACCACTTGCTCTGTTCCTCTATTGTTTCCGATTGATTATGCAGAGCAACCACCGCTCCATCCTCCCTTGCCTCCCCATGTCTTTGATTTCCACTGGAGTTGGCTCGATGCCAAGAAATCCTCCCCCATCCTTCCTATTCCCACCCTCTGACCTCATGGTGCCCACCCACCCATACATCACCCTGGACCACCTCTCGTTGGGTAACTGCTACCCTACACCAGTAACAAGAAAGATGACAAGGGAAAAAAAAGAAAAAAAAAAGACCTTTTGCCATTTACAAATACACACCTAGAGAATACAAAGAATACATTGTTATTACTACTCAATGTGCTGTTAAACACTTAAAAGCCAGAACACAAGGTGACAACTTTGAGAGAACAACTTTTCTCCCTGAAAAATGTAGATATCTGTTGGGAAAACAATGTTTTTACTTTACCCGGCCCACAAGCGGGCAGCCTATAGCTATCTACCATAGAGTAAAAGATGGCCACATGAGAAACCATTTCTTACTTTATTACTTACACTTTTTTTTCTCAGCAGCCTGGCAGTGGTGGGTTGCAGCTCAGCTGCCTTGGCATGCCAAAGCACCTTGAAGGCTGATGGGGTCTATATTTCATTGTCAATTGCTCCTGTTATCATGCAACGCACATTCACTTGCGCTCTGCATCAGTGTGAGCTTTAACTGATGTGCCAGTCAGTCAGCCCCATTAAACCCCAAAGCATTCCCTTGGCAGCCCTTTTGTCTTCGCTATTTGTTCCCCTCAGCAGCACTAAACAGAAGCTCCCACAACATTCACTCCAGCTAAACAACCTTTGCCTCCCCAGAGAGGTATGCCTTCTTTTCTACCACCTCCACTAGTGACTTTAATGAAATATGCAGCTGTCTTTTAATCAAAACAAGGCCAATTTGCATACGGACAGGACGGGGCGGGGCGCGGGACCCTCCCTACACCCTCGCCACACAAGAGCTGGCTGCGATCCAGGCAGACTCCTGATGTCAGAGCGGCAGGAAGGAGATGGCAAGGTGGCAGAGGAAGAGAAACAGGAGATGCATGAGGTGTGGGTGGGGGCGGGGGGAGGGAAAAGTGGAGTAGGAGGGGCGGGAACATGGCTAGAAAACAAGCAAAATCCAAATGAAGCAAACGAACAGACGGATGTTGAACATTAGCATACATCGACAACAACGGGGGCGCCATGCTACGTGTCCAGAAGAGTTAGCTGGCTTGGCTCAAGGGTAAATCGGGCAGAGGATTAGAGAATACTAGTGGTCTGTATCTATTTCTGCGTACACACATTTGTATTTGTGTAAATAAGTTGGCAAGGTACTGATTATCCCAGAGGGAATAGGATGAGACAAAACACAATCGTCAGCATAAACAGCTTTAATAAATGCAAAGCCATTAACGAACGGCGATTAATGACCAAATTACCTTGCGTCGATTATTTTGGAGGAGCTGTGCAGAAAGGCAGGGAGTGTGTGAGCTGGGCAACGGGAAGCAATCTTTTGTTTTGGGTTGTCCCGACGGTTGTGGACTGAGGATAGGCAGATATTACAGTTCTCTTCTGTTCTGTGTATCCAAATACCTCTGAAGGAAACACAGGCAATGAAAGTGTGCGTGTGTGTTTCGGACCGAGAGAATCAGAAAACTAGCCAGTGGTGCCACACCAGTACAGACAGGCGTTGGCTCGCTCCACGATAGGCTTACCAGGCAGATGGTGAACTGGCTGGCTGGAAGTCTATCTGGTTGGCTTGCTCGATGTCTGGCTGGCCCGGTGGCTCATTGGCTGTCTGGCTGGAAGAACTCTGCCTGGTAACGACAGAGCCAGTGAAGGAACAAGGAAGGTAGTGTTTTAAACACTGTTGTTTTTTTCTTTTGCCTCCTACTCTCTTACCTTTCCTAAGATCTGGCTCTGATCTTTCCTTTTGCATTAGGGAGTATATGTATATTACACAAATATATAGTAGCTTACTGAAGCATATATTGAATACCTAATAAACCATAATAAGTCATTACAGAACAAGATACTGTTATATCACAATGGTGGAAAAAGCAGAATGGTGGATATGCTCTACTCCTACAAATGCAAGGTGAATCATTGTTAACCCTGCTAGGAAACACTGGTATCGTGCCGCCATCACACATATGGTGGTGGGTGAAGTGCAATCATATATTACGCGATATGAGCCAGCTGAGACACATAATGTACCTGCTGTTAGATTTGGCATTCATTTCGAATGCAGCCCTGTGTTGGAGGGAAAAGGCAAGTCACCTTTCCTTTCTGAGAAATAATCATTACAGAGGTACAACTGAGCCATTGACATCTTGTTCATCCGATTGAAAGAGCTATAACCCCTGTGCAATATTTCCAAACTAATTTTTTTTTAAAACTCATACACTCATACCTTGTCTATCTCCAACTGCCCTGCCAATTTTGTCATCCAGCAGACACATCATCACAGATCCCGACGCCCAGCCAGACACCTGCAGGCAGAGCGCTCACCATGAGAGAAAGAGATGACACATTTTGCCATGCTGTCAGATTGAAAGGCTTGTCAGCTCTACCTTGCTTGAGCTGATATAAAGTAACTTCAAATCATGCGATGTAGTTAGGTGTTGTGGAATAGCTATTTAACTCAGATGTCCTAGTTTTTCAGTTTGCTGCTAAATGTTGCATGTAGTTGCATCTGTCAATACTGGAAAACTCTGTTAAACATGTTCAAAGCCTCCCCGTGCCATAATACTTTACATTTGTAAAATAAAAAATAAAAGCCTTGATGAGTTAAAATCAACTGATTATTTGCAAGTTCTTGTAGCCAGCTTTACTGCTACCTTCAGTTGTTCAGACAACTATAACATAAGTCAATCTGAGCTACCATCTAATGCATGTGATAAGTTGCAGTTCTCAGGTGGGCTGGGGGGATGAATGGATGAACGATCGAACAGATTTCATGTAGAGTGCAGAATCTATTATTGAGCTACATGTTGGTGTCCTGTAATTCAACAAACCATGCTTCTCACTTGATAATACTTCTTACTGAATACTGTGACAGTAAAAATGTACTCTACTCACACAGAAGCCATTTTTGGCCTTAACAGGGTAATTTGCATAAGAGAGGTAAATCAGCACACCTTGCATGTCTTTAGTATTTTTCATCAGGGAAAAACCTCAAGAGATCCTGTCAATGTGATGATCTCATAAAACTGAAGATAATGGTTTGCATAGTAGGCTTTATTTAGCCACTAATTGCTAGGTAGGCTACCCTATATCCCTCAGGAGGCTAGCTAGCAGCTAAACATAAGCTAACTAGCCTTCAGGTATCTTGTTTGATAATTCACACCCAATTTCATGTCAGACATTAAGTCTCTATTTCTCTTGTTTCTAAAACGTTTTCCGAATAGCAAACTGGCTTTATTATGCTAATTACAAAAAACGAATACTTTTAAAAGTCAAGTGATTGTGGCCCCCTGTAAGAGCTGTAATAGGTGCAGAAATTACAGGAAAAGCCAATGTGTGGAATGTGTGTTTTGTAGTGCCGAGATCACTACAGTTTATAGAAACTTACTTGATTCAACATTTTAGAGCTCAGGTCCTTTTTTCGCATCAAATATGCACAGAACTTTTTTTGAACCACATGTGGCCGATTCGTGATTCATAATCGATTGACGACTGCAGTGCACACCATAGGGTGCACACCATGGATGTATAATAAGAAGGTGCACACACACCCAAGGCCCGGGTCCAGGATGCTGTATTTACAACGGAAGCTTTTCAAAATAAAAGTTCAGATAGAAGTTTGCTTGTGGAGAAGATGATGTATTAGAGACCATTCGTTTTAGTTATGTGTACCTAATATCTTGGAAATTGTCATTGTCTTTCACATTCAAATACCAAATGAGAGCAAAAATATTGTCGGCACCTGTCCAAATTTAGACCACATTGCTATAGTCTAAGTAAAATACAATCTTAGCATATTTTGTTTAAAAGATTTATATTTGTCTTTTTGAACAGGTTACAAGTTATTATTTTCCCACAGTTAGTAAATGAGTTTTCCCAAATCTGCAACTTCAATAGAAGCCCTGAAGGCTCAGTTTGGCTCAGACAGTCTCGATCGGTGCCGCAATCAATCTGGTTTCCGAAACAAATCGGTCCTGTTTTCATGATGACGTGAAAAACTAAAGCTGTGTAGGCTTTGGCCGGAGATGGGGAAATCTTGGATCGACTCATATTTATTAAGAGCTTTTATAGCCTACTGTGATTAGTTATGGTTTAAATCTTTGAAGCACATTTTACTGTCTAATATATTGCACTAATACATACATTTTCATTGGGAAAAGTCACCATATTAGGTGAAACTATGCTGTATCAGTGAGAGGGAACAGATGTCAGTTCATATGCAACACCAAATGGGTTTATACGTGTGTCAGCCAGTGGAGCTGTCACTGTCACAGTTGTCATTATCACTCACCTTCAAACTTCAGGATGTCCGCCTAGGAAACAGTTTGGATAGAAGTGACAACATTAGGTGAGTGTTCAATATATACAGATTTGTATAGAACTTCCATTGTCTCTCACCTTCACGTTTGTCATTGTCCCCCTGGCTGAGTCATTGTCAGGCTCAGCACAGCAGAGTTTCAAACCGATGAACTCAACATAGAGATGGTAAGAAAAGTCACAGCAGGAGCTCCAATGTGTGGAAGGGTGACAATGACCTCCCACAAACAACACTGTTAACACATTACAATCAGCAGGGTAGTGTGACAGGAGGCGTAAATGAGAATCCCTATTAAACCATTGCTGTGATCCCACTATGAAGCTGCAAATTCCCCTTTCCTCTCAGTTAAGATAATATTGTGTAGAGTGTACTGGAAGTTTCATTTTTTATATCAAGGCAAACTATAATGAATTGCGCTCAGGAAAAGTGAGCCACTCCCGTCCGTAAATAAGCAGGTCTCATTACATTAAATAATTTCATCAAATACGTTCACAGATAAGCGTATTTTTGACAGTTTGAAAAAGTATTGTAATTTAATAGCCTACATGAGAATTATCCGAAATGTGGCATTTTCATCCATGTATTTCTCAGGCAATAATAACAGATTTCATGTCATGAAAATGTTTGGCAACTATTTTTTCACGTCCAACCTTTTCCCCTGATTCTTTTCACACAATGCCATCATATTGTTGTTGTATGAAAATGAAAAGCAATAATTATGTAGGTATTTCAATACAGAATAGGTAGGAGATATTCATCATATTGGATGTTCTAAATGTACTGAAGTAAGCGATACGTTAAATGGCTTATTTCTCAATTACATGATGATCCCCCTGTCAACTTTTGTGTACACATGTTTTAATTATTCAACTATTGATAAAAAAAAAACATGTTGCCCCATCAAATTAAATCTAAGGTGAAATCTAAAATATTATGTGAAAACAGTATACAGTATTCAGCACTAATGAATCACTCGCATTAATAGTCACCAGCATAGACCACCAGTAGAGCTCTCCTTCAATGAAATATGCTTTGACAATCAAGACAATCAATTTCAACAATAAAAATATCAATCTTTATTATTTGAGATAGCATATCAAAGATAAAACCTTAGTCTATTATAACGTAACAAATAACACAAAAACTATACAACAGTAAACAACGTGTAACATGTTAACTTTCGTTGAAGACAATAAGTATTGGTTTTCAAAGTATTTTCTCTTCTTATTGTATGTATGCATATTTTCGGGTAGTAAATTGACCATAAAACACACTTTTTTTGTAAGGAAAATAAGATTTCTCGATTATATATCCCTTGAGTTTGTATTAATGCAAACATTTTTCAAAAATATAATTAAAACTAATTTCTGGGTGTCGTTTAAGGTTTTTTGGCACAATGTGCGTCTCTCTGACAAAAAGCTTTTTATTGGTAGAACTGGTTTTGATGATCAATTATCAATGTACAAACATAAACAACTTTTGTACTTCAGCGCTAGTTATAGTGCAGCCTAGCCAACTTGGTACAACATACTGTATGAATGCAGGATACTAACCACAAACACTATGTAAAGCTAAAAGATCACATCATGTATCAAGCCTGCAAAAACCTCTGGATACCAACATTGTTGAAAGTTGAATTGAACTGATTACACTTAACATACACATAAATACCTATTCATAAATCAACTTTATATACTGTATGTGCTTCTCTTTAGAACAAAAAACTTTTATTTGGTCAGGAAAATAATGGACAAAATGGCTGCATGGGACAACACTTGCACAGATTCCTCCACACCTCCCATTGTATACAATAATATTAGAACATGAAAAACAGCAATACAAATACAATAGTAAATGAGAAATGTAAAATGCCAGATTATTATTACACAACATTTGGCATTATATAGAAAGAGACAGGGTGGTTTGGCAAAAAGGGGTTTTAAAAACATCATAACACAATGGAAAAATGACATTGGGAAAAGGTTTTGTGAAAGCTGCCCACACTGCCACGGCTTTCGTTTTCTTAAAAAAGTATTATTCTGCAGTGCGGAGGTGTCAACAATATCTTAACTTTCTCCATGGTACTCTTAACCTAATCTAAATCTCCCTACTTAACCCTATTATCGCTACAAAACTATACAACACAACACAAAGCGGACCAGGCCAGTGGCACAACAGTTAGTACTAGTTTTAACGACAAATCATGTATTTCATCTTGAACTATTTCATCTCATCTGAACATCAATTCATGACTAAACCCCGCAACCCAAGATCCTGCCAAGGTACATTCTGTACAAAACTGTTTCGGGGCACTCTTTTTCCATTATACTGTGAATTTTGTCAATCTTGTACATTGTTTTTTCAATTATTTACTTTCCTGGCTTATGCACTTCACTGCACAGTCAGGGTAATCTCGATATATTTTGGTTTATCCATTACCTGAAATCTTTAATGGCTTATTGTGAACATCTTGAGTCTAGATTCTATTGTGCAGACAGGTAGATTAAATGCCGATAAAAACAGGTTCTGTACAGTATGTGTCATGTTGCAGGGAAGACATGAATCTGCTCAGAATTATTATGATGGAAAAAGAATGAGGAAACAGCCCACAAAAGATAACTGTTAGGATTTACTCTGACTCATGTGTCTTGGAACTTCCTGTGGTTAGTTTTGGGCAAAAGGGTCCTTCTAGAAAACACAAATGAGCTTCACAGCTTGAGTGTGTGCTTGCGTGCATGTGGGCTTGTTCATGTAAACAGAATAAATGTGCGAGTGTATGTTTTGTGCCTGGCTCTGTCCTGATCTCATATATTGACTCTACATCTCGTGGGACATGACTTCGTGCTTAGCAGCCACTCCGTTGGCCTGCGGAGCGCTGGGCTTCACCTCGGGCTGACCGTTGGCCTTTGGCTGAACAGCAGGCTGGTCAGATGGTTGTGATTTGAAATGAGCGTTGGATTCATTTAACCGGCGGACACGATACGTCTCATAGTGGATGCTGCCTGTGATGTCCTTGATGTTCTGCATGTGTGTCCTGAAAGGCAGAAGACCATATAACAACACCAGTGAGTATTGTCCAAAGTATAGCAAATGTACACAAGCGTAATATGTTTTATTGGTTTCCTCATTATGTTCTTTTTAATTTACCTTTTAAAATCAACAAAGACATTTCACGATTTAGCATGCTTCTTCTTATTCATTTAAATGTTTAAGGTAACCATATCAACATAACGAGAGTCTGAGAAAGGCCTTAATTATTTAATGTGACATTGATTTCAATTTATAGATAACGTCAATATATGGTCCATGTCTAAAAAGCTTTGGAACCATTGTTTTAGCCTTATGAGGTATAGATAAGATAACACTGTACTAACAAGCATCTCAAATGCTTTACATTTAATGGAGCAGTTTTGTAAAAATGGCCATTGTAACACTGTCTAGGGAAGCACTCAACCCATCTGAAAGAATTTCATTAGTATTGATTTCAGTAGGGAAGTGGAGCTTCATAGCATCTCAGTGCTGTTTCCAATTCATTACGACAAATAAAGTGAGTTCCTTCTGATTTAGCAGGAGGCTCGGTCAATAAAAAAGCATTTTATATCAGTTCTTATACATCGTAAAAATCCAAAAACTCTATGGAAGCTCACCTGATGAGGAGGTCTCGCAGGTAAGCAAACTCACAGTGTCCAATATTCTCAACTGTAGAGAGAAAAATATGAAACATTAGTGGAATTACATCATTTGAGAACAATTTACAAAATAACCTTGACTTGACTCTCAGCATATCATTTAGGGCTTTACATGCAGAGGGGAAGATATGCCCAACATATGAAATGAGATAACTATTATACCTTCTATTCCAGATAACTTGCCATTCCTCAAAGCACCACCATATGGCAGTGTTGCTCACAATTCAGCTGAAGGGCATTCTCTAACATGACATCGGCAGCAATTTTCTTAAGCCAAGATAACACACTCCTCCATTTTAGAGTAAATTAATACATCTCGCCTCCCCTGTTATTGGAGAACTTTAAGTGAGACATTCTAACAAACTCCCCGTGACAAGCTGCTAGTGCCTCCAGTAGGGCTAACACATGTTTGAATTATAGATTATGTCAAGGGTGTAAATGAAAAAAGGAGGGTGCTATTTATGTAAAGCTTTGAAATCCATGGGCAGGAAATTAAATTCTCTTTGAAAGGAGGAGAGTGGAGTTACTGCTGGGTCTGGGAGGGCTTATTAGTGGCGTCGAGGGAAGGCGGTACTAACTTGTAACAAGCTGCACTTCTAGTATCACCACCCTATTTCCCTTTTATTCAGTTCAATAAATTCATTTAATGCATGAGTTACTCTCCTTAGTCTCTTCCTTCCATCTCTAAGTGTCCCCCAAACCCTGGAAAATAAACACTTTCTTCTCCACTTGTGATAAAGAGGCTTCTCTTTTGAGGCCTACATTATGAGGTCGAAGTCGACAAGTCCAGCAGCGCAGCAGCTTCCTCTCTCAACCTTTTACTTGTTCCCTCTCTCCCTCGCCTGGCTTTACTAAAGTGCAGCAATTATTCTTTTAGCCGGACAATGCGACATTTGTCTTACAGTGCCAGTTCTTTACCTCTCTTTCCCATGTTGAGTTAATTTTATAAAGCCTGCTGAGAGAGTAGTAGTCACCTTTAAGTTCTTAAAACTAAAAGGGTTCATGGTAATTCCTCGTAAATGTCATCTTCTCACTGCCTGGTTTTAGCTTAAACATATGCAAATCAAGCCATATAGAGTTACAACAGCAATCCCGAATAGACCTCGTCAACATCACTTGTCTACATTGCAATCCACTTCGCTGTTTCAATACATTTTCCACAATATTTGGAAAAGTAACACCTTTACTTAGTATAAGTAAAACAACAATGTCAACAAATACTGCATTGCAACTGAAAGTACATCATTATTGACAGCAAATATACTTAACATTTAAAAGAAAAACTACTTATTTTGGACACTGTGACTGATAGATGATCTCTGCATTATGAGATTGTTTCTATTATTGCATTCATGCAAAGTGTACAACTCACAAATAGCATCTAAAACGTGGCAATTGCAGGTGGCAGGTGACTGCTGCTTGTTCAGGGGTCTCAAAATTGCAATGAACTACCTTTACGTGTTTATTTTTAAGTGAGATATTTATGTTTTATGATGCATGTATATCATATCTAATTAAACTAAGGTTCAGTATTAATTATGTGTGTTGAATTGCATCCTGGGAAGGAGACAGTGTTTGTTTAACAGTGTCAGTCCCTTGTCCCGACCTCCTTCAGCTGTCTTCTTGAACCTCAAATTACATTTTCACTCCTGATCCAGACAGATGTCCCCTCTCTCCCTTTCTGTCTCGCATACACACATACACACACCTGTGTTTACACACACCCAAGGGTGAAATGAGGACATTGCTTGCTATGAACCTCCTTGGCAGTGTGAGCATGCATCGCAGGCCAACACATTTAAACTGTATCACATTTGCTGTGTGCAAGTGTGTGTGAGGAAGTGTGTCCGTTTCATCCCAAAGGACACAGAAAGTCCTTGTAAATCTCTTCCTCCTGTCTCATACATGTCCCTAGTTACAGACTCACAGAGACGTATGCAAACAAACGCACTGGTAGTCAAACAACAGATGGTTCAACCAGCTGGAACGATTTTAAAGCTGCAGTTTGTACATTTCAACGTGCTTAAATAACACCAAAAATTAGAATCTGTTGTCTTTTGTGCAAAGCTGTTCACCGTGTTGTTGATGCTATCGTGTGAATGACATGAATGGGGCCTGGTGGCAAGCATGCGATTATATTATCTATCAGAGTGATCAAGCTAGATGGCCCTGGCACTGTCAAATGAATAGATGTGATGTGACTCACGTGTGAGTATGGTAAATGACATACTTTAGTGTTGTAATTGCATCATTCAGATTTAAATGAACACATATTATAATAATAAAAATCTGTAATGGCAGGAAAAACAACCAGCCGTGCAATTATTATGTGTGTATAGGGTTCATGTGTATTACCTTCTATGGTGCCCCATTTTGTTTTCCTTCCCAGAATCCTTTTTCCATTCACCTGGTACTCCTGGTCACTGCCCACGACAGCAAAAGGGATCATCTCCTGTTGAGTGCACACATGCAAACACACACACACGCACAAATGCACACGGTCAATGAAGCTCTACCACCGATTTGTTTTCAGGTCATGCTTTTTGTTGTTCCACTTTGCTAGAACAACATGCTGTAATTGGGTCGTTTTTTTTGTGACAATCGTGACTTTTTAGAAACAAAAAGGAATAACGTATAACATTTGACAAAGGCTTGAGTTTCAATCTGAGTTCACATGTTTGATTGCTATTTAAGGGGCTTGAGCTAGAGGAGGATACCTTCTTGTGAACTGAACTTACCCTGATTTTGTCATTGATCATCCTGTCGTCCGCATCCTCGTCAAACTCTTTCTGAGGGTAAACATCGATGCCATTGGCCCGCAGCTCTTCCCTAATCTGCACAGAGCAAAGCACAATGACACATTTAATGAAATGAGCTTAACACACATAGTAACAGCAACCAAAATGATCTTATATAGTATATCATTGTCCAACTCATTTTGTTGAATAATAGTTTTTCCCCACTCAAAATTCTAGGTAATCACATTTAAAAAGAAATGTAACCCAATGGCAAAATATTTACACATCATTACATAAAGGTCAGTAGTCATAGCTGAAACAGATACTGTGAAAAAGAAAGTCTTATTGGAAGACAAAAACGATAAATCAAGCCCAGACCCTTCATCCATCATGAAGTCCATTGAACTCAATCAGTCACCATAACATGCAAACTCTACATGATGTTTGGATTGAATGATGTCTACATACAGTTATTTAAGTCTCGGTCAGAGGGTTAAATGGAAGCTGCTCTGACCCACAAGAGGACCTAAATAAACACTTGGGTCTGTTATACTTGCTGGTGTTGACATTAAATGGTTCCTAATATCCTTGACACTCAGGGGTTACCATGGAGGTTAACCGCTCGAAGGTAAAAACAAATACATCCAGACGTATGACACAATGGTTTGACCTATACTTTATATGTCTTTATAATGGTTCAGGCACTGGCACAGGAAAAACAGACAGACCAGCTTCTGGGAGAAATGTCCTTTTAATGAATGACTGTTCACTCCCACAATTACTACCCTGACGATATCCACTTGGTCTTTGATCCAACATTTCCTTGTTTATCCTTGGCAGCTTTCTCAGGCTTAGATAATAGGATGCAAACCAAGACAAATTCTACGAAAAGCCACATCAACTGTCGGCTGGAGAAATGCAAAAAGACTCTTACAGCTGGACACATGGAGGCTGAACATTTAATAGAAAACCCCCGTTGCTTTTAGCATTTGCAAGTTGCTGCAGGGAAAGTGAAAAAACATTTGGCACGAGAGGCTTTTAGTCAATAATCTTCAGGGTCAAACAAAGCATGTGCGGCCAACCAAAACAATCCAGCCACTGGTCCTGCAGCTCCCATCCTCTACCAGGGCCTGGTCCAATCCCTGCTTTGTACTTATTGGACGGTGTTACAGGAATCATGGGGGAAAACGGTAGCCAAGACACATTGGTGCTTCTCTAAAATGAATAAAGCTTTTAAGTTAAGTCTGTAGTCTTGGACACAGGGATGATAGATAAAGGAAATGATGGAGAAAGGCAGGTGGCCGTCTGCCTCCTGCAGATTGAGAATTATCCAACAGAAACATACTGGGGAAGGGATACAGTGGAGAAACGTTTAAGACTCAAGCCGGGTGGAGGGGGAATCTGTTGTTGCAGGTAAAGCCATGATGAGGTTACAGTGGAGGATTATCAGCCCAGAACATTTGATTGTGAGTTAGTTTGGGGCTACTGTATCAGACAGACAAAAAAATCTAAATAACCATTGAGGAACAAAATATTACTTGAGAACTGCTTAAAATCTGCTTTCCAATGCTAACTCTGTATGGATGTAAATGTTTAGACCATGTAGTTGTGTTAATTGTTTGGGCAATTTGAAATTGTACAGTCAAGAATATATCTCGTAAGGACGAAAAACAAGGAGTAAGCAGGCCTGCAAGCAGCTCTGTTAGGCTGTACTTTCAATAAGATTGTAAACAGTTTAGCAGGTGTAACGTGTGTTAGCATGGTTACATATGCTAATTAGCACTAATCATCAAATACTGCCTGAAGAGACTGAAGGGAACGTCTGACGTTTACAATCAACCAGTCGTAAAGAGTCAATGGAGTCCTCAGGGTTTCATTCTCTGGCTGCCATGTCTTTCTGTACAATCCATCCCAAAGCTGTCAAGACATTTAAAAAACCAGATGACGGTGCTAGTGGAAAAGATAAGTGATCATTAAACTCATAGGAGACATTGCCTGTTAACCATGTCTGTCCAGAATATGCTAGTCAGCAGTAGGTTTGAGATTTAGTCTGGACCTAAAGGGATGGGCTGAACGTCTGCTAGCAAGGCTAACGTAAATTAGAAGCTCTTAAAGCTGAACAAACTATAAAGAACAATAGGGATAAGACTTAACTTACAGAACAAGTCAAATCTGATGAATATTCAATGGCTGCCATATTGCTACTTTGTACAGTTCTGGCCAAGAAGAAAGGTCATGTTTTTTCATGTACCACACAGTGGACAGCTCTCTGAACTTGCTGACTTCTACCCAGTTATTTATGGGTAATGAAGGGCCTGCTTGCTCCGCTGGCAACTTGAGGTTTCCCATCTAAAAAAGAGCCAGACTTAAGAGTTGTGGAACGCCGCTCAGTAAATAAATGCTTCAAATAAAGAGTTCTTAAATGTTTCCTTCTGTACTGAGCATTACTTTCGAAGTGTTACTTTTATAGAGATGATACGGTATTCCCCAGGATAAGTACCATATTTAGCCAGATGGCTTTTGTTGGTGGTGCCTGGCAGCTCTTCATGTGTTACCGACCTGTGGTCGTGGATAAGCATACACGTATGTTTGTGAGGGGAATCAACCAACCTACTCCTCCTCCTTAAATACCTGTTACGGGTTATTGCAGGTGTGATGGGAGGATGAGATGTCACGTGAAATCACATACAAAATATATAAATATCATAAAACCTGCCCCTCTGTGGTCTGAACACACAGACTGCTCTCACCGTTTGTTTAAAGAAGTCCCTCTCCTCCAGGGTGAGTGTGTCAGCCTTGGCGATGACGGGGACGATGTTGACCACCTTGCTGAGACGCCTCATGAACTCAACATCCAAAGGCCGCAGACTGAGGAAGATGGAGAAGACAATACAAATTCATTTTGTGCATACAGGTCTGTAACCGTGTGTGTTTGTTGTCCCGGGATGTAAGCAGAAAGGGAAAACATGCTCATGCTACGGTATGAGTTTTTAGAGATGGACATGGGTATTGTCTGTGCTTTTATCTGCATGTGTGCAATGCAATACTCCTTTTAATATTCTTCCATCATCTTCAAATTATCTGTATGTGCAGGGGAAGCATCTCACAACATTGATCCCTAGACCTTTCATTTTTTTATTTTCTAAAATTATCGACAAAAAAGTTAACGTTTGTGTACATAAAATTGTGTGTATTGAAACCAAGTAACCACCAGAGGGCAATCATGGTCTGTTACATTACATTAAGTCCGACTAAATATCTCATGTTGACACTCACTGCATTAACATATGCTGCCATTGCCTTCCAACTGTATACTTAACCAATTCTCCCGTAGCCCTCTCCTAGATGAGATTTAAATAAACTGAAAAAGAGCTTGCACATTCATTTTGAAGGATAAAGCAGAACACAGTCATTCAGTCGAATGCAGCCCTTTGTTTGCCGTCGGACATTTGTTTTTAATATTCTCCTTTTTTGCTTAACTCAAAGCAAACTTGAGAATCGTTTGTTTGTGACAATTTATGAAAGGTTCTGGACTGCTGTTCTGTTCCTGCTTGTTTTCCATTTCTCTGTGCCTTCAGTGTTTTTTTAGTGGCTCAACATTGCCCCCAGTTGCTCTTCAAGACAGATTCCCCTCATGCTGTGTGCTCTGCCCTCCAATTAGCCCCAGCCAAGCTAGGCCAGCCTGGTTCAAAGGCCCGGGGGCAGCTGGAGGAGAAGCCCTGGCCTGCTCTCCACGGTGACTGACAGGCATGTCCCCATGAACATGGAGGAAACACTGGGAAGCATGTGTGACATGGAGCGAGACAGAGGAAAGGGGGAATACAGAGCTGCACCAAGGTAAAGAGAGATGACACAGTAAGCGATGCATTCAACCAGACTTCACCACGGTGTTTTGCATTTATCCTGCAGAGCAGACTACTGGCATGTATTACATTACATTGCATTTAGCTGACGCTTTTATCCAAAGCGACTTACAATAAGTGCAATATCATATGTATCATATGCAAGCAGAGGTTGTAAAGCAAGAAAGTTAAAAAGGTGATAAAAAGCGAAGGAGAGGATTATCTATCTGTGTGAATATTGAATATAAATGTTTAAGCGCAGTTGTTAAACTGTCACTGAACGGATACAGGAAACTGCAAATTGTCAGCAGCCTCATATGCATGACTGAGAATACATGCACACTTTCATGTGTACACATCTTTTTACATGAACATATGGCTAATATGTGCAAGAATGCCTGCATGCACAGATGTCCCCTAAATGACAGCTTGCATGGAAAAACCCTCCTTTTTGTATTGTTGAAAGAAAAAAATAGCAGTCATATTCATATCAATTGAAAACGATAAGCTCAGCTTGTAAATGAGAAACGGAGATAAGAGCTAACCACAGCACAGAGCTCAACCTTCCAACAGATCAGGAACCATCTCTGAGTTAATGAGAGTTTAAATGCAGCCTTCTTTTTCTCAGGAAGACATGTTAAATGAGGTAACAACGAGATTGCCCAGAGGGGGAACAGCGTGGCTGACTCTGCCATTATCAGAATTGGCTTCCGATGCGACGAGTGTCAGCTTCATTGAGCACCGTTCATCTGTCTGAAACCACAGAAGCAGCTTAAAAGCCATTTGCTGACACGAAGAGTTAAATTGGAGCTCAAATCAAAACAAACTGCTGTTTAAAACGCCTCAGGCAAAAATACAATAGTACAAATAGGCATATCTCCAAAGAGTCTTATGAAAGCTACCAGGGCATTTCTGCCATGATTTTCCTGACTGTCATTCTTGGACTACGGTCAAATGGCAGAGGCTTTTGGCGTTGTGTCTCTGTAATTGGTTACAGACCCTAATTTAAAACTTCAACTGTTACTGTGTGCAATGAAAAAGGGAAAATAAGCAAAAGTAGGATAAGAGAATCTGTGAGTAGACAACATAACTTGTACATCACACATACAACTATTATTGTGTATAGGGTTCAGGTACATTATACAGTATTGTGCCTAGAAAATATGTGCTGCATGTATATGTTCATGTTTTCATATGTATTAATTCTCATATAACATACTCTTTTGTCATGCTTCCATGCACATACATAAATTCATCTCTATGCCAGGTCACAACAGTAGCCCCAACAGATGTCTCATTTGTTCACTGCCTAAAACTCTCTGGTTGGCTGTGAGGAAAACACCACTTCCTGACAGATGTTTCCATCTTTTTTGTTCACAAAGTCAGGACCATATTACAGTAAAGTGTGCATGTTTTTGATGTTATGTTTGTATGGGAAGTACCGCTTTTGAATTTAGCTTAAAAACAACAAATGATATAGAATCCGAGACAGGGTCATAATGAAAAATTGGGAGGTAAGTGTTTTGTTGAACTGGCTGAACTGAGCAGCTGTAGGTTGTGTATTACACCAACACACCTCCAGGTCATCCAAACATGTGTAGTTATACAAGTGTTAGCATGCCTACTGCCCACTTGAGTCCACTGCATGCACTGCTTTACATGAACAGAGATACACACAAACACACACATTCTCTGAAGCTGCAGCTGTGGCGACTTGAGCAGATGATGAGGGGGTCTGTCAAACAACGGGACACACAGACACACACATGTCATCCCCCTCTCATAGAGAACGTTAAGTGGACAACTGTTGAGTTACCAGAGGATGGGGCCTTCACAGAGATATGTGCTCAGATGGTTAGTGAACGAGTGTGTTTACAGTTGGTGTGCATGGGTGTTTAGTGGGCTTGTATCTGCCTGTTTACAATACAATACTCCTTTCAAGATTCATTTATACATTATATGTGTGTGCATTGAGTCCTGCTCTGTGTCCTATTTGTGCTAAGAACAGACACATCGTCACTTTAAATCAAACTAATTACAGAGTCGCCTTGGAAAAAAAAGACCCTAATCATTGACAAAGTAGCAGAGGAAATGTGGTTGAGTGTGCAGTAAAGTGTGTCAACACAAACCCCATGTAGGTAAAGCAATCAGCTGCCACCTGGTTCTTTTAAGGCCACGTGTGCACTGGCAAGACATTGTAAGCTTTAGAGCATTTTTTATTTCTGATCTGTAAACCATTTGGTTCCCATCTGTCTGTTTAACAACATTTTCACAAATAATGATGACATGTGATCATCAATAGAATCCAGATCTCCGATGCAGCCCTTTTAAAATGTAAGTGATACTTTCAGGCGCAGTAATGTATTGGTTAAGGAGGTTGGCAAAAAGCAGACATGTTAAGGCCATCCAATTAAAATAATGATATTGGTAAATGCATCCATCAACAAGCCTACAATTAACTTGCTCAGTGAAAAGGTCATATGCTTCGAACCACTACAATTTATCCTTCTCTAGAGATTCCCTTCTCTGCACCCTGGTAATTGTTTCCCTGTCTCTCTAGCTCTCTTAACTATGAGATCTGTAGAGTCCAGTTTCACGGTGAAATCCGACTCTTCAAGAGACATTCAGTGTCTCTGCGGAGAGAATGAGTTCCACATGTTGTCACGAAAGAGAGAGATGATAAAAAAAAAGCTGCAGAAGGATGTGGTTAAAGAGTTGTGGACAGACAATGGGTCCGGGGGGGGATGGGGGGGGGGGGAATTCCCAGAAGGCCTGATTAGTATCTGCAGCTGTGGGAGAAACTTGTGGGATGCAGAGCAAAAAGTTGGGGCATTTAGTCACAGAGTGAAAGTGTCTTTTATATGTGATCTCACCAGTGGCCTGTGGCAGGTATGAAGTATATGCAGCAGTGCACCCTGGAGTCTGGGATCCTCTTCTTCCTGTTGATGTTGATCTCTTCCTGCAGGTAGGCTTCATACTGGTCATTGATGAACTTCATAATAGGCTGCCAGCTGGAAAAGGAAACGGGAACAGTTAGCAAGTTTTGTTCCAGCAGATGGTAGAAAACCTGCTGCTTACAGTTAATACATATACAGCAGTGAGCTGTGAATTATCGTCATACTCAGATACATTATTTTGAGGAAACACAGAACCGTGGCTTAAGAGCAATGTCGGAAATGACTTTACTAACAGCTACTGAGGCCTTCAGATAAAGTAACCTGAGCTTACCAGTTCTCATTGTTGATGTGATCCCCAAAGCCTGGAGTGTCGATTACTGTCAGCTTCATTCTCACTCCTTTCTCCTCAATATCTAGACAAAGAAAATAGTATTGAATTAATATTTATTTTGGAAAGGCAAACAGAGAAAGAAACAGATCAGTAGTATGATACAGCAGCAGAAAACTTGTCTAAAATGTTATGTAATTATTTTAGCTGTAGGCTTCTAAAAATGAAAATTGGCATACCGTGACTGATGGACTTGATCTCGATGGTCTTGGGGATCCGCTCCTCCGGGTTGGGCTGCACTGATTTGCGGCTCACCTTGGATTTGAACAGTGTGTTCATCAGAGTGGACTTTCCCAGGCCACTTTGACCTGATCAGGAAAACACACACCAAGACAAAAACATCAGTTACAGAAACACATTGTTAACGTACTGGTTTTAGCCCCCGACAGTCACAGGGAACAAAAACTCCTTCAACCCTAAAACAAAACTGTCGTCATAAGCTCTTTACTCACTCAACCAGTGAGATTCAATATGCACATGGCCTCATCTATAATGTAGAGTAAGTGTGTGTGTGTGTGTGTGTGTGTGTGTGTGTGTGTGTGTGTGTGTGTGTGTGTGTGTGTGTGTGTGTGTGTGTGTGTGTGTGTGTGTGTGTGAATAGACTATGAGCATAGCTGGACAGCTGCAGGGTCAGACAGGCAAGTTGTGGAGGCCAAAAGGACAGATGTATTGTATAGACCACACACATGCACACAAAAATGTCTGAAAAGCATTGTTTTTTGTTTTACAATTAATTACTACTGTATTGTCTAAAAAGTAAGATGGTCTACAGGGAAAACATTCTGAAATGTACTTCATACTGTCATCTTTACATTTCATGTTTCTAACATCTAAAACAAAGAGGGATAGGGTCGCCTGAAATAGACACATCATATTGGTCATAAAATCTTTATTCAACACTTTTTATTTAACATTCAAAAATGTTTTTTTAGTGATGCAGACACACACACACAGCATATTTCTCCATCACCCTTTGTTCACAGCCCCTATGGGCATCCATTGTGGCGTGTGGAGTGTTGCCAAGCCCTCTGTGACACCCAGGGAGGCCTTTTCCACCACGCGCTCTCTCTCTCTCTCTCTCTCTCAAACACTCGCCCATTTCTCTACAGAAACACTCGCCCATTTCTCCACACAAACACTCGCCCATTTCTCCACACAAACACTCGCCCATTTCTCCACACCCACCCACCCACCCCCACACACACACCCCCACCCACCCACCCACCCACCCACCCACCCACCCACCCACCCACACACACACACACACACACACACACACACACACACACACACACACACACACACACACACACACACACACACACACACACACACACACACACACACACACACACACACACACACACACACACACACACACACACACACACACACACACACACACACACCCCTTTCTGCGTGGTGGAAATCAAAAGGTCAGAAGGCTGAGGGCAGGGTTTAGGCAAATACATTTCATAGAGGGGACCACAATGGACACGAACAAGACCACAGCTGCTCTAACCTTTCATGTCCTCACTTGACTTGCCTAAGAGACAACTCTGCTGGGCCAAAGCAACTCTTTTAGAATCACAAAAGGGCTCTGTTATATTTCTGTTCTGTGTTCCTGGCATTGTTCTGGAAGTTTGTTCACATGCGCAAGCAGGAACCTCAGAAATATTCATCAAAAAAAGGAAAACATTGTATATTAACTGTTGCATTGTGCAAGGAATGAACACACAAACACCTCCATAATCCCACGCAACCCAGTGTCATGGTAAAAAAAACCTGACTAATAAATGGAAGGGATTGAGACATTTCCCCCAGGATTTGATGGATCAAGTGCACAGGGCAGGTCGATACTGGCTTAACAGTAAGAAATACAACTCTGATGAGGTGTTAGGCAACAATCTGTCAACACTTCACAGAGTAGAACTTGATATGTTGCTACTGACTGCATATTCAATCTCCCTCTGGCTATCAAAAATCACTCAATGCAGGTTAAAACTCATCATTGTTCTTTTCTATTTTAAAGCTTTATTGTTTTCTACTCTGGTGGGCACAGTGTGAGAGTATCATTTCACAACACACTATAAGTATGTCATCTCGAGGCACAAGTTAAATGTATCCTCGAAGTGTCTGAGCACTACAAGTGCATACATGTTGGTGCTATAGAGAGTTAGACAGAACATTCAGACAAATCAATTTTGACCATTTTGATATATCAGTCCTTATGGAGATGTGCTAACATGTTTTCACAGACCTGTGGTGGATACTAAAATAACAGGCACTGTGTAGCTGCTCTCTAAAGAGTGTTAGCTTCAGCTTGTCAAAGTCGTTGCTGTCATTGTGACACTTTCCCAGCATGACAGCCTCCCTTTGTCAACTCAAGTGTGTTTGTTTACATAATTGACACAAAGAAAATAGCTTGTTGAGGAGGCACCATGCTGGCTGACTCTTTATTAAACAGCTGAAAAAGAACCACGCACACGTTTCATTATTTGACTGCAGCCAACGAGGAGAAGCTACATGATAAACGTTATTTAACAAATAATAAAAAAAGGTATTTTCCATTTCACAAAAACTGCATATTAAGCATGCTGTGCTTGACATCCTGTTTTCTGCTTTGTTCTGCATTTCCTGCTGCTGCCTTGAAAATGTTTACCTTGTGATCTTTTTACTGAATTTAGTACCAAGTCAAAACTGTAAAACATTTGGAAGCAATTACAGCCCCAATTCTTCTCAGATACATATGTGTCAGTTTAGATTTTGACGGGTGGTATCCAAACCTAACATGAAGGCATAATCACGCTCAAGGTCAGCCTGCATGGGAACACTTGAGCTAATCTTTACATCATACCAAGGATTTGTAGTTATTATCATACAGTAAGGTGACGTTTACATAAAGTAAAAGTAGAGGGAATTATTTATATTAGCAAGACATGATTTCTACCTTTAACAAGCTACATCCAATACGAACTAAATGTGAACTTAAACATAATTAAGTGAGGGTGAGTGGCATATTAGCTGCATGTCACCATCATTTGTTGGAGAAAAGGTCAATTTCACAACCCAAAAAATCTCTATAAAAAAGGCAAAAAAAAGGTAAAGGAATGAAGACATTTCCTGAAGACACTCAACATTGTGAATTTCTTTTCAAAACCAAAGAGCGAGAATCCTGCCCATCTAGTTATTGTACTGGATGTTTTTTTGAATGTGGCACTAAATATGTCAATGTAAACATCCGACTCACCAACAACCATGATGTTGAGCTCGAAGCCCTGCTTCATGGCCTTCCTCCTCATCTGCTCCAGGATGGCATCAATGCCCACGTAGCTGAAGTCGCTGGCATGGGTCTTCTCCCCCTTACCCTGTGGGGAGGGGTGGTGGGGCTTTGCAGACTCCGACATGTTGCTGTGACTCACACTGACCTCTGACCCTGAGGGAGGCAGATTATAGAAAACAGACACAGTCTTAGTTTTGGTATCGGATATACAAGCAAAACCCACATGTTTTAAGCAGTGAACTGTAACAATGATTATAAAAATGTGTGCGTTGACTTTGCTCAGTTCACAAATGCACTTATATTAACTGCAGCATAGATGACCATAGATAATTCTGATAAGAGGAATTCATTTCCTGTGTGAAACAAGATACATACGACTTAATGTTCACAGTTATGAGAACCCGACTTGCTGCAGTACACTCAAAGGTGAAGATCTCTCATATACTCTGTTTGCCAAAAATCCAACTTTTTTTCAGCATGGAAACACGTGCCCACATTTGCAATATGAATGCACATATAAAATAATTCAAACTTTCCCATAACTGTTTCCCATTCGTTCTTATACTCAAATGTAAAACCTAGAAGTAAATCATTATGGGAACAGGCACACATTTTGCAGCATATCCCACAATAATAGATGACATAGAAATGGTAATCAAAGTGAATCAGAACATCTGTAAACTACAGGTGAAGTTCAACCCTTCACCTAAAGGAAAAAGGAAGACAAATAAAAAAGACCTTGTTCGGAAAAAACGCAGCAAACTACAAATCACGGCTTACCTACTCGCTTTAAGGAGGATTAATTGTTATGTGGAAGACGGAGGCTCTGTGCCAAGGCCCTGCTGCTCGACTCTGCCAAATGTGCTAGAATGTGCTTGCAATGGCAAAGATTCACACTCTTCTTAATGTAGGAGGAGACAACATTTCCTGTGTTGTGACAGAAACCTGTGGTATTGTCTGTTAGAGGTTTTGCAGTCACAGACAACAAAAACCACAGACACATATACTTGAAGCTGAGAGGAGACAGCCATATAGGTACACTACACTATATTGGTTTAGTTAGATTTTTATTCTCAAAACAAGAGTTCAAGGCAAAAACATCTGTACGTTTTTTTCAGAATTACACCCAAGTCTTTGTCTTTTGATTATTTGATCAGATGGGACACAGCAGTAGCCTGCCTGCAGCATGTTATTTGCAACATCGGTCTGAAAGTACTGTAGTATATCTTGTTTGTTTGTAGCCTTTATTTAACCAGGTGAAAGTCCCATTGAGATCAACGATCTCTTTTTCAAGGGAGACCTGCAGCACATTGGTTACACATAAAAACAACAGCAAACTAAAAGGACATCAATACAACATAATTACAGGGGTATACATTAGCAACCTATTCACAATGACAGATATCTAATAACATTTCATCTATCCGAGCTTTAAAATGACGCAAGGGAACCAAAATGCTCAGTTTAAAAAAAAAATGGCATAGTGTTCCAAGCTAGAGGAGCAGCACACATAAAAGCTTTAGTACCTAAAACAGTCCTAGCACTTGGCACATGTAATAAAAACACATCCTTGGATCTCAGGCAATAGCTACTTGCCACTCTCTGTGAGATCAAAGAGCATATATAAGTTGGTAGTTTGCCCAACATGGCTTTGCAAATGAACATGTACCAGTGACTGAGCCTCCGTACAGTTAGTGATGGCAAACCTGCCTTGGCTTTATAATTTGTCAAAAATCTCAGAGCACTGTGATAGGCGGCATCTAACTTTTCCAGGCAATGGGCAGATGCATCCATATAGACCAGATCACCATAGTCCAGCACAGGTAAAAAGGTCACAGTGACTAGCCTTTTCCTGGCCTCAAGCGAGAAACAGGACTTGTTTCTAAAAAAAGAAACCTAGTCTAACCCTCAGCAGATTAAGCAGATTAATGACCTGAAGTTTAAAAGTAAGACAATCATCAAGCCAGATACCTAGGTATTTATAACAGGTAACCACTTCTATCTAACCTTCCAGCTCAGAGTTTTGCCTTCCTGGGACCTGAGATAAGACTGAAAGTGTGAGATGGAGATAAAGCAGACAGTGGGATGTTGTGAGAGGCATGTAATCTTGCTAAGAGTAACACTTTTCTTGCTTTTACTGCAACTCTACAGACTTTCTGTGACTTTGTCCTGGGAAAAGTGTTGCTAATAACCACTTTGAGCAGCTCTTGTACTGTGGGTGCTTTTAATTTAAGGGCACAACTGGGATCTGTCTCAGAGGAAACACAAACCCACATTTACACACTGAAGGGGGGTTGAAAGATTTAGTAAAACCACCTCTGAATTAGTTAATTAAGTTAATGATCGCACTGTATGATCATAGTCTTTGAACCTTCTTTGCACACTTACTGTACATCACGCATGCAGTTCCAATGCAATGCAATGTCCCTCTCAACATGATTACACATCTTATAAGTCTACAGTCAAGGGAGTATTTATGAGTCGGTTGAGAATATCTATAAACTCAATACAGATTTCTTCACCCCAATTAAGACAAAAAGATACAATTGTGGACCATGATAAGGATACCACACCTTCAACCGTCTAGTATCAACCATTGGTAAAAGATGTAGTTTGTGGACAACCAACATGATAACATTTCCCTTTATGCTAGGAATATGCAGCAGTATGATTCAATCCATGCTGTAACATGAATCTCCTGCAAGTACCTCATCACCAATAGCTAAAGCGGCCTTAGCGCTGCATCGCTGTCCTCAAGGAACCCGAGAAAGAAATACAGCGACTCTGAATTGATATAATAATCCCGGGGTATTTGGATCGAGTTATCTTCAGCCCTGGAGATGTGTTTTCAAATGTTTGCATAGTGTCATTTTGGCCAAGCCTGCAGTGAACTTCATTAAATTGAGCCAACATTGCATCAGTAGCCTCTTGAATGACAGAATGCAGATTAGCTCTAATGACATACTCCAGGTCTGCTGCCAAACTGCCTCCTGGGCACAGTGCCAATGCCAGCCCTGGGCCATCTGCCGGCTCGCATGGCTGCTCTCTAAGAATAGCCAATCACACTGTAGAATAGGCAAACAGGCATAGCGTAGTAACAGGAGGAGGACGTCAGAGACACATGGACACATCCACCAAAAATAATGGAGGAACAAGACTTTATTGCAATGAGAGATGAATGTTGAAAACCACCCTGCTGATTTAATATTCACTTTTCTTTTAGGTTTAGAGCAACTAAGCACTTTCCTTTCCTCACTGCAGTGCTTCCTAATGAATCCATTCTCCAGCTATGGATGAGATGGCCGTAAGCAATTCTTTTTTTTACTGATCTTTTACATCATTATGTGTGTGCCTTATGTATCAGAGTGACAGTTCTGCCATTTACATCCACAACAAAGTGTTTCTTTATGAGTCAGATCTGTATTCTAGCGTTATGATGTTCCAAGTGGAAAGCGTCGATAACCTTTGCCAAGGCAAACTACATTTCCAGATGAGTAACCTCATTACAGTACAGTATGACTCCGTGGCCTCGATGAGATAGACCTAACGGGTGCATCATATTAGAACAATGTACAAGACACATGAAACTTTAGCGGAATACAATTCCTGCCAGTGAATCCGTGAGTCAGTAGCATGCACAGTTCAATCAAAAATAACTATATCAGAACTGGAACTCGACCTACTTCTTTTTATCAATACAAAGTCTCCAAATTAAAACAACTTTAATAAACTGCAGACAGATCTTATATGTTAATATTGCTTCTGATAAATGCACTTTTGCCTCGTGACATGGAAATGGGGTATTTAGGGATTATCTGATTTTAGAGCTTTGTTTAATGAATGGAAAAGAGTTCAGGCTTTTCTTTGCATGACTTGATAGATCCCATCAAAGACTGGAATCCTCTCTTTTATCTTCAAATATGGGCAGTTCAACATGAATGGGCCATTTAAACTTCATTATTGACTGTTCATGGTCTACAGCGTATAACTATTGGGGTTTTCTTTCTCAGTCGGCAAAAATGGCTGTTTTTCTTATCTGCATTATGTTAGTTGTTTGGTTTCCTGTCTGTCACAGCAAAACCACAGCATATATTTTGCACTACAAGAAGATTGTAATTTAAAGGGCTACTCCACAAATTGAACACTTGAATGTAAATGAGTGCTGTTCTGCTGGTAAAAGCAGATGTAGGATGTTTTCTGTGGATCTGAAGAGAGCATGATAAATAACCGTGATGATGTCATCAGCTTGAGGTTTGGTGCCATATTGTTATTCTTTCAGATATACTTTTGGGGCTTTTTGGTTTATATGTCATACTACATTACAGATCATACATGCATTAAAGGGGGGAAGAAAAGGGACAATATGCAGCAAAAGGCAACCAGTCAGATTCCCGGGCCACTGTGGTAAAGAATCAGCCCTAGTAGATGGGGGGGCCCGCTCTACCATAAAAGCCACCAGTGTGCTCAAAAGCATCCGTTTTACAACATAATGCCCAAACACACTTGGCGGAATTTATTTGAAAGATGTGGACATTTACAGCTAAAGAGGATGTAATGACAAATGCTTCCAAGTTTAATTATGTCAATAGTAGGATCCCACAACTTTGGTCATGACCAACGCTGGGAACTTAAAGTCAGGATATCCCATCGTCTGCTATTTCTTTTGAGAATTATTCAAACCCGTTTTGTTTTTTTGTTAAACCTGAATGTCAACACAGCTCAGTGGAGACCAGAAAACACAAAACTGCTTTCAGGAAGCATTCTTGTCTGGCCTCAGCCTTCACAGAAAAGTAGTACATCATGGTAACATTTCAAGAAGTATGCAACATCTAAATATGTGGCTGACTGATAACAATAACCGCTATCCAAAAAAATCAAACAAACTTCCATAAACTGACCAGTACTGTAAATCTCCTGAAAAACCAACCTGAAGTGTTCCTCTTCCATCTGATACAATTTTGTACTTTGTTGTAACAGAAAATCCCCATCCCACTCACGCATAACTCAACACTCCCCTCTCAAGCCTTTCATTAAAATCCCATCAGGCATGTCACATCCAATGCTACTTTTAATATTCACTGAGTGGAACTTCAACAGGCCAATGCCAGAAACAAAACCTCCATTGTCTTCTTGAGAAACCAAAAAAATGTAGTTTCCCTCTATCCACAAGCGCCACCAATTTTTCCACCCTTCTTGAAATTATGGGAAAGTACGTTTTTGTATATTTAACTCAAGCCCATGCCCTGACAATATCAGTGTAGCAGATACAAAGCAGAGTGGAAGAGCAAATGGGATGAAGGAGACAAAAATAAATCAATAAAAGGATTCATGGCATGCACAACATGTAATTAGTGCAGATGAGCCAAACTGTTTAAATGAGTGTGGTACATGACTGACGCTCCACATGATGAACTCGTCTACGGGAGGATTTTATAGTTGACCATAATTTGTTTTCAGTTCTAAATTCAAACAGTTAATCTCACCAATTGTACATACAGTTTTAATGTGCACGCTTCACCCACAGTGATGTGTTCCACCTCTACCTCTATGATGAATTGCTTGGAAAGTCTTGCTGTCCAGGATACAGAGGCAAGGAAATGAGACCTCAACAATAACTGACTGCCATCGTGTGTTCTGTAGCTAGAACATGGAAGTGAACTTTGTCGTATGGAAACACCTTAGCCTAATTACTGATGTTGCAGGCTATCAAATGTAGCTTGTTTGAGAAAACCAGCTTCACATTTTGTCTAAGTATTAATCCCAAAGTATAGGCCTGAAGAGAGGACAAGTCTCCCCTGGATGGTCAAGAGGGACATAGGTTTTAGCCAACAATACTACCTGGAACACCCCTGGTTTTGGGCACACAATGCTTTACATTTGTATTAAATATTGTCCTAAAAAGTACCTTTTTGCTGCAAAACTTGCCAAACAAGGTATGTGGTATATATCACTGCCTTCAGTTTAAGCATATGTTCAAATACTGGCCAGGAACTCCTTAGGGGGCTGTGCTTCGGGGAAAAAAGGCCTCAGTTCTGTTATTCCACTTACTGTCTGCTATTCGAAAGCTCAGTTTTTTATTGATTTACTAAAACATGGCTCCCAGGAGAATAAACCCCCGAACATCAGATTTTTTCCCTCTCATAGGTGTGTCTATGCAAGTGTGTTTTTCTCTCTTCTTTTTTTTCTCCTCCCCTTTTTTTTTTAACCGGAGATGACATTTCCACTGGTCCTTTGATGGCTCCCCCTAAAGAGTTAGATTTCATACCTGATGAAGTCTGCATGAAATTGATGGAGATCCCAGAAAGAGGAATGCAGCACAAGAGTGGACTGACAGTCATAGGTGTTCACATGAAAACTAGATTAACATATGCTCAATTTAATATTGTATCATATCCATTTTATGGGAGTAGTTCTATGAATACATTAAGTTAAAGAATTAGTCTCAAAGAAAGCAAAACATCTCACATTGGGAATTTACCTTTTCCTTTTCTACTTGAACTGCTTATTTTCCTGATAATGAGTATTAACAGTGAGAGAAACTTACTTCCAATAAGACACAACACACACAATCTGTTATGCAGAACCTATTGATGGTTTAAATGCACAGCACATGTAAGTGCAGTTCAGGTGTGGCCTGATGTACCCTGCTAAAACAAGTGGGTCATAGAGCGAGAGGTTTATGTTTCACAGGAACAGCTATTTCCAAATATATGACATCAGCCATTAAATACACGTATGATCTTTAGAACATTATAGCTGGTGGAGAATAAACTCCTCTAAGTTAGGTCAATAAGTCCTTGAACATTATGATACTACATTGCGAAAGTAGTTGCAGTCATGTTTCACTTTGTTGGCTTAAGATGTACTTTTTCTTTCAAACTCCCTTTCCAAGAGGTGTAAATAGTATGTTGTCTACACCCTGTTAGGGTCTGACACTGGGCCAGCTACAATTCCAAAGTGCAGAAGTCTTAAATCTCTATAAATGTATTCAGCCATTTTTGCACGCTGTGGTTTTTAAAAAGGAGCACACGCCTCTAGCTTAAATCTACACTGCGTTCTGTTTGAGGGAGATAACATGATGGTGCGTTTACAGAAGGTAGTGACAGAGTGAGGTCGACAGAAAAGAGCCTGGAAGATAGAGGAGGGTTTTCACCGAGCTGTTATCTACATCCAGTAGGAAATCTCTCCAACTCAATCCCCCATCCGCACTTTGAAATCAAAACGCGGAGGGTCCAAAATTCTGGCGTGTCTCAATCGTTACAACTCCCCGGGGTGAAAGACGATGAGGTTCGTTGAGGTTAATGATGGCTACAGCCAACAGAAACAGACGTCGGCACTTCAGAAAAGGTCTGAAGAATGCTACCGACCCACCTCATCTTTCAGTCTTGTCACTTGTGCCGGCCCACTGAGAATGCGACCCCTGGCCTAATGTGGAGCAAAGCAGATGGTGTTTGCTTGGTGTTGAAATACAACTCTCTACACCAAAATCTCTGCTAGGGTAGATAATGACCTGTCCCAAAACAGCAGTGTCAATGAGGTAAAGGAGCATAATCTTGGGGAGAGATGAGAGTTTAGATAAATGCTCAAATAACACTGACAGGCTAAAAAACGTAACATGGTTGAGTATGTTTTAGATTGAGGGCTGTAAACAAAGACTTGGAAAAAGAGAAAGTAAAGCCTAACACAGCAGGGTGGTCATTGTGGTGAACAAATGTAAGAGCCTGCCGTTCTGGGCAGCTCTCAGGCGGACCGACCACAGGCATAACTCAAAGCCTAAACATTTCTGAGAAACATGGATGTGGAACTGGGTAGGACAACGACACACCCACAGAGCAGTATATCACACCCATGAAGTGGGTCAGGGGGCTGGCCTGTTGGAATATTTGAGCGGTGGTGTAGGCTGCGTATCGCTTATTGAGAAGAAATGAGAAGCATCCTGCTGGTAGAGCTGACTCTGCACTTGAAGTTGGTCCTTTTTCTCTCATCTGCAACCAGTACATGTTCCATTCAATGTACTGCTTGTTCATTGTCTCTATTACCATTTAACATTTCAACCAAGCGTATGAATCAAAGAATAAAAGGGGATACATACCAGAGGGACGATTGGACAACTAAACCTAAAGTGACAATTATGGGTTTCTATTTGTAAAATGTTATGTTTTACTAGTTTTTTTTCTAAAAGAAGAGCTGGAGATGGTTTGCTATGTGAATAACCATTTGGTGTTTATGCGAGACATAGAAAACAACCCTGCAAATTCCCATCATCATCCTAAAATGAAAGCTTGGTGATGGATGACCCATAATGCCTTGCCTGAGGCATAAAACGGCCACAGCGTTGTAGATGATAGCAACACAGACTGACATAGACTACCCTCTACTTCTCCGGTTGTTGCCCACAACCTGTCACCTCTAACAGGATATGACATGTCTCACTTCCTCCCTTGTTTGACTCAGAAAACTTCCTCCCACGGTGGGCACCTACATGATACAGCGCCAGAAGTGTTCTTTTTACACACTATTTTCCCAAAAAAGACTCCATAATTTGCTACTTCGATGTGTTGATGAAAAGAACCAAAAAAAGAGTAACATTACATAACACTTACATTCTTTACTTGCTGATGGAACAGGAAAAGAAGACAAGACCACATGAGATTATAAACACATGGATACAATTAGCTAGAGGACCATGAAGACAAACTCTATTGTGGGAAAGAATATTTTTAGACCAACAGTCTGGTTGTTTACTCTAAAACATGTTGACGCCTCTCCTCCTCTCATCTCCGCTGCCTTCAGGGCAAATTCTTTAGTTAAAAACATGGGACAAAAGTGTACTGAACAACAGGTTGCTTCCACAGAGGAGTGGATGTTCCTTTAAATAATAAGGTTTGAAATATTGCAGCACAAACTCTATTTAGCAGTTTAGGACTGGCCTAATTATTAAATGAAAGCAAGAAAGCCTCTCTGTATTAATTCATTTGATGCCGCTGGTACCAAACAATCCTAATGAAGTGTTGTTTATCTTGTGGTGGGTGAATTGCATATTATCTGCAAACTAATCTGATTAGCACCATGCAAACAATGGCTGAGTGGCTTTAACTGGCGCCAATTGTGAAGCATATGTAATAATGCTTTATGTAAATCAATATCAGGCAGCATTACGAATTAGCTGGTATCAAATGTATCGTGTGCTCAAATCCAGCACAATGACACTGCTCGCTAACTACTGTGCGGAAGAAAATCTAAATTAATTTCTTAATTCAATTATGCTCTTTTGGGTGCTGTTACATTGACTTCAGTGAAGCACCCAAATGTGTTATATTCGTGCAGTACAATCTCATTGTGCAAGGTCATTTTGTCAAATAGGAAGTTACAATGTGGCTAGTATGTGCAAAGCAAGGACATCAACAACATCTCTGATTTCTGAACTTTAGCTAACACTTCACTGGGTTTATGGGTGCAGCTTCCAACAAAGCAACTACTCAGACCCATACTGTAAACCGGTTAAAAGAAGACCATGTGAGGCACTAAAAAACATGGAAGATAGATAGCTGGTATTTCACATGTTTTTTTTCTCCAACCTCTAGGGCACAAAATTAAAGCCAAGTGACTAACCACAAGCTCATTTTCTTCCCACCAGAAGCAACTGACAAGAGTTAGAGGAGAAAGAGAGGAGTTCTTACAAGTCCCGGTGGAAGAGTAAGACTCAAACTCAAAATATGACCTGTTCAACTCTTCAACTCTCCTTGAACTTGGAAAAAAAACTCTCAGAAGAGCAGAAACAAGGTATTGTCAAAATGAAATCACATCAAAACTGCTTTGCTCCATCAGTGCCTGACAAATGCACTGCACTGGATCAAAGTCAGACCAAAAACTCTGTGTGATGTGACGCTGAAGGAGAAAACATGACTAGAGAGAGAGCCCTGGAGACCTTGAAGAGTAATGGTGGGCTATTCGGATTGGTCAACACGCTGTGCCATTATAGCATACTGATTATTCATGCATGCTCTAGAGCTGAAGAAACAGGGGGGGAAGAGAGACATAAAGGGAGAGGGGAGGAGAAGGGGGGAGGAGGGGAGAGCTGACCCCCCAAACTCTCCCCGATGGCTGAACAATGGGAATGGGAAAGAGGGAAAATGAAAGAATTAGAAAGTCCAAGCCCTGCACGCTAAGTAAGTGGTTTTCAACAGATCTCATGCCAAAACAGAATTTACTCTCAGCCTCAAATCTTAATGCTCTACACAGCGCACACACACACACACACACACCTGGCTAACTAACTTTGAAACCAACAGCCTCAGAGCAACAATCATTTCTCCACACTTCCCCCTCCTATTCCATCTCCAAAATTATTCAGACTTCTACTTTTTAGGCAGAAAATATCACACGACAAAACATCCAAATCTCCACTCACCCAACCCTTTCCACTCCTTCTCTTCTCACTCTTCCTCTCCTACACTCTCTCACTCACGGCTCCAGCTGGTAAGGCTCGATTGCTGCTGCTGCTCCCACAGGCCACGCCCACAGCCAGTCACATGACCGCCCTCTCAAGTGGCTGGGGAGGCATTCAGCAGCCACACCCCTCATTCAGAGAAAGTGAATGGAGAACATTGTGGATGTAGCAGCATGCTATCTTGAACCATGTGTGATTAAGTAAACCCACTAGAGATCAAATCATTGTGTGCGCATTTTAATTGAAATGAGAGACAGTGGGAGCCTCTGTTTATGTTGAAATACAGGAACATTTATTTTCTCACTGTGTTTTTGTGTGTTCGCACAGGAAAAGAGGCAATATCCTTATGACGTCCCTGTGCTTGTATGTGTCCATCTGCTCTCTCCCTCCCACTGCTTTTTTCCACAGAGGAGAGTATTGGATTTTGTGTGTGTGTGTGTGTGTGTGTGTTGCTGAAAAAAACAGCTTAGACCAATTTAGCTGGTCAGGCTGGCCAGCCAGTAGATATTAGGCTGGAATGGTTGGCTGGTTTAGAGGGGGTTTGGACACTGGTGCTAAACCAGCCATCCTGGCCAGCTACAAAAACCAGCATAGTATGCTGGTATGCTGGTATGCTGGGCTGGTCACCAGCATCCATCTATCACCAGTTTATGTTTAATAATAGTATTAAATATACCATGCTGGAAGCTTACCAGGATTCCAGGTGACCAGCATACATTATTTAAATACTTCTATGATTATTTAAACCAGAGAACATAAATATATTACAAAGATTCATTGTATCATGTATTCTGGTATCTACCAAAATAAAGACATTGTATAGTGTTCATAAAAGTATTTTAATTTAATAAATAGCTAGTTAATATAATAAAATACACAGTAACAATACAATAATTATACAAATAACAACCAACCTTCAAATCAACCTACACATCAAAATAAATATATTATCTAAAACAGGTGCATTTGATTTAAAATAAAAGTAATAAATATAACTCAATATTTAAATGGTAACACAAACAGTAACACTATGTATGATAAGAAAAGTTATAGAAAGTGTTTTTTGTTTTTCCTTGTTCATGTCCATAATGTTTCCCGTTGTGTAGCGTCCAGCCTTTCCCAACCTGGCCTGCATTTCTGTCGGTTGAACCCACTTCTTGAAGCAAACTGAAAAAAAATGTACAGATATAAGTACACTGTGAAAAGAAAAACTTGACATTTACGTTGACATCTGTGGTTGCCAGAACTTGACCGTTAAAATATGGTAAAATACATTACAAACTACAGTTGGTTGGCATAAGCCGCTTTCACAACAAGTACTTTGCCCTACTTAGACTTAGTTCCCAGCACTTAGTTCCCCCATGGAACCAAGAGCCGATCGCGTTCACACCGGAATAAGTTCCCTGAGGGAAGATTACGCAAATGAAGCCGCTGACGTCACTTTTTCTTCTTCTGCTTTGGGTTTACTGGCAGGCCGCAAACAACTTCACGGCGTATACTGCCACCCGAAGTCCCCGGCCGGAAGTCCCCGGAGTTGGGGACTGGCTTCAGTAGAAGCAGCTGGGACTCCCAGCAGCTTCTACTGAAACCTTCCTAGTAAATTGCCAGAACGCCGACACCTCCTCATCACTCCACCGCTCCTATGTTTTTTCTTGTGTTGCCATAAGTTATTCTCTCTCAGTTGGTGCACGGGGCTAATGCTAATAATGCTAATGCCAGCAAATACAATGGTGGCTTCCAAAAACCTTTCAGAGTTTTACGGGCCGTGGTTTGCAACTCGCCCAGCCAATCAGAAATTGGTACTTTTTTCTCCCCAGGATAGTCCCACCTCTCTAGCAGGCACTAAAAATGGGGGTGAAAGTTCTCTGAACTAAGTTCTCTTTTTGGTGTGAACGCAAAATTCCAGGCACTAACGGAACTAAGCGGGAAGAGTACGGGTAAAAGTACTCCGGTTTGAAAGCGCCTATTGGCGTTACAGTCAACAATTGCTTATGGTGAATTACAATGGCAAAAACAAAGAGCTAGTGTACACGATGCAGCTGTATTATCTGGGAAATAGAAGAATCGGATCAGGATTCGGTATTGGCAAACAATCTATATCAAATTAATCGGATCGTTATTAGCATCAGCATTCTATCACCTTTGTCGACTTGCAGCCTAATTACAAAGATAACTCCACTCCTCTCCTACCACTCTTACCTCTAATAAGCCTTATAGAACTAGTGTCCGAGTCATTGGGTCCAGAACTGACTGAAGACATGTGGAACAGAGGACAGGCATGGTTCCATGTACAGGGAACTGGAACTTTGAACAGGTGTTTTCATCTTTTCTGCCTGAAGATTCACAAGTTCTTGATCAGGTGTTTGATGCGGGCTGGAATGATCCTTTCTGCAGTGATGAATAAAGAAAACATTATTAATAATAGTAATGATGGTAACAACAATAATATTAGTATAACTATTTATATAGCACTTACACAATTGCAAAGTGATTCTCACAAGGAAAATAAAGAATAAAACACTATCAATAATTAAAAAAAAATATTATAGGAATATTAAAAGACAAAGAAATTATAAACATTCTAAGAGGCCGACTACAGAAGGTAGACTCAATGGCTCTTGATGACATCAATGAGCAGATTGCAAATCATAGTTTTAATCAAATCACTAGCAATATAGGGTTTATTCAACAGCAGTAAAGCAAGTTGCTAAATTAACGTACACCGAACTGTAAAACAACTTACCACTATTTAGGAAAGGCTCTGATCAGAAGGGTGACTAGTAGGACAGCAAAGAGGTGGAGGAGGTCTATGTCATGTAATACCATTGGTAGATGTTACACCTGAAAGAAAGATAAGGAAAAGAGACAACACAGGAGGACAAACGACTTCCTAAGTAAAAGACCAAATCATGTCAAGCTTTAACCTGAGCCTGTTTTTTCAGTCTTTACAATTTACTGTTGGAAATTACATTCCAAAGGCTAAATTCAAACTCAATACCATAAATAACTGGATACCAAAGTGCTTTACCTGATAGAACACGTTCCACACGGAGCAACAACCATCCGGCTGGGCCTTTTGCTGCATATCATCTCCACTGTTTCCAGTAGATCTCTACTGTCCAATAAAACGGAAATACCCCCAAAAATCCTATTAAAAAAGTTAAAAACAGTAACTTGCTTTTGGCATTGAAATGGATTAGAATCTCACCTTTTTCCTGGATGTCAGGAAGGCCAAGAAGTCGTTCCCTTCAATTCCGCAACCAGTCATAGGAGCAGAGTTCCCGTTAGTTAATTACCGGTGTTACAGTATAAGTTGAGTCATGACAACTGGCGACATTCTATTATTTTCGTCATAGGAATCCGGGGCGTGTACATTGAGGAACCATTGTTGACTTACAAGGAAAGAAACATCGTTTGTCGTTTACGTTCATCTTTTGCTATATCTGCCTTCCTAAGATCACTTTGCTGCACATTCAGTACTCGTATGTGAGGTTGTGGGTGAGAGTCCGATATCGTGACGCTTACAGGGAGGTATCGAACATTAGAAAGTAGGTGACTATGTGGATGCCTGTTCAAAACATTGCAAACTTCAATAAATCATTTAAATTATATATTTGTGTCCGACTTTCATTTGTTCATCGTTCTTAATGTGATGTATAGTAGCTTTGATAGCTGTCCATATCTTCAGAAAGCCTAAAAGTAAAACACAAGTTGTTTATTCACAGCCCGAACGCTCATCAAGATGACTGGATCAGTCATGACAACTTGTGATCAGCTCCGATTAAATTGTGATATCAATTCTGTAGCTAACCTCCAGGGAGCACGTTTATTTTATGAAATACCTGTATCCCTCTCATCACAACAAGACTCTACACTGTGCAGGAAAAACAATTACATACATGAAAATAACCTTGATGCATGGGAATTAAACACACAAACTATCTTCCGTGGCTATACTGATATGTCACAGTAACGGTAAACCACAGAAAAGTAAGTCCAGCGGGGCACAAGTTGAATACATATAATACGGTAGTTCTATTATGCCTTTAAGCCTATACGTTTAACCCATAAGAACCCGGACCCATTTCTACTTTTGGGGAAATTAAGGGGAACATCATTTAGACTAAATAGACACATTTCTGACAAGTAACCTCCCTAGTGTCAAATATCTGGGCTTTAATGGTAAAGTAACTCTTATTTATAACTTAATTAACAAGGATGATGTTTTGGTTTGCATTTGTTTGAACATACTATGAATTGAAGAATAAAGCATATGATAACTAAATATAATTGAATCAGCTAAATTAACTGAACAGACCATAATCATATTTCTAATTGTGCATATATGTCACTCCGGGTTTACTGTGAATGTTTAGGGTTAAAGTCCCGATGTGACACCATGTGTCACAGCAATATTTATGGCATTTGTTTCATATCAATTTCATCAAGAAATGTTTCCACAACAGGTTAAATGTAATCAGAATCAGAATACCTTTATTCGTCCCACAGAGGGGACATTTACATTTGTTACAGCAGAAAAGAGCCGAAGACAGCTTAATGTTTAACAAATGACATGTCATGTAAGCATTTTTATTCTTAAATGGCTTGAATATTAACTTTAGCAACAAAAAACCTTTCCAAATGTAGCTAGTTCTGTCACATGTTTTAGCCTGACACATGGACATCTTGTTATGGGAAGACAAAAGCAAATGACAAGGACCATGACCCCAGACTGTTCAGTGTGTGTCACTTTGGGACTTCATGAGATAAAAAAGGCTAAAGCTGTATAAGGAACTTTCCAGAACATTTAAATGTCATGTGACACCCGTGTCTATGCAATTCTGTCTGCCTTCCGTGTTCCTGTTGTTATTTACTTCCTCTCTGCCTTCTTCTGATGATTTATCTGTTAGTTTGTGTGTTTAATTCCCATGCATCAAGGTTATTTTCATGTATGTAATTGTTTTTCCTGCACAGTGTAGAGTCTTGTTGTGATGAGAGGGATACAGGTATTTCATAAAATAAACGTGCTCCTTGGAGGTTAGCTACAGAATTGATATCACAATTTAATCGGAGCTGATCACAAGTTGTCATGACTGATCCAGTCATCTCGATGAGCGTTCGGGCTGTGAATAAACAACGTGTGTTTTACTTTTAGGCTGTCTGAAGGTATGGACAGCTATCAAAGCTACTATACATCACATTAAGAACGATGAACAAATGAAGTCGGACACAAATATATAATTTAAATGATTTATTGAAGTTTACAATGTTTTGAACAGGCATCCACACAGTCACCTACTTTGTAATGTTCGATACCTCCCTGTAAGCGTCACGATATCGGACTCTCACCCACAACCTCACATACGAGTACTGAATGTGCAGCAAAGTGATCTTAGGAAGGCAGATATAGCAAAAGATGAACGTAAACGACAAACGATGTTTCTTTCCTGGTAAGTCAACAATGGGTCCTCAATGTACACGCCCCGGATTCCTATGACGAAAATAATAGAATGTCGCCAGTTGTCATGACTCAATTTATACTGTAACACCGGCCTATGACCGGTAAAATATGCTGAAGACCGGGAAATCTAAATCCCTCCGGTCAAAATGTCCGTTCAAAATAATTTCCCCTTAGCACAATACCGCATCAGTTGCGCCACTTATGTGACAGACAAGAATAGTTTGTGACAAACAAAAGAGTATGTAACAGACAAGAATAGTCAATTCTAATGTCTAACACTTAATGTGGAGAAAGAGATGTCCTGTATGGGTTGATTGTGCGTTGATCTGTTGGTAATGCCTCGGGGTTCCGGTGGGCCTGTAAACAAATGCATAATGCTGCGCTATACTTTGTGGCCTCTCACCCGGTTGCATTGCGACGCTTATTGTTTAGGTGTCTGTGAAAGAGCATTACATTGACGATTTTAAACCAAACTTAGCCCTATCAACTTGTAAGATAACGTTAAGTTAACTTACCCTTAAATAACTACATCACGTTTTTCAGGGGAAACACAAACTGCAGAAAACGTTAGCTGCTAACTGTTAAGACTAACATATATTCTAAACTGCTAAGACAGCTAGCTCTTGTTAAGGGAAGTAACAATATCCTCCTAGCAAACGTAAGTTTAAGTTAACAACATTAACGTAACGTTGTAAGAAAGCAAAACGAACCTTTGAGAAAGCTTTTACTCAGACTTGGTGAAATTGTGTACTGTTGCTTACCTCCAGAAGGACTTTTAGCGCGTTTCCCAGACAGCTGTCAGAACCTCTCAGAAGCAGCCGCTGGGCGGAGTTAGAAACGCTCAACTGATCTTCACTCCCCGAGTCCCCGACCGTTGGTGCCAGTCAAAACCATGTTTTATACCGCTTTGTTTCAACCACTGCCGTCTCGTAGTGTCCCGCACTCTCTGTCTATGTCTGTTTCAGTTTCACCAGCAAGACTGCTGGTAGACCAGCATAAATACCAACTTCACCAGCATAGACCAGCTTAACTGTCAGCTAAACCAGCATAGCCCAGCATGACCGCTGGTTTAGCTGGCCAGGCTGGTCTTGAACCAGCAAGACCAGCCTGGCCAGCTTGTCCAACCTGGTAAACCAACTAAATCAGCCTAACACCAGCTAAAACCAGCAACCATCTTAAGCTGGTCTATGCTGGTTTTTTCAGCAGGGTGTGTCTGTGAGACTGTTTGTGTATTAAAAGTACTTGGCCATCCCCCTCCTTCATCCTTCAGGGCACTCTCTCTCTCTGACAACTCGACTCAAAAATCATCCTTCATAACTGTGGTTGACTTATGACTAAAGTCATGACTAAAACAGAACATCTCCAATTTTAGAAACCAAAAGAAAAACATGTTTAAAGGCAGAGAAGAGTTCCTGTCTACAAGCCAAACAGAATACATCTCATCAAAAGTTTGAAATGCTCTCTGTTGGGCTTTCTCTATTTTACTTTGTTGGTGATCTGCTACCACTCAGCTCGCAGGAATATCAAATGTACAACAATTTGAGAGAATCAACTTGCAATGAAGTAAATATTGGCTCCAGACTAGATGAAAGTGTTTGCAAAACCCCAAATATAGGAAAGACACTGGTAACATGGATCTGATCTTGACTCACTGTAAGGAGAGAGAATGTAATGTGTTGCTTTTCTTGCTTTGGCTCACAGTTTTCAATCAGCATAAAGACAGAAGATCTCAGAGAGATTTTCTTAACAATCAGCAAAAAACACTTCCTGCCTGCTGAAGATGGAACTGAATCTAACTCTTGGCTGTGGTTTCGTTTTGAAATGCACAAAACCACGAATGCATTTGTCTAAGTGTTTATTTCAGGTGATCATTTGGAAAATGTTCAATATTGTTTCCATAGTCCTAGACATGTCATGTTCTATTAAACAACCATGAAGCTGACTTGATTTAACCCTGTAGAACTTTTATTTTAAACATTTTTTAGAAAACTAATTATTGGTCGAGATTAACTTTATGTCAGTTTCTAATAAAAACTTTAATTTATCTTGTAGACAGTGTATGAACAGCAAATGCAATCAACAACCCATTGGCTTCTGATTTTAAACATTTTGATGGGCCTTGGTTCAGTTTTTATGTCTTTTCCAGTTTTTCAATATGTTATCAGCTAGTAGAGCTATGGAAAAAAACATCAACATCAAGCAAAGGTCTTTCACAGTTTTTTTTTCAGATCATAAATCTGCCATCTCCAGTCAAACAGGACATTAAGTATACGTGTTACTGTCCTAGAAGCCGGATGAACAGTCTTTTGGGGGTTCTGGGTAAAAAATCTGACACATTCCCGATGTATATCTCTGTGCAGTAAAGTAAACATTTTCAACTGAAGCTCTCACTTAACAATAAACAATGTTGTCAGTGCAATATATGACCCACCAGTGACTGAAGTTACCATTTCCTCCTGTGGGAACCAAACATTAAAAGGTCTGCTCTGTGCCCCAAGGTAATTTTATTAGTTTTCCTGAGAACATCAAAAGCAGCTTTGAGCAAAACATCCATCGCAAATGAATTCAATTTGAATCCACTCCAGGCTTGGTGATTAAGTGTGTTGGCAGCGGACACGCACTGTGTGTGTTTGTGCATGCTTTTTATGATGACTCATTTCAAAATAAGTATCAAGTGTACCGTACAACTCCCTGTTTACATTATATAGTGGGAGAAGGGAAATAAGTACATTTACTCAATAACTTATGCTTCTAGAATACATGTAGGAAACATAATGTATTTGCTTTACTCCTGTTCATAACTTTAGTTACTTTACATATTCAGAAAAATAAGTAGCTCAATGTTTACAAACGGTAACATTAAAGTCATGTACAATTAATGCAATAATACATGTAATCCAGTGAATCTACATAATATTCTGGGATTAGACATTCTGTACTAGATTTACGTTAACTAAAATGTATATAAACTTTTGATTCAAGTAAAGCCAATAGTTTAATTCTGCTCTGCACAACTCATACATAAAATTGAAGTTGTGTTCCATCATTTTTCTCTTTAAACACAGTGGCCATTTTGGATGACCACACTCATCAAATCATGTGTGCTGTGAGGGGTAACTGAAGAATATGTGATGACTGGCATGCAGTGAGGCCCGTTGGCGAGCTCTGTGATTGGCCAGGAGGTCAGGGCTGATTGCTGAAGGCCACCAAATCAGGGCAGAGCACATATGGAGCTGATTAAAATAGTCACCTCCATGACTCAGCTGACCGAGTGACTCAGTGACACATCCTCCCCAAGAGGAGGGGGACTGAAGGAAGGGCAGAAAATAAGAAGAAAGGGAGGGAGTAAGGGAAAGAGGAGGCAAGGAAAAATAAAGAGGAAGGAGGAGGGTGGTGGTTGGAAGAGGGACAGGGGAAAGAAGAAGAACATCTGGCCTGGATGTCTACAGGGAAGATAGCTGGGTCTGTTGGAGACTTCCTGTTGTGTGTTATGCTGTGGCTGCTCTGCTGCCCTGGTGTGCAAATGGAGACAGCATGTGTGTGATGAGTGACGGTTTATCTCAACACCCTAAAGTGGCCCCCAAAACTCAACCTTCCCCCTCTCACTGAATCTTTAAACTGTACATTAATAGTACAGATTCATTATTCTATCCAGTATATCTTTAGCTACTTCACATGTTGACATTAAAATACTTCACTCCGAGTTTATTCCTTCTCATACCCCAGCTTTAAACACCACATAATACCTCAAGGTTACAATAACTCAGGCCTGTGTTTGCTTTTTCATCAGCTCCTTACCATACTAACAGAGTCAAATCCCTGTGCGGTTTGCATAACGCTGACCGCTTAGATAAACTGGACAGAGTTTGTGGTCCAAGCTTTGTTTATGGGGAAGTGTGTGCCTATAGTGTCTTTTGATATCTTTTAAGCCACCAAAGCTTTTCCAGCTGGCCTGCCTAAAAGAGAGAGGTAGCTTAAAGGACAAAGATAACACCCATATTGCTTAATTTCAATCAAAGCTTTTTCTTCTACTTAATGAAGAAAGGATTTTGAGAGGAAGTTTAAGAAAGGGTCCAGCAAGCAGATTTGGTTTAACTAAACAATGCGGTATGCAATAAAATAAACAGAAAGAAAGGGATAAAATGTTAAACCAGCATCTTGGGAGGATTTTTCTTCGGATGCGTTTCCTACAATCCCCATCTGAAGAGGATACATCATTCCTCGACTTGATTGGCCTTAATAGAAACCAGTTGTCCCTCTTTCCTGCACAGCGCGATAGTCTAAAACAGTTGTGCTCCCCCACAGACACAAAAGACCAGCAAACAGATACTTACAAAGAGTTTCCATCTCATGTTGATTGTATATCTCACTGCAAGTAGAAGTCATCTCTTTCTGTCTATTTCCCTTTCTTGCTTCGAGTATTTAACCAGAAAAAAACGTTTAAAAAACTCTCATAAGACAAAGAAGTCCTATATTTCCCAGCCTGTGGCAGCTGCTGTAAAATTCTTCACTATTCTGTGCATGAACAAGAACTAATGTTACGAACTATGCTTCCCGATGAACACACACCAACATGTACTCTATTTCTGTTGATGTTCTAGAAGCTTTCCCTGATGAACAACACACAAAGACTCCAAGGGATTGGCCTTCTGGGGAATCCCTGGCCCCTGGCTGCATCCGCATCTGCAGGGGCGAGGGACAGAGATGACTCAACTCTAAAAACTAAGAGAAGCCTGAAGGAGCTCTGTGATTAAACTCCTTGCGCGGCCGCTGCACGTCTTCCCGAAACATCTAGTTCAGTTTTGATGCTAATTATCTATAATAGAAACCTTCCATGTGCAGAGAGAGACAAGCAAGCCTCTAGAGATCACAAGAAAAATTATTTGTTGCATTGGTTAAACATGCAGAATGTGATTGCCAGGACAGGAAATCAAGAACAACTTCAAATAAATATTGAATTTGGGTTTGCCAGTGCATAAAAAAAACTAAGTCATCCGAGGAAATTTGCCCTTTCCCACCAATCTTAAATTGCGCCCTCTTTCACTGAGTGATGTTTGACGTTTGCAGTCTGCTATGCAGCATCACAAAGCCCTTCACACCATCGAGGCATGAGGTAAAAGTTTGCCCCAAAGCTCCTTCAGGCTTCATTGCCAGGGCTTTTCTCAACAGATGACGGCTTTCTTCAAAGAATCTAATTGCCTGTAAACCACAAAGCTAGAGATATATTCTCTAAATCCCTAAATTAACACCACAAACATCAGTTATGACATAAGATCCAGTCTGTTTGTTAGTGCCTTAAAAGTCTGTCTGTTCATTCCCAACTGAGGAACCAATCAGTCAGTTGAGCAGAACGCCTGCACAAGGTTTACTCAGCTAATCTAAAACATGAATCTGTGGACTGAAAATTGAGGGGATTTAAGAACGCAAAAGAGGCAATACAGATTATAACCAGGAAAGGTATGTATTACTTCCCTTCTGCCTAAACCTTTGAAAAACAGTAGAAGTTCTTTTTTTCTCAAGGTTTATTTTTGCACTGTGCTGCTTATGATCTGAATGCTTCCCAGCTGAAATAGAGATGAGAGCTGGCACAGTTGGATTTCACAGAGCTGACAGCCTGGAAACAGAGTAAGTGTCACTGAAACTACTCTTCACCATCACTTCATCACAGCCCAGTGGACCAGGATGTTCTAACAATAACTTGGTCTTGCCGGAGTAAAATTGTGATTTAAAATTGTATTTATGTCACTTCAAAATGTCTAAGCCTAACGCAGCTATAGTCTCAGGTTTGTTTTTTGTATTTACGGGGGGAAAGATTGACAAAGGATTTTTGATATAACTCTTAAATGCACGTTATCTAAATTATAGTTTTTTAATTTTTTTGCTTTAATGATATCACCCAAGTCAGCATCATTGGCACTGTCACTATCTGCATTGTGGGAAATGTAGGCACAGTTCTAAATTGGTGGCGTTCTCTTCAAAGCCAGCAAGTTTTGCAGCCAAACAAATGAGAGAATCTCGGGCATGCTAAAAGAGGACACACACTGAAGTGATTATGCAGTTGGTGTAACATAAGGGGCAAGAATGCGCCCCCCTATTTTTCATTTTCCACACAAGCTCATTTCAGACCAACTCACGCCCTCACAGAATGACCCTCTGCTTCTTGTCTACTTTCATCTAGTCATTTCAGCAGATGGCAGGACTGTGGCACAAATGACCATCTGCCTGTCACATATGCACAAACACACACACACAGTTATTGCTATTCTAGTATGTCCTCTATCCCTAAACAACACGTGGGCCAAACATCATTACAAGAGAATATGAGGAAAAACTAGCCTGGTATGAACCTTTCTTCTTCATTGAAACAACTCTGGGCCTTATATAAACAGATCGAATATTTTTAGGATATTTGGATAGGTCTTTTAAATGACCTTTATTCCTCTATTTTTCCAACTATGACTCATGCTTGCATGTTTTCTTAAACTCCATTCCGAGACCTACATCACTGCATGAATCTGGCTTTGTTTTTTCATCTCCCTTGCCAAGATAAGGGACATCGTTTTCCCAGTGGAGTCATATCTGGATAAACAAGAGGGAGGATTCACCTGGAGAATAAAGATAACATTAACTGAGTAACTGTTATCTGGGTCTGCTTCATCAACCTCTGATGGCCCATATCCTACTATGTGTCTTTTATCTTATGGTGATGAAAAGGGTCGATTAAGGGGCTTTAAGTGATTATGTGTGCATATCCAAAGTTAGGCTGTTATGTTAAACTCCCTGTGGAAGACAAAGTGGGATCATTCTGCCAAAAGCCATGTGCGATGAGAGGGAGTGGATAGTGCTTAACAATGTGTGTGCTTTATACGCATGTAAACATGATGTGTGAAAGTGTCGTATTCACAGTATGCAGGAGAGAGTCAATGAAAAAGGGGCGTTTACTACAGTTTTGGGACTTGGCTAGATGACTAAAGAGGACAAAGGTCTTTCTGCAGTGGTGGGAAACTTCTTTAACCCTTGACTTCCCCCAGATGCTCAATGTAAACTTCAACTTCCGAAAGCCTTATCTGGGGGAGAGGGGGGATGTGTGTGCTTGCTAGTCTGTGGGTGTGTGTGGGTCGTTTGTTTATCTGGGTCTGCAGGGCTAATCCTTTCCCATTTCTCTCAGCTCCATCCTCCTCCTCCAAAAGAAAAAAGAAAACTCCTTTATGTCCAGTTAAGTTTCTTATCTTGTAAAAGCTTCAATACAATGTTTTCAATAAATGTCTATCTTTGTGATGTATTGGAGAGTTTAAAACATGAACGGAAATAGGCTTGCATCTTTGTGTTGGGTTTCTGCACAGTACCTCAGTGTGGTTTCACACTTCTGACCCTGAAGTAGTTTATCGAGCTCAATACTCTGAGAGAAAGGACAGAAATACAAATTGATTTCGAGTTTCCTTTGTAAATAAAATTGCCTTTAGAAAAAAGGTTAAAATACAGATGAATATTACCTGCGTGCCAGGTTCAGTGTCTATCAGATTTCAACTGTCACACACTGCCTCCTGGTGGCTTGTTCAGGAAGCACATCAACAGTAAAAGTCACATTCAAGATAATGAGAAGTGACACTTGTCACTCTTATCATCCCCCTGGGACTCTTTTGAACTGATATGATAGACTTTACAGTTTGGAGGCTCATACACTTCAAGACAACACAGTCAGAGGCAATATGTGCTTCAGTGTAAGAACATCTTAGTGTGACCTTCTCCAGGCAAAAATGAAATGCATAAAATATGCAGTTTAAAATGTCATTAAACAAATCAGCTCTTTATGGAACAGGAGGAACAGACATAATCAAGCCAATGTTTGAAATCATTTCCACGTTTTAACTTTCCTTTTAAAAAAATTGTTTTCATCTTTCAACCTATCCAATGTACTGATCTAACTTGTACAAATTTGAGGAGGGATGAAAAGGGCCTATTGGTTTGCAAATATATCATTGTAACATTTTATTTATCAAATGGTTATTGAGCAAGTAAATTCCTACATGATCACTTTAAACTAACAGTAACATTTTAAAAGACTAAAGAAGACATGTCGTGCAAAGCAACAATTAGTGATATGCTTGAATACATTATTAATGAGGATCAAAGCAATTCATTATTTTATTATTATGTATGTGCAGGGTATGTACATGACACAAATCACTTAACATGTATAACAAGCTTTATTAACCAACTTTGGTTTATTTAATGACATATTGTTTGGAATCATTCAAATGGAAAACAGAGTGTGAACTAAGTAATTATTTCCCAGCCATAATAGGGAGTTCTCTAAAGTTTGCGATTGGTTACTTAATTTAATTGTTTTTGATTTGGGAAAGTTTTGTAGTTCCTGATCTTAAAAAGGTAAGACCATTGCAGATTTTCAGAATTATGCAACAACATATGTCAACAGAAAACCACATACAGTGTAGAACAATGTTTTTTTAGGTCACCAACAGTTCCCTATCAGAAACACATAGGCAAAAAACTCTCTCTTTTTCTCTGCCTCTCTCTCCCCTTTTTTCTGGGTAATTATCCGACAGGTCACACTGAGTAATGGTCTGGGATTAGTCCAGGGAATTACGCTAGCAGAGGATTGACCTCGGCTATGCCTTCACCTCAGGGTGCCTGTATGTCTGTGTGAGCTAGCGTAGGTGTGTCGCTGAAACACAAAAACAAAATATGAGATGAAGGAAGTGTGTTTGAGTGTTTTTGTGTGTGCACATGCCCTTTCCTGACCTAAGGAGAGGCAGAGACAAATCGCCCACAGCCCTCTGCTGTCCCCCCCTCCCTACTTTCAGAAGGGCAATTTAAATACAAGACAAATGCTTTCAATTGTGCTTTCTTCCATAATTACACCTCTACACCACACCTCAATTAGGGAAACAAATGTTCGACAAGATAATCTGTTTATTTAGGCCATATAAGGACAAATTCCAGTTCAGCATACATAATCTGGTAGGTTGAAATCAGGACATCACTTTCGTTATTTACCATCACAACAGGAAGAGAGGACTCAGTGCCACTTGAAAAGGCACTGTAATTACATTTTCATATTTCTTACCTAAGCGGAAAGGAGCACTATTTCTACTGTGGCTTTGTTTTTCTTTCAACTCCCTTTAGTGCTGTCACAGTAATTACGTTTGGATGGATTTATTTCGCAACTTTAAATATCCCAATAAAAATAACTCAAAGGATTCGTTAAATGAGGTTACTGGTGTGACCCCAATGATAACCTACCAATCTCTCCCCAGTGATAGCTTTACTATTTATAGTCGAGCTATTGTAGATCTACTGACAGCAAGCATTTGTTGAAACACTGTAAAAAAAAAAGTGCCCATTGTTGCGTGAATCCATTCAGTTAATTATTAAATCAATAACAAAATAATTGCCAACTATTTTGAGGAACCATTGATCATTTTAATATGTTTTTAAATTGAGAACATTTCAATCATTCACTGGTTGTAGCTTGATTGTTTGAATAAACCAACAAATTTGAATTATGTCACCTTGGCCTGTTTGAAATTATGACAACATTTTCATTGTTATCTGACAATTAACAAAAGAAAGATAACAATTATCAGATTTATCAATAATGAAGGTTGTTGCAGCCCTGTACTAATCGTTATCCTAAAGTGACTAGGTTTCATATGAAGACCATAACAAAGTCTGTAGGTTAAACAAAGTTCCTCAAATGTCAAAGCAGCTCTGAAACGTGATAAGAAATGTTTCATTTTGGACCACAGGTGGCCTACACTCAGATGTTAGATAGAGTTCTCTGTGCTGTGTTTGATGGATTGATGCGCAGCAGACCCTGCTGTCGAGATATGCGTCCCCATCTGTCTGAACGCAGCGGAGCAGACCAGATCCTAATCACAGGGACTCTGGTGTCTGTGGCCTGCAGTTAACCTGACGGCGAGGTTCTCTTTCTCATTCTCCTTTGGAACATCTACCATCACTCATCACAACGATTCGATGTCATGACACCGATTCTGGATGAATTTCGTCCTGCACTTGAAGCACTTATATTGTATAATATTATACACTTTAGTCTTCACATTATACCAAGTGGTAATATTTGTATACACATGTCTCTGCAAATACATATATAGACAACTAATACAAATAATAAATACATCTAAATCAGGGCTCTCCAACCTTTTTTAGAACGAGAGCTACGTTCAAAAAATAAAACAAGTCGTGAAATTGTGCAATTGGCAGATAAGCAGCAATGAAACTACAAATATATAAATCTATATAATCTATAAATCATTTATCACTCCTCTTTTTTTGTTTTGTTTTTGAAGGCAGTGTATATATTTAGCACATTTTAACATTATTATATGCTTACCTTCAACCCTTATGTGCTGATTGAGTCTGTGGGACCCGTTTTCAGTGTTTACTAAAAGAAAATGTATGCAATTAATTGTTTTTTCAACCTGAGACTCATTGGCTTTGGTTCATTTTCTGTGAAGAACATATTCTAAATCCTTGATATCTCAACCAAAATACTTTGGCCAATATTGTCAATACAATTTTCCTATAACATGCTATTTACAATATAATACCTACCAGGTTAGTAGAACATCCATTAGATTAAAGGGTTTAATAAACTGTAGGACTGTGTTATTTTCATTGCCGATTAGTCTGGCAAATCCTTTCATGCCCACACATTTTTTGTTGTTGAAACTTTACGGTGATAAAATAGCTAAAAATGCCATCCACACTTTCTAAGAGTCCAAAGTTACGTCTTCAAATGTATATTTTGTCAACATTACACTGTTTTACGGTACAAAACCCTAGACATTTAGTTCCCAAAAGAAGAAAGTAGCCAACAAATAATCACGGGGACCAGGATCGAGCACATACATGTCTTTGTGGATATTTTTGTGGATGAGCTTCCCTGACTTTGTAAAGACACAAATAATTACATATTTGATCTTCAGTGATCTTCCAACAACTCCAGTACACTCTACATTATTTGTGTTTTGTGTCCAAAACACCTTTCATGCTGCACAAAGTGTGTCTCACTCTCTGATGCTTTGATCAAAGCACACAGGGATATTGGCTGGGAAGCTGACTGGATCACATGACCCCTGAGAGAGGAAGTGCACTGCAGTGAGGTCACGCAGTGGGGGAAACAATCACACTGACAGAACACGGAAGGAAGCAGAGGATACTCGGTGTGCTTTTGCGTGTGTGTTTGTGAGCCAAATGATGTGTGATGTCATTTCCTCGAGGAAAAACTGAAATGGCAGGAAGTCAGTTTATCTAATAAAGTCCCAAAGACACAGTTGACAGCCATAGGCAAAATAATAAAAGTATGCCTAATAAACTTTGCTTTCGGGGTTGGCAAAAGCTCTTCCAGGTGGACAATTTTCAAAATAGCTCTAAAAACCAATTGAAAGCACTTACAACTGGACCAAATAAACAAACATGGGCAAATAAACAATGTGTATTTCTGCTTTTGATATGACTTTGGCCAAAGGGTTTATAGTTTATAGAAACAAGTACATTTTATCATAATATGTGACAGCAGTACTTTTATAAGTGTGTGAGTTATTTTGTGTGTTTTTAGCTCTCTTGATAATGTGTAAAGTAAAGCAGGGTGGGTCCCTCAGGCAGGTCACCCTCCATTTAGACCCCATTAGTGCCTCTCTCTGTGGACAAATACATGTAGACCACCCCCATAATCAACAAGAGAAGCCTGTCAAACTCTCAGCACAGAAACAGACTCAAATGTAGTCATTTGAAGTAGAAACCTTTTTAAACACAGCCAGTAAAACTAGGAATATTTAACACAAAATCAACAAAAAAGCACCATCATTATAATTATTCAAGAGCAAATTATAAAGTGAAGGTCACGTAGGAAGTGATTTGGGTTATCTGATTAATCCAATTAGCTCCCCTCTGTTATCTGGAGCTTTATTACTTTATTTACGTCAGCTCAACTGTTTTCTGGTTCGCTCTCACCGCTCTCAAGGATGCAGCAAGCACATGTGTTGAGTGAAAAAGCTCTTAAGATAAACTGTACACTACCTGCTCATACCCGCACAGCAGATTTACAAACTAGATAGTCCACATAATGGATAATTTAGCTGTATCTAAATGAAATGGATATTTACCCTCTGGAATTGGTAGAGCACACAAACAGAGCCAAAAAAGAAAGAATATTACAAATGATTTGCAAGGAGAACAAACACATTAACCTTTAAAACGAATGATATTGTTGCTGCTTATCTATCAATATATGCAACTATTTGCTAACAAGTTTATCATATCCTAAAAGGTGATGATACAGTATGTCAATGTTTTGGGTGTGTTACCAATTTGTTCCTGTGTCAGTTTTTGCAAGTTTCATACAATGTCCTAAAATATCTGTATAGAGTGTACATTATATGACATTCATCCTTCTTTATGGCATATTCTAACTGAAGCACTACTAACTATACTATCTGACTACCATATGCCTCTGCTGCTGACTTTCATCACAATATAAAACCAAGTCGGCTCCAATACTGCATTAACAGACATGGATTACCACAAATACAGACCCACAGTCTGCTGTTTCTCCTGACAGACAGGCCAACACGATCACATGCAGACATCAGACTAATGAAAAAGCTGCTCCTATTACTGACTTTTTTCTCATTGAGAGATCCGATACTGGCATTATTCTGCTGCCTCAGTGTTTGTGGAGAAGGAGCAGGAAGTTATGAAGTCAGAAGAAAAAACCCAAACGAATCAGGGCCCCAATGAAATGTAATCTGGAAAATTAGACTGTTTTTATCCAGTGGGGTTTGAATGTAAAATAACTTAAACCCAAGAGGGAAAAGTTTCCCTTTCCTTCACACATAATTAGGTGTCATTTGGTTTTATTTGACTTTAAGATAGCCTATTTCAACTACTTTTATCTCTTTTCCACTGATGACAGCGTCTCTCCAAACTGGTATGTCTGTGCTAAAGCAATCACACAGGATGTTGAGCTAAATCTGCACCAAAGCACTGATAGGCTAAACTAGTCAGTCTCTGATTAACCTTTTACACAACACTCCAACAACATCATTAGACTCTATATGAGACCCAAAATATATTATGTGTTAACAAAGAAGAATCAACTCATTAAAACCATTTTAGTAGTCTTTCCGCTAGCATTCTACAAACCACAGCTAATTCAGTCCCAAGAACAAGGAAATGGAAATATATAACTATTTTAGCCTTTTTTGAGACCTTATGTTACTCAGATTTTCCATTATTTGTTGGTTGGATGCATTTTGCCATGGCTTTTTCACTTGGTGGACATAAGCGTCTGTAACATCTCTCTTAACTTCAGTTCTGCATCAGTGAAGTAAGGTGAGAATATAAAAAACATTGAAGGTCAGCAAGTATTGAGTTGACATATTTAAATGTGTTGCTCTTAAAAGGTGCTATGATTAAACAAACTTACTGTCAGTGTTTGGGGATTTTCGTCCATGACTAGGCGAGGAGCAGCGGAAAGTGGTGACGATGGTGTTGTGATGAGGGTTGGGGTGGTGAGGGTGGTGCACTGGTTGGTGGTGGCCGTTGTTTTCTGGAGGAGCCCTGGTGATGCTGATTTCAGGTTTACGGAAATCTCCGGGATTAGGAGGCTCAAACTTGCGAGCGTGATTCTGCTCAGGGGCCCTGCTGATGCCATTGTTGTTATTGTTGCCTTCATTGCGGCGTATCACCGGAGAATCAGTAGGCGTCTTAGCGAAAGTGACCTCCCTCTTATGGCTCATCTCGGGGGTCTTGGTGTGGCCCAGGACTTCAGGGCGTTTCAGGGCGCTGTTGGTTGCAAAGCGTGTGGAAGAAGGGCTGATGATGTTATCCACCTGCTTGCTGGAGGAAGAGGAGATGTCGATGGAGAGTTCGGATCGACGTGACACCGGCTCGGGAGTCTTGGAGCCTCCTCCACCCATGATGGAGCGGGGTTGGATAAAGTTGAGGTTGTTGTTGTTGGTGGTGGTGGTGGTGGTGGTTGCCGGGGCGGGGGGGGGAGTGCCCAGGTCACGGTAGTAGATGCTGGTGGGAGACATGGCGTTACGGTGAGGGGAGCTGGTGGTTCGACGGGAGCCAGGGGACAAGTGAGAGGAAGTGTCCACATCCTCCACCTCAAAGGACCTCTTCAGAGCTGGATATGATGGACAAACACAACACACATTAACTTAAAGGGTAATTTGACTGCTGACACTATTAGTTGATTTACTGATGAGTTAAAAGACAATAAGTGCGCATCAACTATGTAAGTAAGTTGATTTATTATGCAACTATTTTTGAAAACAGTAACGCCAAATATCCTCTCCTTCTTGATTCTCCGGCAAGTTTCTGCTTTTCTCCGTTTTTAATTGAATATATCTTGGTTTCGTTTTTGAATGATGGACTCATTAATCAAAAAAGTAATAGCCAATACAAATAACTGTGTCTGTTACTAAACATAGCTGTGATTTAATAAAGTACTCCCACATAACCAGGTTAAAGGTTGTTGAATAAAGGTAGTGTGGTAGAAAATGTCAATATTAATGGAGCAACCTTACATTTTTATGCGGACGATACCGTGATGTACTGTGCAGGTCCCTCCATTAAGGAGGCTGTTGTTAAATTGCAGGCTGTTTTTAACATTATTCAGACTCAGCTCTCTGAACTAAAGCTTCTTTTAAATGTTGATAAAACCAAGGTAATGCTCTTTTCAAAAGCTAAAAAGACACTTTGGATATTGTAACTGCGCAAGGAATAATACTTGAAGTGGTTACCTGTTATAAATACCTAGGTATCTGGCTTGATGATTTTCTCACTTTTAAACTTCAGGTCAATAACCTGCTTAAAAAGCTGAGGGTTAGGCTAGGTTTCTTTTTCAGAAAGAAGTCCTGTTTCTCATTTGAAGCCAGGAGAAGGCTAGTCACTGTGACCTTTTTACCTGTGCTGATCTATGGTGATTTGATCTATATGAATGCACCTGCCTATTGCCTGAACAAGTTAGATGCCGCCTATCACAGCGCACTGAGATTTGTCACTAATTGTAAAGCACTTACTCATCACTGTACCCTGTATGCCAAGGCAGGTTTGCCATCACTTACTGTAAAGAGGCTCAGTCATTGGTACACGTTTATTTATAAAGCTTTGTTGGGTAAACTCCCGTATTATAACTGCTCTCTGATAACACAGAGAGTTGCAAGCAGCTATTGTCTGAGATTGCATGATGTAGTATTGTTAGATGTGCCAAGAACAAGGACTGTCTTAGGTAAGACAGCTTTTATGTGCGCAGCTCCACTTGCTTGGAACAGTCTACAGCTGAAATTGAAAATGAGCAATTTCATTCCTCTGCATGTTTTTAAAGCTAGTCTAAGTGAAATGCTCTTTGAAACTATGGGTATTTAAATGTCGATAAGTATGTAAATGTAGCCTGTAAATATGTTGTATGATGTCCTTTATGTTTTATGTTGTTTTATGTTTCATGTGGAACCTATTAGCTGCAGGTATCCCTTGAAAAAGAGATCTATGATCTCAAGGGGCCAATCTGGTTAAATGAAGGTTTGAAATTAAATGAAATTAATGACTAAAATCCACCACTGAGTAAAATAGGAGAAATATATTGAAAGCACCATGACTCATGAACCAGCTCATCCTTCATCTATACTGTAAATAATGTATGGGTCAAGATTGCTTTTATAGATGTGGGAACAATCTCACAAAAGATTCAACAAAAGGTCATACCAATTAAGTGAGCATTACACAATGTGAATTGTTAAAAATAAATTAATCTAAAACCAGTATGATCAGTTTCCAAGTAGTAAAGTGGCCTGAGGTTTGAGGCTGGGGTAGCTGTAGAAGCCGTTTTGGGTGGCAACACAAAGGAAACAGCAGGCCACAGCCAGTAAGCAATACTCATCCAATTCCATTGCATAGGCCTACTGATCACAGGCAGCAGGTTTTAACTGTACTGTATTACATGTTTAATTTGATTCTTGTGTCATTAAGTCATGACTTCGAGGCTTTGTGTGCGGTGGGTGCACAAGTTAATAAAATGTGAGGGTTGACACGGAGCCATTTGAAGTGCTTCACGACATATTATAAATAATGCACGCATTCAGCCAAGCATTGCTGCCTTCCAAGCATTTAGGCAAAAAGTCCCAAGACTCCCTGTTTATGAGCAACATGAGCGCAAAGATATCGAGACACATCCTTCCCCTTGGTTAGTTGTGAAATGAGAAAATAGCTGTCCAAGACGAAGACACTCCGGGATGGGATCACCCCCTGGGAAGAATGCACTGGCTCAAAGTCAACTTTAATTTGACTCCAATCGTGGAGATGTTGTGCCAAGCCAATGGCCAGGAGCTGGTATAATAATGACACACTAGTAAGACCAGGCCACTCACGCACACCCTAAAGAACATCTCCCGTTTCCTGCAATCCAAAATGCAGCGCCGATTATTTGATCTGCTTGTGGCTTGTGGTGTGTCTGCGTGTGCACGCGTCTTTATGTAACTATATGTAGTTTTGTTCAAAGTGCTTGTAAAAAAACAAGAAAGTGTGTGTTACAGGAATGTATACGTGTTTATTTTTAAGCGACTACACCCACAGGGAGGGGACGGTGCCCCAGCCCCACAGCGCTCTCTGTAAAGCCTAAACTGTCAGGGGATGCAAGGCTTAACAAAATCACATCAAAGCCGTCTCCACACACATATCAGCCAGCAGCGCTAATCTAATTTACGGCTATAAACTGCGTCATTCCAACATGGTGGACATTTGATACAATTTACGTCTGACAAAAAGTCAGGCCAGAGCCAAAGTATTATTCTGTTTTCGTGTTAGTCGGACACACCAAGGACGTTCTTGTTTGCCATGGGAATAAACGGATCTACACTCACGTCTTGGAGTTTAAGATGATTTGTGTGACAAATCTCCGCCAATATTCCCTGTGCACCCTTTATCTAGCCCTTAACGCTTGAGTATCTTTCATATGTGGCACTGTAGGAGACTGTTATTAAGGCTGTAAGGCTAGCTTTATGTGCTTATTTCCTGTGCTGAAGTTCTGATGAGACCAGAGTTCATTAACCAGTAAGGTAACAGCTTTAAAATTCATCATCTGAAAGATTGAACCAGTAAAGAATGATATTCACCAAAATTGCAATTTGTAAGTTAGTCTCCAAACCAATATTGCCAGTGGAGTGTGTCCTTAGTGCAGCTTTCTACACTCTTGTGTTTTATGATTGGTGAGAGGGAGTCCAAGGCTGTGGCTACTTTGAACTCTGGCCAGAGAATAAGCTGATCTGCCAAAAGTGGACCGCAGTTTTAATAAGAAGCTGAATGGTTGTGATGCACCCTTTAAGACTGTATTGTGTAATGAGCGAGTCACCCAAACTAAGCTCTTCTAGGAGCTCCAACACTTTCCGGAGAGCGTTCACAATCTAACAACTCTTGACACTTGCTGTAGACTTTGGTTATATTTTGAAAGGGCTAATGCTACACAAAGGAAAGGGATATCAGGATACATATTCCCAAGTTTTGTCCAAATAAGAGAGGAGAACTGAGACGTTGTTCAGCCAATGACCTGTTCAGTGATCTTAGATTAGTATTTCTGTTCTTGGGTGCTTTGTGATTATATGCCCACAAGCAGGGGACCAAAGCAGAGGACTTGAGTGCTTTCCTCTCGGGCCGTTTGTTTTTATTTAGAGACTGTGCAGTGAAGTGAACATGATTTAAGAGCAGGGATGAATTTAAATCCCTATGTGCTTTAATGTTGTCTGGGAATATAGAAAATGGCAAAAGGCATTTAGGGCATCTCTCACTCAGATGATCACTCAACTCCCAAGTTTCTAAGGATCCCACAGACTCCTGGGTCTTTTCTTGTTCAACGCAAAAGGGGAAATATATGGTTTTACTTTCATCCAGGATATTCTCTGCATGAATATAGTGAGTATAGGATCGCAGAGCTTTAGGAAGGTAAAGTAAGGAGTGTGGGACTGACAGATGGATGAAGAAGTATTGTTCCCAGTGAAAGAGCATTCCCAGACTATGAGCTGGAAACACGAGGTCGAGTCCACCTCAGAGGAACCTCATTAACAGGAGCCAGGAGTCTCGTCTCCCAGCGTCCCACCACTACCTATCACCGCCCAGTGTCCGGTATCTCATGCTGTCTCATGTGGGAAGATAATGCAGCACAGACTATAGTAAAGGATTATTTGGCGTAACAAAAACAAAAGATGGTGGCAGCTGTATTCTCACTGCGGTTCATGGTCATTTGTCCTAATACGGCCCAGGTGTTAGGCTGACTTCTTCTCTATCATCTGTGTCATCACCTTTTTCTCAAGGACATCCCAACAAATCAACACAAATATTCACTATCATCTCAGGCCAGATGCAGTAATAGGAGATAGTCAAGAGTTAGAGGGAGTCAAACAAACAAAAAGAGAGAAGGGAGAAGAGCATAAAGAGACCTGAGCCAAGAGGTTGCATGGTGAGAAAGTTCGCAGCTTGTGACAACGTTTTTACTTATTGTTTTCTCTATCACTGATATGAGTTTGGACTGACAGCAGCCAACAAAGATTGGCTGTACTATCATGTTACAATTGTAATAATGTCATCTTACAGTAACTGATTTATTGGCAAAAACCTTACTATCACTACATATCCCAGGAGTATAACAAATATTTCAGGTTCGACTCTGAGGATATCGAGTTTTTGAGGGTGGAAAGCATCAATAATGTTAACCGTGGAAAATAAGGCTCAGACAGTGGCGGACTGGCCATCGGGACGTTCGGGACGAATCCCCATGGGCCGAAACTGAAGTGGGCCGGTCGGATAAGTCACTAGAACCTCCCCCCCACCCCCCCCTCCGTCGACAATTTACTAGCGGTATTTACTTGCGCTACCGAGGTGGGCCGGTACCAAAGTGGGCCGGTCGAGAGTCCCGGGCGGATTTGTAGTCCCAGTCCGCCCCTGGGCAACGAACATTTAAAAAATGTAGAATGAAAACCTTATTTATACTACACTATTTGATTGTAATATGTTTAATCCTAATTGATGTTTAGAATGACCAGCATAGTCATATTCTGTTCACTGATGAATTAATTCTGATGTTAAGCTGCTAGTCATTTCTTCCTTCACTTCCTTTGGATGTATCGAAATAAAAGCGTCACAGGAAAGTGACGTGCCCCTGAACTGCTGGAAGCTTTAAATGTGAAACAGATGTACAAAGTGTCGACTTTGCATTAACAGCAGCATGTCAGAATATATGATAGTTTATCACTTTAACAAAAAAAGAAAAGAGAAAGTCAAAAAGAGAAAGGCGTCCCTCAAATGAAATGAATTAACCTGGCTATACTTTGCAGCTGTTAACACAACTAATTCAATTGTTAAGAAAACCTTGTACATTTGTAATAGTTTGAATAAGAACCCTGCACATAAAATACAATAATGCAGAATAGTAGCAACAAACCTTCTGAACCAGTATATTAATTCATAAAATGCCCTGTACTGCACACAGCCTTGAACCACTCATCGGTCTTGTAATTCAAGCCTCAGGCAATAAGTCAAGTGATCAAGACAGTTACTGTGTCAACTTAATCTGTAAAATACGGGTTATATAAAACCAGTTTATGCACTGTGGAGTTTATCTGACATCAGTTCAGTAGCATGTCCATGTGGTAAAATCAGTAAAACTATTTGACAAGACAAGGCCAAACAACCAACGATACAATTTCACACTACGTTTTTTTGCTTAGTCGGACAAAATCTTAATACTACGCTGTCAAACGCATACTTCCTTTTGCTATCCACTGATGGTGTTGGGTTCACTAATGCTGACCAGCAGCAGTACAGCTCACTGTGTCAGATTTACTGCGTGGTTCTCTAGGGGTCTGGCCGACACCCTGTGTCCGGCACAGAGGAATTCTGTGAGAGTAAGAGGTGTCTTGTAAAGATGGAAGACGTGTGATAGAAGAGGTAATTTAGTGCAGGTCTTGGGTCAAAATCTTCAATTTTCTGCAGTAATGTTAAAGTGCCAGCTGTTTAAAAGGAGGATATGAATCGTAATCAGAACCAAGAGGCAATTTCACCCCTGGTTGAAGGTGTGTGCACGCGCACACGCATGCTGACAAAGTCGGTCAGGCAGCTGTTGAATAGCTGGCCCGTTGCTTAGCTTCAGGCCCTCTAAGCCTCAACCTTTGACAGGTAAAGCCTTGTTCTCTTCCTTTGATCAAGCACTGGTTAACTATCCACTTCATGAACAGATTGATTTACATCAGTGACCGGCAAGGAATAAACACAGTGGCTGCATTCCATTTTAACACCTGTGAACTCAGTGTCTCGAGTTCAACACAGTTCTGATCAAAAGTGTGGAGAAAAAAAGAAAAGATTGTGTGACTGATGCAGAAAGTATTAAACATTTGATTAATCAGAGCTCAGTGACCTCACAGCAGATATTAACAATATTCAGGCCGAGCATATTTGTGTGGAACTGCCTAAACTTACGTCCAAATTATACGTTACGTCATAACATACTTAACTTATAAACACAACCTTAGTAACGTCCCAAACATACCTATTTTAACCCAAACCATGATCCTTTCTTTAACCTTACCAAGTTGTTTGGTTTCCTTAACCTAACCAAGTAGCAATGTAACATACTTAATTGAAGTACATTAACCCCTTGTTGAAGTGTCTATCTGACTACCCTGCATGTTGAAAGCTTGCACGGGAACACCCGGTGCGTTACAAAGCGACTACAAGGTACGTAGGTTGGGAGTGACAACATGCAGGAACAGATAGACTAACATAAGATTAAGCAAATAATCTGTAGAAAAACAACTTTCACTTGGCATAGTAATATATAAGCATGGACTCACAGGCTTTTTGTGATTTAATTGACATTTTAGAACAAACAGTTCCGGAGAGACCTGTTAGGAAAGTGTTGTTTTTACCGTTTTTTACGCATATTATCCAATCAAACCAACTGTATAACACACAAATTGTACCACCCACATGCAAGCTCTCCATTTCAATGTTCATTTCCTCTCTGTATCCACGTGCTTCACTGGAGCAAGAACATGCCACCTCTGGGCAGATAAACAGTACTAAATACCTTGGATTGGACTCAAAATTCAGTTTAGATTGGCAGACAAAACACGAGCTAATGTACGACTCTACAAAGTCTCTATGGATATACAAATATGGGTTTATTCTGAGCTTATTTTCTGGTGACTCATACGTTTAGATTCAGGAGAGACATTTTCTATCTTTTAGAAAATCCTAATATTGTTTCAGCACGTAGTTGTTATGGTGATTTCTATCTTCCTTTTAATAGTCAGAAACACACAGAAGGTCATCCAAGTCGCATTATTACATCTTTAATGTGTTCAGCAATTACGTTGCCATTCCCTCTCTGTGCCTTTTCCCTCCTCAGGGAAGTTCTGTGCAGTGCAAAGTACTGGAAAACATGATGATCTGGGATCAAATAAGGATTTACTCAGTCAAGTGTTTGCCATGAACATCTCTCTATAGCCGTTTCTGTCCTGCATGGAAACACTAGACTGGTTCATGATGACCAGTATAATGTACTGTTGGGGTACAATATGGTTGTCACTATTAGGTAGTGGTTACAGCAGGTGCTTTCTGTAGTACTGAATGCTATATTTGGTAATGCATTACTAAAGCTCAACAGTACAGAGATGAACCTGGCATTGACCTAGCTCTCACCTCATTTGGCTTTATTGCCTTTAACGTCTTTTTGAATAAACCAGTAACATGAACTCCATCCATCTGTAATATCCGATTAAGACAAAAATGGTCTGCCAGAAATGCTTGGTCTACACCAACTGTATTCAATATTATAATCGTGATAAAGAAAATACCATGTTCCGAGTTAAAAATAAACCAGTAGATGTTGTGGTATGCTTGAGATGAACTGTGAAAAGTGTTCTGCATCCAAGACTGAAGGCAAAAATGGCTACAGTTGTTCCACACTGCTGGACAATCATAGGGATAGGCGCGGCAATAGTTCAGAGGAGGACGAGACATTTCAATAGATAATTCACAGTATTAGTGAACAATGAATACTGGCATAGTAAGTCAAGTGTACCATTCACATAAATTAAATGAAGGTGACATTTTTATAATGACGTTAACAAGGTCAAACCAGACTATCTCAGTAACCACATCAACACAGAGTTAATCTTTGTGAACTCACTGTGCAGAATTGACACTAAACCCAATTAAGGAAATACTTTACCTATTAAAACTGATTATCATAATCAAATGAGAGGGTACAGTCTTAAACAAAACATGCAGACACGAGCTGACACACAGTTTTGTAGTATTTAAAAACCAAGACAGATTTTCCAAACTTGAATCCAATGTCAGAGAATTAAGCCATGCAGATTAATTTATAGAAATTGAAAGCGGATTATGAAATGAATCAATGTCATCAATTTATTTAAAAAGAGTTTTGCTAACTGAACTGATAGTACACTGCTAGAAATATGTTTTGAATACTCTGGTAATCATGGTACCAATGAGGATTGAAACTGCTCTCAGCATCAGTCCATTACATCACACAGTGAGCATCAGGCCAAAGACCAGCTGGAGGATGCAGTCTGACCGGAGGAGGAACAGGAAAGAAGTGGGGAAGGAAGACAGACAGAATGGTAGAGGAAGAGGTGGACAAAGAATTATTTCCAGCTCCACACTATTTTAGCAAACAAAGGAAAGACAATGTTGTGAATGGAGTATGAGGAGGTGAGACAGATGTTAGCTCTTAGTGTTGAGGTTTGCACTGTCTCCCTCTCAGTGCTTTCAGCTGAAGGCTTTCCGGAGTTGGATGTGTGGTGTCAATGCTGTGTTTGTTTCTATTATTGACATAACTTGGGTACAATCAATAACAGACCATAGGCTACAGGGACTTGGCTGTGCTCACCACCCTGTTTTTACACACAGTAACAAGCAGATGCAAACACATGTGCAGTACTATGCAACAAATACACAAAAATGTTGAATACTATTCATAAGCATCATACTTCTGACAGATGTTGCTGCTTACCATAAACTGTCATCACATTAAAAGTGAAAAGAAAGCAGAAGAGAAATGACAAACCTTCAAAATCTGAAATAATTCCCTCCAAGTGTGGATTGACTCCAGAATCTGACATGTTTTCAAGCATGAAACTTCACACTTTTCCTCCCAACTTTCCAAAATTCAATGGTATGAAAAAAAAATCCAAAGTCCAGAACTTTCTTAAAAGAGCAACTTATTTTCTCTGACTTCCCACTAACTTCTCTATATCGCTGGATTCAGACTTCAGAGTGCAACAAGGCAAGCCTCCTCCCTTCTCCTCCCCTCCCTGCAGCTTAAAACACACTCCCCCTTCTTACTCATGTCCTGTGTATGTGTGCGACTGCGTTTCCCCCTGCCCCAGCCCCACACCAACAAACGTGCACGTGCAGGCATTCACGCAGACAACAAACCCTGTCATTCCCCAAGACCCTTTTTGACCAAAGTGGTTCTCAGGTCTGATTTCCTGATTCAGCCTTGAGCAGCTCTGACAGTGAAAGTGGACAATATGTCACACAGTCAATTTAACAAAGGTAACCTGCAATCAGACAAGATTGTTGTTACAGCTCCATAAGGGAGGCCAGTTTCCCTCTGTCAAAGCTAGGGACTACAGTTTTACAGTTTAAGGCTTGAGTTCTGAGTAAACAAGCACTAAAAAGTGTCTGACATGTTAATTAAAGTGCAGCCACTGCAGTAGGAGCTGCTTTCCTGAGACAGAAAACTTAAGAGACTTCCTGGAGAAAGTTGACATCTGGGATATATGACGGCTCAGGGCAATCAGAGGGGGATTCGTGCAGCAACCCGCCCTCTGTGACACTGAATTATCAGGAAGAAAATGGGAATTTGAGCTTGGTGGACACAGCTGACCAGGTAATCCAGCACCGCTGCACTTCTTTTGGGGGCCATGCCGACGACAAGCCAGCTTTTTGATGTGGTGGGTATGGTTTCACTTCTTGAAGCTGCTATGGCCAATTTAGAGACTGTTCTTTGGGGGGTGTTGAAAGGTGTTAATAAATGTGATGAAATATCAAAGTCAGCTTTGCATTTATTTAACTGCATCCACTATGGGACTTGTTGGAGTATTTCCTATCCATGAAACTCCCACAGAAACAAAGAGGTGATGTTATCACGGTGATTGCTGATTAGTCATGAGTGAACTGCTATTCACAACTTCCTGTTTGGAGCCAGACGTGTCTGCAACTAAGATTTCTGATACATTTTCTTTGATTCTAGGACAGTTTTAAAATGTCCACAATAATGGTTAAGGTCATAGCAGTGATTGTAGATGCTGGACTTGAATAGGCACTCAAAGGAAACCTAAAGCTACAGCAAGGGCCAAAGGAAGCTGGCATTTCCACTTTCACATCAAATATCCACTCGTGAAATAAAATGTTTCACCCTGGGTGAACGCAACACGGTACAGCATCAGTGCCTGGCACTTTTATAGCCTATGAGTATTCAGGAAAATCCCGTTTGAATGAAAAGCCCCATTCTAAGGGGCACTAATAAGATGCCAAGCCCACCCAGTGGCCCCTAACCCTGACACCTGAGAGGTCAATGCTAACACAGAATAACATTGTGTTTATGGTGCAGTCTGGTTATTTCATACAACTGCTGCAAAGGTGTTTTAGGATACAGAACAGAGTATGGCACACACAGTGGTGCGTACAATTGGCATTTACTCCATCCTTAATCCATCAATCATATAACTTTACTGGGTAGGTTGATTGTCCACTGTGTGTGTTGCCATATGAAGTGCCACTAAGCTTTTGGGTCCATGTTGTAAGGTTGCACATTATATGCATCATACATCCTGACAGCTGTGTGGGCATGTAGAGTCAGTGTGTTTGTGCGAGCATGCATGTTTATGGATATAGTGCCCTTCAACGAGCATGTGAAAAAGCATCTGTATGTGCATGTGAATTAGGGTACCATTGTATGCTTATATTGTAGACCTACATTAGACATTATATATAAGTACTGTACTATATGCAACAAAGTGTGTGGCCCCTCAGAGCCTATGCAGGCCCAAGTGGGCTGCACTGTAAACCATATTCCACAAGCCTCTGTAGTATTCAATTAAACCAAAACACACGGTGTGAGAAACACACACCTCCCCCAGCCCGTGTGTATTTATCTAAACATGGATACACACTCTGGGCAGGCTGCGAGGCAAATCTGAGCGACAGAATCCGGGAACGCTCCAAAACAACATCTGGAGAAGCGTGTGTTTGTGTGCGCTGTGAGTAACATTATGTGAATATGTGCCTATGCATGCATGTACAAATGTGGTTACTTGACTGCGGGTGTGTTTGTGTCTCGGTGCTCCTGAAATAGCACTGTAAACACAGAGGCATTTGCACATAATAGGAGAATAGTAGTTGTGCTTGTTTATACCTTGTTAATAGCAACAATTATAGGTGTGAGAGTGTTTAATCCCAAGTCATTTTATGTTTTCATTAGCTAGTTCTTGTAATTCATGCTGAATAAATCTTTGTGGCACTCCACCAATGAGGTTGTTTTCAGTTTGTTTATTTGTTTTGGTGAAGGATGGGCCAACCTTCTTTACACATTTTATGTATGCTTGAGGCACAAAGAGCTTAATCTTTGTTTATTTTGTAACTGCAATGCTATTCATTGATACAACATTTGTTGAGGCCTTGTAAAGAAGGAATAATGTTTGCCAGAAAATGAATAGCCACAAATTAGCAGGTTTTGGTGTACTGAGACATTAGCATGTATCTCATATTCTAGACTTTGTTGCTTAGTCAGTTTAACACAAACAGGATTTCAGTACAACCACAGACATTTATTGGCTGGAAGTTGCAAAACCAAAGTCTCTATTTTAGTCATACTTATGTTTGCCCAAATATGCTCATGTATGTGGTTTTAGTGTTTTTCTAAATGACACCATAGATGATCATCCGTCCTAGAAGAAGGCAAAATTACAATTCAGCGGAATAAACTCACAGAGGGTAGCAGAGCCTAGAAAACACGCTATTACTGCAAATGTTGCAATTAAACAAGGTAGTGAAACTATTGCACAAATCCAAAGACGGTATGAAGGAAAATACATGCAATATACAATGGCATTAATACTGTGGTTTTAAAACTCGCTGTGGATGTTCATACTGAGCCTAAATATATTTTGTATCAGGGGTCTGTAGAGTCTGTGATATCTTGGTAGAGGCAAACGCCTCTGTATCACATGAACGTCCAGCCGCAAAAGGAAAATGCACTCCTACAGGGGTGATGTCACTGTGAAGATTAGAGCGTACACATTTTTGGCTTCCTGTCTGTTTAAATGGAGAGGGGGAAGGTATAAATGAAGCTCTTCATACATCTCTTTGTTTATCTGTATAATAATCATATGTGTTTATTGATGACATTCTTAAGCAAAAAAATGGGTGACGTACATTTTAGGAAAGGTCAATTACCAGTCGAATGTACCAAATATCTTTATAAAAAATTATATTTTGAATTTCTAAATACAATTATAGTATTTATTGATAAAGACATTTTAAGGCAAGGCAAGGCAAGTTTATTTATATAGCACCTTTCAACACAAGGCAATTCAAAGTGCTTTGCGTAGGCCTAATTCAAGCTAAAAAAATATACGTCTTTTAAATATGGTGAGTCATATGCATGCATTTAACATCATCTTTATTCATAATGCATCTTACCCTGTCAAAATAGGGCATCTTTTCCAATTGAAATATGTCAATTTGTACCAAAAATGTATTTCTTAAAAGTTTATAAGATAATAAAACTTCAATTATGGACAGAAATGTTACTTGTGACATGAGAAGCAACACTTTTCGTTTCATTTTGACACTAACTGACTTCCTCTTTGCACCTTGCTGTTCACAAAAACATCTGCCTGTAAACAATCGCCTGAATGAGCTTTCACTGAGAATCGGTTTCTGTTTCATCACCCCTGTCTTGACCATGTGTTTCCATCACGTTGAATAATTTCACCTGTCAGAAGTCCTCCATGAGGCAGACTGAAGGTGGGGCTTCCCACTCAGTTTCCTGAACTCCCTGTTCTGTGTTTTATTGTTCTCCCTCACCTATCATTACTAAATACTAATCTGAGAAACAATATGAGGTGAGATAGTGGGAAGAGGACTGCGGGGCGTTCACTCATCGAGGATATCCTGTACACTTATTTTATGGAACATGGTGAGCTGGGTGAGTTCCTTGAGTTCCTTTAACTCCAGGTTCATGTGTGTTTGGTGCTGGAAGTGGGTGGGGATCTGTGCATGTGCGTTTCAGGGTGAGGGCATTCAGGGTTCTGGGGGGATTATTCAGCCTTTTTAAAACCACAAATTCACAAGCAAAGTGATGGAAAGACATTAAAGTGCCATTGAAATAAAAGATGATTTAAAAGGAACATTGACCATAACGCGCTTCCCTTTAGGAGTATAGCTTATTTAATGAAATGTATTCTGGCCAGAAAGATCAAGAGGAAGAAAAGAGCTGGTCTTTAATTCATTATCAGGACAGATATAAAAACAAAACTGGTATAGGTCTGAGTCTTGAACACTATGTTGAAAAACGCAGACGTGTTTAATCATATTATTTCTCTAAGGGAGTGTATCTAAGCCTTTGGTCTTCCTTGTAATCTTCAACTCAAACTACTGAATCTCTGCTTTCATTGTTGTCAGTTTGATGCTAAACAGGCCAAACAAATATTGCAATTACTGTCATCTCAACAGACAAGAGAAATACTTTTTTCCTGTTAACTGGCAGAACATAAAGCAACAAAACAATTTTTTTTCCTTTTCCAGACCTAATTCTGTTTTTCTTTTCTTTTCCCGGCAGTGAAACACCAACTAGCAATTGTCAAATGTGGTGACCATACATGACAGTCCTGGCAGATGACATGTCATACTGAACGTATTAATTTAATCCTAAACAGGCTTGGAAAAGAAAAGCAAAAGGGTCAAGATGGAGTCATTGAAGATGCACCAAGAGGTTGAAAATGCCGTACATGCAGAACAGTCTTAGCTCCTATCGTTATCTTGAATAAAATGTACATTTGTAAGGTGTTGGTGGGGGAGGGGTCAAGGGCTGCTATCAAGGCAACACGTCCATATAGAACAAAACAACACAGGTTGCAAACCAGGAAGTAGCTCAGCCCTTGCAGGACTTCCTCAACTGAGAGGAATGAGGAGGGTGCCTAACATAATGCTCCACCACCTCACCACCAAACTTCCCACCCCCAAGGGAGTCAGTCCATTACTAAATTCCTCCGTCTCCCATAAAAACAATCCCTCCATCTGTAAAATATGAATCATCCACATCCAACTTCAGAGAGAAATGGTGGCTGCACTGAGGAGGACAAAATGACACAGCAACACTGCCACCAAGTGGTAATAAAAATGGTTGCGCGTTGTGTCTGTATGCATCACACGGCTCACCGAACTCAGCCACCTTATTAACGGTCGAATTAAAGGCTGATTTGCAGAGTGTCGCTCAGCTTGATGTCCAGCCTTAATCACTGAAAGATGCCAGATTAGTCTTGTCTGCTCAGTGCAGACTAAACACAGAGCAGAAGTTCAACTGAATCTTCATTAGCTCTGAACAATTCAAATCAATAAAGAACAACTGATTAAAGGAAACAAGAAGGATCTCTGTTGACCAAAAGCTATGCCGGAAGCTGCTGCAGGACAGAGGTATAACACCACAGATGCTAGACAGTATAGAGACTCTGATGCATGCTAAACATTCCTCAAAAGAGTTTGCTGTCTGTCAAAAACAAACCCATATTAGCTGACATATGAGCTCTGCTTCCACTCCCGCAACTTAAAATAAACCATCTGTGTCAGTCAGAATTAATCTGACAACTGGACGCCTCAGCTTAAAATCCAATCATGTGATGATGGCAGGAAGATTTAACTCTGTCCATCTATTGTCGGGTCGTAGTGTGTATGTGGGTCAGCTGTAAGTCAGTATCAGAACCCTAGGCTGCCAATTACAGTACAGCAGCCACTTTGCTTTGGAAGATTACGTTTCATGAATCCGGGAAGTCATATTTGACAGCCCATCACATGAGGTTTGCTCACTGTTACTCTGCATAGGAGAACTGTTCAGAAATAGTGAGTGCACTTTACAGTTAGGTCAGCTGTGGCCGCCCATTCAACGAGATTGAGAGAAGAAATGTCTAGAAGGTCAGTTTATAGCTCAGGCAACATATAGGAGGAACGTATCAGAGGGGTGAAGTTGACATGTAGACACACAGGCAGACAACCTCAACTGGCCAAGTAAAACAAACACAAACAGGGTGGCTTAGCTGACTGCTGCCACTGCTAAAAAATCTGCTTCCTCTGCATTGTAACAAAGAAAAGATTCAAAGAAAGTCTCTCCTGAAGAAAGCCTTCTCAGCAGTAAAGCATTTAATAAGTTTGAAAAAGCCCCGACTTACCGGCTATTCTGTCTCGCTCCATAACTCAACGGCTACCTCAAATGGCCACATGTAACCTCTCCTTTTTCTGTCCTCTCTTCCTTCCCTTCCCCTTTTTTTCTTCATGAAGACTTCCCCTTTCTCCTCACTTAGTCACCCTGTCCCCTTCTTTCAACCCTCCCTCTCTCCTCCCTCCTTTTCCTCCCTTGCTCTTACTTCCTCCAACGTTTTTAATGTCTTCAGTCTGTCGGGATAACAAGTGAACGGAGCAGACGTGTGCAGCCATGTGCTCGTCATATGGAGTCGCTTTCTTCCTCCCTCTTCTTCTCTCCTACACACACATGATTCAGTCTTTTATCCCAGATTCACACAAGCTGACACTTTTCACTTATTTTCTCACTTCTTCAATGTTTTCTATTATTCCCTTGATACTGGAGTGAGTCTCCCCCTGACGCACTCGCAGCACAGATAGGCACACTCCCCCAACACTGAAGCGGTATTGTGTCTTTGAAATAGATCCTTCGACATTTGACCCAAGGTCCTAATCTGAAAATAAACTCAGTCGACATATTACAGAGAAAATCTCCGTCAGTCCACCAAGACATCCTGCACTATACCAACAAAACACACTCCTACCATGTCCTCATCACCACTCTATTACGACAGTAGAAACCAACATTAAGCAATTGCCCAAACCACTGACGAAGAGTCATCTCAATTCTAAAGAATCAGTCTATGATTGTGCTTCTCAATAAGATGGTTCTAGAAGTCAGATTTCTTATGGATCACATTGCTGTCAGTGTGTGAACACCACGTTATTCAAGATAATTTACGTCAGCAAGTAGACACGCCATGCTTGACTTCGGCAGCTAACTTGCAGTCGGACGAGGTCAGGGGGCACTTAGCAAACTGTCGCCTTGGTGAAAAACATCCATGATAATACAACATAATCTCACACACACTCATCTTTGTTTTTTGTGTCAGTGAGAGAAGGCACAGCTAAAAGTCCCATTTCCTCTTCCTCTTTCTTACAAGGAACATCCCTCTTCTACCCATATCTTCAAGATTTACAAAACACTAGCTATAGCAACAATCAGCATGCAAACAAATACCGACGACAGAAACACGCAGAGGCATTTCGGCCCATTCGAAAAGTCTTTCTTGGGTGAGGCATGTGCTCGGATAAAGCAATGATATGACCTGGTGTTTCTTCAGGCATGCAGTGATGACAAATGCCTCTCTCTATATGACCTGCTCTGATACTGGGAACCTTTACTCTTTACTACTTAGTGGTCAGACTTTTGTTTTCGTTTTTGTGTTTCACAGCTTGGAAGACGTGAAACCTTCATGTGGTTATACATTTTATAATACAAAAATAGAATATGAGCACAAATAGTCAAAGGGTGGAGGATCCAAAGTGATACAGGCGTATTTACAAAAACAAACAAGAAACACACGCACACACAGAGCTCTAACTCCCATGCCGTCCTGGGGCCCTTTCTGACATCCGTATTAGAGGATGAGGAGATGCAGAGCAGAGGAGGCAGATCAGGGATATTCAAGTGTAACTGCGATTAAATGTGAGTAGATTTATCCTCAGTGAGGCCCTCTGACTAATTCTAGATCAGTTTGATTAAGCCATATATTCCCATTAGGTTTATTCAAATGTGTGGGTCTTCTTTGGTGGAAATGCCTTTTTTACTGTGCGAGTCTAAATGTTATCTTAATGATATTATGCCATAGCCATAATGTTGACCATATTTCTTTGTACATCTTTAATTCATAAGCTTGTTTATTAAGAAGGGCTCACACCACCAACTGATGGTGCGTGTTCTAATTTATTTTATAATTGTATCAGTTGCCTCCTTTTATATTTGAGGAAGAACACAAACCATATGCACACAGAGACCAAAATCTACATCCTTTTAAAAGGTGCTAAATCACAAAACCAGATCAGTTCTAAGTGAGCCTTTTGATGCTGAATCCATATGGGAAGCTGGATGTTGGTGCTGTGACAAAAGTGTGGTTTTAAAAATAGACATGTCTCTTTAGGCCGCTGGCTCTTCTTGCTGTCTTGAGCTCGTTTTGTGCTGCTGTTAATCATAGGGTCGGGGTCAAAAAAACACATCACAACATATTCTTATGCATTTGTTGACTCACACTCATATGCATAACACACACATGTTCCGCACACAGACACATGTAGTCCATGTCTGGCTGTATCTCAAGAGGTGTTACTGAAAGGTTATTTTACTTTTTTTGGAAGGAGCCAAATGGCAACCCCATAATGGCCACACACACACCTTCTGCCCCAGGTCTGTGCTGCTCTGGCCTCAGAATAAAAACAGTGGCCTTGGCTTATAAAAACCTGAAAATGACCTATGGCATTATGGTTATGCTAAGGTTTATTCATATGATGTTACAACAGTTTGTATATCTAAAGAATACGGTTTTCCTTAATGTCTTTCAGCAACACAGAATACAAACAGTATTTTTTAAATTAACTTTAGTTTTCACAGGAAACATCTTGGCTAAGAAGAATATTGTGGGTTAGGAGGATTAGAATAGCTACGGTAACGGCGTACTTAAAGGTAATCAACATTTTGGGTGGATTTAATCCGGATGTGGAGTTATTGAATTTTGGATGCATATACAATAAGTGACACTGATATTTATTTAATCTATTGAAATATTTGAATTAAACAATACAATACAAACTTTTGACACTATTGCAAAGCACCAGTATTTTGCAACCACATAATTATTCCAATGAGTAAACCTTCCTTGTGTTTCCTGGTGCAAGAAGACACGGTACACTTCCACTTCCAGTAAATGAAGATGTTTGAGCTCGTAAAGGACATAATTCAGACAAACTGATGCAAGAGAGAACGGACTGAGAGGGCCTCCCTCACTCATACCTTTCACTACCTGCCCTCTCCATCATCTCAACCTGCTGGTGAGATACAGCCAGACACTCCTACCACACACACACACACACACACACACACACACACACACACACACACACACACACACACACACACACACACACACACACACACACACACACACACACACACACACACACACACACACACACACACACACACACACACACACACAAAAGTGTATCCTAGCAGATTCCTCTCGCATGACCCTATGCACACATAAAAACAAGCGCAAACACACACACACAAAAACACACTCACACAGCCTCTCATTTTCTTTTAGTTACATACTCATATACCAAACGTGTAGCCTACATTTGCACCCGACGTTGCAGATGGTCATGAGGCACAGACGGACCCGTGTGCTTCACTCATGCGAGGCAATCTCAAAACACACAAACACACACACACACACACACACACACACACAAACACACACACACACACACACACACACACACACACACACACACACACACACACACACACACACACACACACACACACATACACACACACACACAGCCCTAAAAATAAACTGTGTATAGCACATTCACTACGGGTGGATGGTGAGCCTTGGGGTACACGTTAATGTAAGCCGTCACTTCAGAGCACGACCTATGGCCCAACGCGTGACTCAAACATGCTAAATGTATTGTATAACAGTGGAGCAAAAAATGAACCAGCATGCCAGCCAACACTAAAGGGATGCCTGCAGGGCAGCGATGCACAATGAAGGAGAAAGAACAGTGGAAGACGGTAAAAGATTAAAGGAGAAGAGGAGGAGCGCGCAGGGGAAGTAGGGAAAGAGGTAAATGGAGGGGAAGAAGAAAGGGTATAAAGGTGAGGAAGGAGATGAGGAAGGGGAGATGAAATTGCTGGTGTCTTCGGAGAGGGATACACACATACACAATTAAACACTTAAGGACATGTGTAAGTGTCACGCTAAATCCATCATACCGACACTAGATTGATGTGACGCACATTATCAAGTAACATCGTCCTTTAATTGACCTCACAGGCAGGACACACACACACACACACACACACACACACACACACACACACACACACACACACACGTATGGAGCTCCATACACACGTCTCCAAACTCTATTTTCCAAAAATGACAGCAGAGGTTCAGAGGGACTGTGCAGAATGAAAAAGAGAAAACAGTGTCATGTGGTGCTGCTAGCCACATCTGATGACCTCACCAAAGCGCTACGCAGCACTCGATCCCTGTGACCACGTCATGCCTAATACAAGCACAGAGAGAGATAGTAAGAGATAGAGATAGTAGATGGAGATGGACACACACTGTTCTCTTAGTGTGTGTCCCTTGCTGCCGCACATCCAACCTGGGGCATGTTCAGCGACGACACAACTCTTCACATCACTCATCAACACGAGCCAAATTTTGCAAATATGCAAAACATGAGAGGTATTTTTGTAACAGTAAGTGCTCCCATTGCTTGTTAAAACGAGTTAAAAAAAGTTATCTGGGAAAGGATCTGACTTTATTTTCCAATCAGACTTCCCAGCCCAGCTTGATAGCTGCATTTAGCCCCATAAATAATTCTCACTGAATCTGACCGGCTGTGTTTTTCTTTTAAATACATTCTAAATAATGCATCTTGTGTAAAAATGAGAGCCATATTGCTCAGTCTGCTTCCCATTCACTAGTTTGGTATTTTCAGAACCGCTGACCTGCTGGGTTAGGTAAACAAAGACAGCCTGGATCCAATGGAAAATTATGAGTGATTGTCTGAGAATTGTAAACATATAATTCATGCAGTTTCCTAATCTTTACCAGGAAACACGTGCATGCTAACATTTGCTAATCAGCACTAAACACAAATCCCCCATGAATGATCCACTCAGAAGTGAAACATCCAGACAGAGCACTTAACTGTATAATTACTCACAGCTTAATACAGAAATCTTGAACCACTGAAAATGCTTTACAGCTCATAAAATCGGTAGTCAAAACAAAGCACAAAACTCATGGTCAAAATCATTAAATAGAAACGCAATTACCAGTCAGCCATTGCACTCAGATGCAAGAAGCATAGAAAATCATAGAAACACCCACACGCACACAGTTTGTTCAGTCTACAGAAAACCCCAAGACTTTAACCTATAAGTCTATATCCTCTAGTTCTCTCACAACTTAAATCCCACTCACAGGTCATTTGGACTGTCAGAGGCTGTAAAAGTGCCAGTAGTGCAGTCTGTCTGTCCCAGCATGGTTGTGGTAACACTGTTGGCTATTTCCTCCTCACCATAAGGTAATCATTAGATGTGAGAGGGAGTTGGCAGCAGGATACGTAAAAAAGGGATATCCTTAAAGTTCCAGATCCCTCACAGTAAAGAGGACTCCGTCGTAGCAATTGACAAGTATTTGGACACCAAGTTAAAAGATAGAATTGAAACCAATGTGGAAGTTTCAACACCTTTTATCCATTCTGCAGGTTTTTTTGAATGTCTTTGAAGCGGGACCAAAAACAGCCTGAAATGATGGCTTCACAAATCCATATGAAATTAGTTAAGCTGGAACAATAACAGTCTGTCAGCAGTGCTTAGTGTTTGCTACAGTGTGTAATGTAGCTCATTGTGCTTTTGCAATCCACACTGCTTAACTGTGCATGAGGTCATTAAGTAAAAGTAAGCTAAGAATGAGCATGGCTGAACGGAGCAAAGCTATGTGATTTGGATGATTATCATAAGGCACAGAAACCATCCACATCAGCTGGAGGCCTGCTGTTTTCACCTCCGATGGGGCTGGAGAGGGAAAGAGAAGGGAGAAGGAGAAGAGAGTTCCTGTGGTTCCCTGTGGCTGCGGACCTCTGTAATCAGCATGCCAAGCTCCTGATGTCTAAATCTATAAGTCGGACCCAGACAGTCTACACATAGTCTACTAGCATACTTACAGACACATATACATGAGAAATCTATGGGAACACACACGCAGCAAACTCCTGACACATGAGCTCTGCGGGGATTTCTGTTCATGTGGAGTTTGGCGACCCAGCACCTCACAAGTAAATGCAAGACGACAGAGTGTGAAAACCATACTGCATCCATTAAGACTTTGAATTACATGACTTTTAAAAACACTTTTTGGTGGGCCTGACTGACCCTAGATCTTTTTTTGTCAATTCAGATATTTACTTTTGAAAGGGTACATCACCTGATTTACGATTTATGCCATGAAAAACATGCTATAAACACTTCAAAGGTTCACATGCATGACAACGTTGATATATCTGTGATAAGGTAGACTACATTTAATCAATAATCTTTCAAGCGAATGTGCCAAACTTTTCATTTTATAACAATAAATTGGGCTTTGGTAAATTGTCATGGGCCTGTTAACTGACGTTTGATTGACCAAAAGATTATTCAATGAAATAGAAGACAGATTAATCTTATTATTGTTATTATTTATTATATCTATTCTGCTTTCTGTCTTGTCTGTGCATCAAGAGCATTATATGAAAAGGATGTCCTGGTTATAAACCATTCATATTATCATATACATATACCACTTGAAAGCCATCAAATAACTTAACAAAACAATAGTAACTGTAAGCATCTTTAAATAAATAGGGAACTACAAAGAGCTCAAATAAACATCCTAGGTAAATAAGATTGTGAAAAAATAATTAAAAAGGTGAGTTTCTGTAAAATGTTGTGGGTAGTGATATGGTTGAATTAGAAAAGGTTCAAATGCGCATTTTGCACATCATTAGGTTTAATATAAGGTTACAGTCACATGTGTCTTCTGCTTGTACATGCATTTACAATAAAACTGCTCTTGCATGAGACAGAAAATCTAAATATTAATGTTACTCATTAGATGAAATGATCACAACATGCAAAAGGAACAGTGGTGCTCTCGTTACGATCAGCCCATACTTTACTAATGGCATCTGCTTGTAACATCAGGTGTTTCTTTAATGAACATGCAGCGTAATCGTTAACGACTGGCTGGCTGCTCATCATGATAAGCAGCAGTGACATGGCCCCTTTTCATCCTTATATTGTTCACAGGGGGGGGGCTTTGTTAGCTCAAACCTCATCGACCATCTCTATTTATAGCGAAACTCTGACAGAGTGGCAGATGATGTCATACTGGCATTCGTCGTGCATGTGCACGGCGAGGGTCTATGGGGCTATTCAGCAAAGAGATGTCCGCTTCATGGTACGCATGCATTGTTGTAGTGTGGGTTAGCTTTTGAGAGCCGAAAGCTAAGGTTACTCAGATAGGAATTACAGCTCTGAGCGATAAACTGAGAAATAAAACCATAAGAGACCATGTGTCACTTCCTGTAGTGGGAGTGAGAGGATTAGGCTAATAGCTGAAGGAAAGGATATCTAAGGGGAGAAAAGTTTATTCCTTTCTATGAGAGAACTTTGTTGAATTCCCAGTACTTAAGGCAGCCCTCGGGGTTAAGACGGTGAGCTTTTGTACTTGGCCCCCTTGAAGGAAGACTGATAAAGGTAGTGTAATACTCACAGACGTTTAATGTGGTGAGGATTATACCAACCAGAGAGCTTGGCAGCTTTACTCTCAGGAAGTGTATTTAACTCACTGATAAATAGCAATGTATTAAAGACAGCTTTATTATCACAGGGAGTAGTAGTCCGTGTGGTGGCAGTCCAGGCCAAGATACAGTATGAATCAGACTGAAGGGAATCTAGCTTAGCTGTCACTGAAGAGCCATTGTTGAAGTGAAATAAAGAGCTGTATTCACTCTCCTCATCTGCTCGTCCTCAATGGGACCTACTGGTGTGGTTAAGTGGGAGGATGGATGACATAATGGATGCTACAGTTTAAAGTGTCATGTCATCTTTAAGAAACCAGTTAGACCCAGAGGTACTGCACTCAGTCCCCCCTAAATCTTGGCTTGTCTGAAAATGCATCAGATATGGGCTCCTCTTTTTTCAACTTTAAAAACATTTCAGAGTTTTGTAACTGCATTTTGTACCATGGTGATGCAATCACATTAACAACTGGATAAAGACTCAAACAGGTTTCTATGGTAGTTCCCTATATGGTGTCTCCAGGTAATTTTGCCATGATAACACTCATACCTACCAGCAGCATTTTTCACATAGTCTTTACATTGTCAAGTCTTTCATTTTGTATGAAAATCCACATGATAAAAGAATTACGTTTTTATTGCAAATTGCTTAGAATTGTTAATTTGGATAACTAACATATTCTGTGAAACTCCATGATAATATGATATCATTCCAGTGAAATTCTATAAATGATGATCATTTGTGTGTGGATACAAATAGGAGGTTTTACACAAGTGGCCTTTCCCATTAGAAGTACATCCCCAGTCTAACATGCCCCAAACAAAATCGGCTTAATGTTAAATATTGTTGAGCGTGGGCCAAAGTCTACATGTAATCCGAGAGGCTAAATCCCAGACTTCACCCCCTCGAGTGTGGTGCGTTGAGATGCTGAGTCATTGTAATAATTAGCCATTTCCTTATAAGAATTGGCCGGGATGAGAATGTTTCCCCCAGACATCCAACACTGTGGTAGTCAGTGTGTTTTACATGAAGTCTATGGTTTCTTACATGACGACCTAAAAATATCACATCTGTCAGTTCCATCCACACGTCAACATCAAGAACGCTTCCCTGAGTTTTTTTATCAACTCTTCTATGAAAGAAGAGAAGTCAAACACACACACTCAACCAGCCCCCAGCGAATGTTCATCACAAAACAGTGTATTCAAACTGAGGAAGAGCCTGTTCTGAAAAATAACCCTACCATTAGAATACATACACAGCTGACTGGGATCTCTCGTGCGTAGGACGATAGAAAGTATAAAGGGTGAGGGGGGGGGGGGGGGGGGACTGTGCATTTTCTCCACTGGGACTCTGTGTTCATCCAGGGACACACTTGAAACTACAGAACATCATGGGTACATCTAGTTCATTAAGCCCAACAAGCTCCAGGTCCCACCAGGCTATCAAACATGGGGGAAACATATTTTGTTCGTGATCTGAGGGACAACACAAGGCTCCCACTTGGAGAGTGAAATTAAGCACGAGTGACTGGGGCAGACATGGATCTAAGAGCTCTTCCCAAGAAGCATGGAGGCAAAAAGTGAGGCTTTAAAGTTGTATTTGCATGGGGTTTTTCGACATAGTCATTGAGATGCTTTTATGGAGAAAAAAAATACATGTACTGTATTATTATTGTAACAATAGGGATTATATTCGAAAAGGGTTTTTCACAGCAAAATTCTATGCTTGTATTGACAATTTAAGCAGATGATAGCTGTTCTCAGTTACAAAGCTGCAAACATCTGCTCTCTAAAACATTAGCACACTCAGAGACCCACTCAAACTATTTTTGCTTGGCACAAGTTTAAAGATCTATGTAAAAGACCAGAATACAATTAAATGTTTTATACTGATAATTGGGTTCCTACTCAGTTCAGCCATGAAATGCTCCAGCCTGACAAATCATTTTGACACCTTGAGGTCAACAAAGTGCATGGAGAAACTGCTGGAGCTACTATGAGCGTTGCGTGTGGCTGCTTGGTCTTATGGTTTGCCTTTGCCTGGAGAGAGATCAGATTAACCAGTCAGCCTAATCATTCAAGTACATAAAGACCTCGGTGTTGAAATACTCGTCCATTATTCAGTCAAAAGTGATGGACAGTCTGGTCTAACAAACCATCTGGAAGGATTATTTACTGGACTTTCTATGTTTGTAGGAAAAGTTTGAAAAATCCCACCATCTGTGAACATGTTGATGAAGACACAAGGTAAGCGACAGACACTGTTGTTGACCCCCCCCTGCCAGCCTCATAAGCAGTCTGGCCACCTACTGAGCTACCAATCTGCCACTGGATAAAGACAACAGCAAATAGTTTGACTGTGTTTGTCTCACAGTGCTGTCTCAGTGCAGGTGCAGCGGTGAGGATCTCCAGAGATAGAAACTGACAGTTAGTGATAAGACCCCTTAAATAGGGAAGCTTCTCACCTGTGAGTATGACCTTTCCCATATTACTATTTCCTGAAAGGTCAAGTACTGATTCCTCAAGGCTCCAGACTGCTGCCGTGTTTGTGTTAGTTGCTAGTGATAGTTGCTTTGCACATGGTTATTTATTGTTTTTTTTTAAGAAAATGTAATCTGTACCACGTGTAATGTAATAGCAGAGAATGAGTAAGAAGGTCAGAAACTTGAAACATTATGTCTGTAAAACGTCATTTGCTTGCGAATAAAAAAAGGCATAAATCCTCAAGTCTAGTTGACCTGGTAAAGGACATGTCATGTAGGTCTTGCCTAACCTCCCACCAGGAATAAAAAAAAAAACCCACTGATAAAACAACTTTGAAAAGAAAGTCAACCGATGTAATTGGTCGTCAACTCCAACGACCTAAACACAGATGTACTTTTATATTGTCTATTATTTAACATGCAGTTCTTTAAACTCTGTGGTGAATATTCGTCCTGTTTTCAACACCTCTGAAGCATCAGCTTGTGCCACATTTGTGCTTTTTCAAATCTAGAACACCTCGTTTTTCTCCCCAGAGCCCATTATGCGTTCCCAAATGTTGGAAGGGGAAAACACACAGATGGGGCTTGAGCAAAACCAGAGATGAGTTGTATAACACACAAGCACCCACTACTTGTGTCATGCATGTACGCTGTCAAAACACATGAGAAGGCATAGCAAGCAAAAACATGAACACTGACAAAAGCAAGCAAACATACACGATCAGCATTACGAATCTATGAAGAGAGCGCAGCCTGGAGCAGCCAGTGCATCCATACAGAAGGTCAGGCTGAGACCGACAGATGATGATGCACATCAGACTCTAATAGCCAGGGGACCTCGAGGTTCTCCCCAGGGTGCTGTACACTCAGCCGAAAAACAAACTGTCCCAAAACAACAGACGGGGTGAAGACTAAGTGACAGGGTTTGGCAAGTTGGAAAGTAATTTAAAAAAAGACAATAAGACAAACTAAATAAAGTTTAAACATTCAGCAGTGCTGTATAATATACACAATACATATATATACAATATATGATGTACCCTTAAACAGCTCCATGTACTACTCAAAGATATTGTGCATGTATTATTTTGACATGCAAAGAAATCAAAAGTATTCAAAAAAATAATACTAAAGTATGGTCCTTTAATAGGTTATTTCTATGCTTAACTCATATTTGTAATGATTTTTCTCCGGAGTTTAGATAATGTGATATCTGACTAAACTAGGTCAAATAAGTAACATAACATCACCATATTAAGTTTATTTTATTATGCATTTCTGAGACATCTGTACCTGTATTGGCAGTCTTCTTCATGCTCCTGGTTTTCTGCTGGTCCACTTCTCTCAGTTGTCAGTCAAATCAGCGCTGCGGTCCTCAAAAGGAAACCTGGGACTGTCCGTCTCGCGCGGCTCCGTTGGCACACAAAGCAGTGTTGAACTTTGTTGTCTCAGTTTCTCTGCCCTTGTTTTTATGTGCAGCTCGCTCGCAGTGCGTGATGACTTCAGGCAGCGCAGATGCAGAAATGCCGTGTAATGCGGTCAGCCCGATGATGTGCACTTTAGCTAAGAGTCTTGAGACTGCACGACCATGTACTGCGCGTTGGGGTGGCGGAATGGGGGAGTTCCTAACGCGCTTTTACGCACGGATCCCAGTTTCGCGGTTGTGCAGGGTTGGCAATGCCATGATATATCCAGAGTTGGTCTCCACAGTGTTGAGATGTGTTAAAAAATTGTTAAAAATCATCCATAAAAATAAAAACTAATTACTTATGCCTTGGAAATGTTTTTTGTATGTGATGGAGTCAAGAGGGGAAAATGCCATTACTGCCTTCATTGTTGTGAACTTATGGATAGCAATTGTTTACTAAACTTGTATATGACATGAGTTTGTGGAGAAAATAGTGATTGAGTGATGAGGGTGAGGGATTTAAGCACCGAATAATGGTGGAAAGAAGCTTAAATTCCTGACTAAGCTGCACGGACAGTTCTCTGAATGCTTTTGAATCTATATCACCCCTCACATTCCTGTATATAAAGACTCTGTTTAGATATATGACATACTAAAAATACTAAAGAGATAAGGCACGATAATGCTCTCTACGTTTGACATACAGCCGATTACCAATCACATTGCAACAACAGAGTTAATCAAAGCTAACCCCAACACTGGTGCTCATTGAATACAGGCACTTCTGTGTTTTCTCATCAGACATAGTAGCACGTGTTTGTTTGTTGCTGTAAAAGATGTCCAATACTGCTCTCTTCTGGTTCAAAGTGAGACTGGCAATAACTAAATGATGATTCCAAAGCAATAAACAATAAAAACATGGAAGTTTTAGTACATGAATAAGTTAATATTCAAACCAATTCACATGTTAAACAGCAAACCACATGTGGAACATGATGTTTACATTTAAGTGCCCAGTCAGGGCTTGCAGCAGTCACTTCTACCACGTGACTGCTTCAGAAAGTGCTTTAGATCGGTTGAACCGGTTGAACCCTAGGTTGAACCACAACGCTCATATTACCCATGCCATGGATAATAAGAACGATATTACCCCTCCTGTACCCGGGCCCGGTGACACGATGGAATTAAGAGAGCTTACTAGACCCTCACTTATATAGAGGTTGAATGTCATAAGTATAAATAAATAAAAGTAGGAATAAAAGTAGGAATAAAAACATCAATAAATAAATAAAATAATAAATACAGGAATAAATGGTGCAGTGTTTTCAGGTAGATTCAGTGTGTGGGCTGTGGGTCAGCTGGAAAGCAGTTGTCTCACAACCACAAGGTCCCTGGACCCTGGCTCAACGACTGGTCAATAAGTATTGTGTTTGTTTATAAAAGCTACAGCTAAATGAGATAATGTTAATAAATGTATTTTTTGATATGGTTTAGCCTCTCTCAGGCTACAACATGGTTAAGTTTACAAATATTATTAAGGAATACAAATCCCTCTTTGCAATGTTTACCAGCCTCTTTAGGCTTTTCAATCACAATCATTAAACTGGAATAAATACAATATTGTTAACATGAAAATATGATTTTGTGCTCGTTGTTTAGAGTTATTCTATGGCTTTACTCATTGGGAACTCGGTATGAGATACAGCACACTATTGAGATGTCAAATCTGCCTGTTTTACACACTTTGACCAACAGGGGGGTTTGTTTTCAACTGAAGCCCATGATGAAGCCTCATGAGATGAACCCTTTTGCGAACCAATTGGCTGGAAAGCTTCATAAGGCTTCATCTCGCCATCATGTGTGATTAGGCCCCAATGCAGACAATTGGAGGCAGCAGCATGAATTTACCAGTTTATGGTAACTAGCTTACAGGCAGAGAGTCCAAATAGCAGTAGGTCTTGCAGGCAGGTAACAGATAGTTAGAAAACAGTAGAGCAGCTATGCTGCCAAACAGAGAGAGACAGCAAGCGCATTTCGTGGCATCTGCAGGCAGTGGCAAGTACTTCCGGGATCTGCCACAGAGGCCGCTACTCCGTGGTATCTGTGGCAAGTATATGCCAGAGATGTCACAACTTGCCGTGGCAAGTAAATGCCACAACTTACCGTGGCATTTGCGCATGCTGAACGGGAGTTGCCTCAAGATGCCAGAGTTAAGAGAAGGTTTACGGTAGCTGCCACTCGCCTTCCGTGGCAAATGCTGATATTTAAACCCGTATTTATCGCGTAAAATGTTGCTTTATCGGACTGATCTGTACACAAGACTGATGATCTGTTACTGATGGTCCGATCTCTATTTTTCAAAAAGATTAAACATGATATGTTCTATAGATTTTATTTGGAGAACGTGGTTTTTTAAAAATAAATAAACGTGCTATTTTTATGATAATACTAAAGATATATTATTAGTAAGTTGACATAAAGATCTAACATTGTTGACCAGAGGTGGGAAATAGGCTAACTTGTATACTCAAATACTGTACTTGTGATTTAGAAATAGCCTACTTGTGCTTTAGTTGAGTATGTAAATGGTATGTTACTTAGTACTTACCCCACTACAATTCAGAGGTAAATTGTGTAATTGTAGCCTACTCCCCTACATTTATTTAATACGCTACCTTTAGTTACTTACTACAGATTCTGATTAATGATGATAAATATAATCAAGTCTTAAATCAGACTTTATAGTTACTCCTGGAGTAAATTCACAAGATACCCTAGAGTCTAGGGCTCAAAGGCACACTCAGTAAAGGATTTAGATTAAACAATCTGTACTTGATCAAACAAGTTGTGGTAAAAGAGCATTGACCTCAATCACACAGCATCAATACACTGAGGACATATTTTTAAAGTTATTTCTAAGAGAACCAAAGAATAACCTTTTTAGCAATGAATTACAGATAACTAAACTCTTTATATCCCTGCACAACCTTTGCAAAAATATAAAAAGTTGGCCACTCTGATTGACTATTGCTGCCACTTAATAAGGACTCAGCTATTCAAGTTACAAAAGGCAAAACATCTCTATCTGTGTTCACATGTTGCACTTGACCATTTCAGGACAGTTTGCTTTTCGGACAAAAGATCAGTGATATTAAGATGGCTTACATATAAAGCTATTTTGAACAAAAGATCAGTGATATTATGAGGGCCTATATAAAGCTATTCAAAGCTTGCCAGTGTATAAAAGTATTTTCACACATTTTTAGCAATTATGTGTTATGTACAGTATTATCTATAAGAAAACAACAGTGTCCATAAAAAGATGTAGCCTGTTTTTCATTATTAAAAGGGCTTATCAGTTTGAGTTCATCTGGTGTTATTGTGGTGTGGGTGTTGTTACAGTATAGATACCAAGAAAATAGAACACTTTTCAATAGCAAGCACATTTGAGTTATACCTCTAAACACTCACACCTCTCATTCTAGGGGAAGTGGTTAAATGTGTGAATACCACAGGACAGGGTCGGCATCATTCGCGGGCCATGCCCCCCCAAATGAGTCACTGTGACCCCCAACGCAGGGTGGGCAAGACTTGCCACTTTGCCGTTTAGTTTTTTTAATCATATAAGTAAAAAGTTTCCACTAAAGATTTTTTGTGTGAAATACATCAGAAATAAAGAATACAAATATAAAACACAGCCTGAGATGTGCTCACTGCTGCTCTCTGATTGGTGTGTTGCTTGACCAATGACCCCCGACCTTTGTTTTGTTAGATCGTGCCACAACCGTGCATGTATGCACAAGTCATAGGTGCGCTATAAAATAGCACTACACCCCTGCAATGTGTGTGAAAGACAATAGGCTTTACAGCATGTTTTTCTAAATGGAAGTTGGTGTAGTGTGTGCAGTATGTGCCCCCCCTTGGTAAAGGATTTCCCCCCCATTCGATTTGTTCTAGAGCCCACCCTGCCACAGGATAGGTCTAAAGTTCACGTGAACTACATCATGTTCTCACCATTTCAATACTAAAAGGATCAACAATGTATTCTATGAAATTACTCAAGAGTAAACATACGGCCACATAACTTTTAACAACAGGAGGAACACACGTTGAATGTCAGTTATTTTGTGTTGCTTTTATTGAATATTTTACATTTGTTTTCAAATCCACAGGAGCAGATACAACTTGTTGTCAAAGCAAATCAACTCACATTGTTTATAAACATCTTTACAAAAATCAGTGTGACGTTTTATTCTAAAGCACAAATGTTGAATTATGAAGTAATTTACATTTGGTGTACGGATGATTTGTAGAAGAAAATGATTTCAGTCATCATAACCAGCGCATATACGGTATGGTACGCTGAAAAAAAATATAGAAGGGTTTTTATCAGTAAGTGAGAACTCTATAACCCACATATATCCCCCCCCCCCCCCCCCCCGCTTGTTAAGTAGGTCGTTTGTGCCTACATGTATTTTTGCAACCTTTATCACACAAAAATCTCTGGCCCAGATATTTTTCTTTTCCGTAAGCAGCCTTGCTGGGTAGCCACAGAAATGAAACCAAACACGGGTCTTGCCTCCTTGTCTTAATCAAACTTCCTCTGCGTCTATCCCCTGTTATCTTCATATAGTTTCCGCGCTCGGTTTTGTTTGTTGTCTACATGTATTCTTAATTATTTAGATTTAGAGTTTAGAGCAAAACTCTTGAAAGGCCAGGCAAAGCAATTCCAGTAAGACAGTGTGTATTCTACTGTATATTTAATCAATGTTAACGTAGGTTAATTTAAATAATGACACATTAGTTGAATGAAGGCCATTCAAATATTATTTGTTATATAACTTGTGTTAATGTATTCAAGTGTTGTCAAAAAATGCCCCTACAAACAGATTTTAAAGTTTAAAAAGTATACTAAGCAATACTAATTAAGAATGCTTTTAGTAATACTTTCACAGCAATTCATTTAGAGATTTTATAATCCAGTTTTTACAATTTCTTTACATTTTGTTTAATAATTTTAACGGTAGTCATGAAGGTAAACCAATGCTAAGTGGAAGTTGGCCACCAATGCAACAATAGTTGATGAAAGCTAGGCTAAGCGTATTCCTGTATACGTGCTCGAAGAGGACTGCTCAAGTGCAGGGTGGAGGACACTGGCTGTCATCACTTCATACACGTATTCATTATTCGGGACCTGCGCGACCCTTCTTGCTCTTCTTCTGCTGCACACCCATCTTCTGACCTGTTGGTAGGGAAATATCACTATCACTGATCGCCTGATACTATGATGGTGTGTCAGAAAAATCTATAGACATTACATTACAGAACTTTTTAGGTACCAAATTTAGACAAATTTAAGACTAATTAAATGCACAAATGTTCACAATCTTGGGACTTGGAGGAGCCAGCTTATCACAGTTTTTATTCTTTATTTTATTTTGTAATGGCAAAGCAATTAAATGTAATGTAAACAAGAGTTCTTCACACATTCAGTATGAATTCTCTCTGCAGGCAAGTAAAGCAGACAGGCAGAGCAGTGTCTAGTCAGTATAAACATAGGACAAATTAACCAAGGACTCCTTCATTTTTACATTTGTGATTTTATAACATGACATTAGTTTGATTGAAATTAAGTTATTTTAAGAATGAACTGTAAGTATCTTAAGAGTTTACTGACATGTGAACATCTTGTATTATGTTTTATGTGCTTTTTCACCTCAGTGCACTTACAGTAATTGTTTCCCCTATGGTTGAGGGTTTCAAGTATTACCAAATTAAAAGTCAGTAAGGTGTTTTTTTTGTAAGGAAACTACTCTAACAAAAAGTGTAATATTTATCTTTAGACAGCATGTGAAGAAATCTGAACAGAATAAAACACAAACAGTACGTTTAAAGAAGCTGTCCCCACTTCCTGTGAAAGAGTGGTTATCTTTGTAATCGGCACATGAGCTGCATATCACAGAGCAACATCTTGTTTACAGCAGGTGGTTTTGGCTGTTTGATGATTTGTTATTCACTTTCCAGTACTCAGTACGCTGTTATGTTGAAGAGATTAAGAGCAACGTTTTTTTTATGCATATAGAAAAATGGTGGGACGATATATGGTATGAATAAAAAATACAAGCTACATTTCAGAACTTTAAGTCGAGTATAATTTAAAGTAAAAGACAAACATCTCTATGCAGATAGTTGCACTCAGACATGACTAATAACCCTGTGAATGTTGTGGGAGTTAGGAGAAATTGAGAATAAGATTCACTTTCTATTTTACTTTTGTGTCTATGTACCTTAAGTAATGTCCTCCATTAATGTTGATATCTCTTGGCTAAATTACTATGAAAAAATGTGGGTTTGCTTTAGAGTATATTTTCTGTAAAGGAATATGTCTACAAAGCTTGGGAGAGAAGGCAGAATACATGTTTGAAGACCAAGCATCGAAAAGCTTGTGATTAGGTCAAATGTCAATAAACATATGAACATTGACATTTTATTTTTGGTGACTTGTAAAATTATAAGGTCCGGGCATTTTGTGTCCATGTAATGGAAATAAAGAAATCAGTCAAGCAATCATATGGAGCAGGGGTGTCAAACTCAAAGCCAAATCTGGCCTGCGACCTCATTTTATGTGGCCCTCAAGAAATTGCAAAGAATATTATATACAATACAATTGGTGTAATTGTTGAATATTTGCTTTCAATTATTTGCCCTAGACTTCTGCTTTCAGTCGTAGTTATTTATGAAGTTATTACCAGAACTGATAATAATCCAATGCAGAGCCAATCATATAATATAATACATTATTTAATATATATCATTTATTTATATATCTATATTTATATAGTCCTAAAATTACAACTGGCCCTTTGAGTGCAACCATAATGCTAATGTGGCCCGCAAGGAAATTGAGCTTGACACCCCTGATGTAGAGTGAATAATGTCTCAACACACAGGAGGTACAGTAACCACGGCTGAAGATGGCAGAGCATTTCGAGGATTTTAGTCCATGCCCATAGCGATGGGAAGAGATATCTGAACTCACCCTGGGGACGATCAGCAGGATGAAGATTATGGTGGCGATTGTGCAGACGGTGCAGGCTGCGCCAATGATTAACACCAGAGGAAGATGATTCTCGCAGGTAAGGGCAGGAGGAACTTCTGCTGGGGGACATGGAGCCACTCCTGGATTAAAGGATGACAGCAAGCTGGGTTACACCAAATAAAATGTCTTCATGCAAATGTTCCTTTGGCATAACATCTTGTGATAGCATATTCAGCACAACTTTAAATCATAATTAGCCGATTTGGTGATTTGGTATGTTATGTATGTAGCCCTGTACAAATACTAAATAGCCCTTAAACCACTGCAATTAAATATTTTAGGGAAGTAAAAGTATACTTTATACTATGAGTGTTATCAGGTAAATATAGTTAGATGAATGTTACAAATGTTCTTGTGCCATCCGTTTGCATCTACTCTTACGCCAAACATGAGTATTGTCATTTAGGATATGTTCAATTTCTTTGTCTTGGTGATTTTGTATTTTACCCCCACCCCTCATTAAATAAGCCAAGTTTGTTTCAAAGAGAAGGGTTACCTCTTCAATACTTTTCTACGGATTACATTTTTATAAACTCGGAAGAAAAGTTCAAATGAATATTAATATAAGAATATTGAATATTGAATTTACAAATACAATTCTTTCAGCAGTGGGGACACAAGAAATGTTAACCTATTTTATATACTGTTGATAATCTTTATACATTTTATATTTTTTGAACTCACTATACCTTTTAGTAGTTTGGGCTATGAAAACCTTAAGACCTAAACTCCTCCAACAATGCAACATAATTATACATAAGATATAAAACAATAAAATATAGCAAAAACAACACATATAGAAATAAAATACTGCAGGACAATGTTGCAAGTGATCTACTAAACACAGAAATGATATAACTATATAGAGGTTTGAAAGAACAAGATACAATAAAAACTGAATTTAAATTTGATGTAAAAAATAAAATAAAAGCCCACCTTTTATAAAAAGTGTATGTTCACTGCATGTGACTTTTACATGAGGAAATTGTATGAAAACACATCGGTAGAAGCCAGAGTCGTGCACGGTCAGCCGGCTGATGGTGATGGTGTGGTCCTTCAGAGATCCATTTGTCTGAATCCTGTCCTTGTATCTCTCTCTCGGGGCGATGTTGTCAGGTGTTCCTGAGTGATAGTATTGCACCTCTTTCTGCTCCTCATGATATTGATACAGATACAGATACATCCCATCATACTGGTCATTGCTTTTACTTTTGGGACACCCTGCAACGGAACACCTCAAGGTGACATTCTCGCCAGACGCTCGCCACACTGCGTTGTTGTCTGTCGAAAAGAAGAAGAAATGTCCCAAAAACAATCTAGATCTGAAAGCAGAATGTAAAACTATTGCTGCATAAAAGTCTTACAACCAGCTGGTCTAGTGAACGATGTTGCACACAGACTTTAATAACAACAACATGTTTTTCAAAAGTGTTTTGAAAAGTAAATCATCATACCTGCATTGGCAGAAAGAAAGAGCAACAGTGTGAAACAACTGAGGATCCTCATCGCGCAGCACTGACTGCATCCTGTCTTTGTCTCTCACATAAAGCCACAGACATTGACAGCAAGGCCAACAGACTTCCTTTACTGTGTGATATCGGTAATGATGCGACAACTGTGACACAAAATCCTTTGATATCAGTCATTTCCTTAGACAGTGATATGACCTTAGCCTGCGTGTAAATGGAAGAAAAGGTAGGGGCTAAACAACTGCTAACCATAATGACCCTCCATGACACAGGTGTCACATGACCTTCAAATGTTCTGGAAAGTTCCTTATACAGTTTTAGCCTTTATTTTATCTTATGAAGTCCCTAAGTGACACACACTGAACAGTCTGGTGGGTCATGGGCCAGGTCATGTGACTTTGTGTTCCCATAACAACATGTCCATGTGCCAGGCTAACACATGTGACTGAACTATATTTCAAAAGCTTGTTTTTTGTTGCTAAAGGTAATGTTGCAGCCAATTTGATGTATTTTAATATTTGTATATGAAGGTGCTGTGATACTACTGACTTGATCTGGGCATAGGCGGGGACTCAGCCAATTTCAGAGTACAGCCTACTATTTGGGGAGGACACAGCTGCACAGCATTAGGGATTGGGAATCACCAGTGGGAGCCACACAGTTTTTCAACCGTGCGTGTTTTCGCTTATTTTCTGTTTGTTTTGAGTTAATTTAGGTTTATTTCTTTATCACAGTTAGTTGTTTAGTTATCAGTTAAACACCCAGCTCTTGTTTTGCTGTCATCATCCTGCAATCCAAATAAACATCTTAAATGCACTCAAAGAGAAGACCTGATTTGCTGTCAACAACACGCGTCTGGAAAAGCTTCACACCATATCCCTCACTGGCAAATATTTGTTGTTCGGTTGCCTTTACATTTGTTGAAAAACTTGCTTCCAAATACGGATGGACATAGGAGGACAGCGCTGTATTCATTGACTTTTCCAATCAAAGTCACGGTAGGAGTATTTATGAATGAATGAAAGGTTGCGGAGGAGAGTGGCCTTCACGCAACGGGATACAGGCAAATCCCATAAAGTAATTCTAAACAAAGCCTCCGTGGATTGCTAAATAATGGCCATGAGTAATGAGGAAAATCAGGAAATTAACGCAGAAATGAACGCTGCTGTCAATCAAACTGAAAAGGAGGATGGGCTTTGTAAAAGGACAGCTAAACTCACATATAAAGCAGCGGAAGCAAAGATATTATCTATGCAAAAGGACAGGAATTCTGGGATAAAGCAATTGTGTAAAATGGCAAAGGAATTGGAACAAATGATGATTTCAAATGGAAATGTTTCAGACATGCAAATCAAACATGAAATGTTGTGGTCTGGGGAAACTACAAGGTTGCATGAGTCATTCAAACCTTTGTTGATGAAATGTTTAAACAAACGGAATGGTTTCAAAATCAAATGCACAATGTTAAAGGAATAATACACAAAATGGAAAAATGGGTCCATGCAAACAGGGAGAAATGCATACAGGTTGTGGATGACGAAATCGATGATGTGTCAAATGAGGTTGTGGATAACAGTGGCTCAAATGAAAATAATGTGTTACATGCAAATGAGGAGCTGGATAATATTGGGCCAAATGACAGTATTTCTAACATTGGTGACAAAACAAATGTGTCAGGTGGAAGCTCTGGCCATTCAAGGTCCTCAAGGTCAACAACATGCTCTGCACGTATCAAGGCAGAGGCTGAAAGGGCTGCACTCCTGGCTTTGGAGGCTGCTCTCAAGGAAAAGCATGAGCTGGAAGCTCAAGAGGCTCAAATTATGAAAGAAAAGGGAATTGCTTGAAGTGCAAACTCAGATTGCTGCGCAGACAGCAAAAGCCACAGTACTCAGAAACAGAGGGTCTGACATAGGAGTCACAAATGGAACAAATTCATATGTGTCAAAACACAAGTCTGCTCTCAAACCCTCTGCTGTGCCATTTGTTCCACAAACTTCAAGTTGTACCGTCAATCATCCACCAACAGGAGGCAGTAAAACTACAAAACCCACTCAATCACATCAAAATCCATACAACCAGTACAATCCACCAACAGGAGCTGCTAAAGCTGCAATGCCATTACAGTCTCAGCAGCTACAGGATCCATACAACCAGTTCAATACTGCAGCTACAATGCCAAGTGGAACAGGGGCACGGCGCAAAGAAACAATTTCACAAGGAACCAGATCAAAAACGTATGCTTCAAATCACATCCCAAGCATGCCTCAAAGGTCTTTGCAGTCATATCCACAACAGCAATGTATCCAAGTCGATGAGGACCAAGGCAGAATGCCTCAAAGATCTCGTCAGTCATATCCAACTGCACAGCCATCACAGCAATCAAACCAAAGCAGTGAGGAATCGGACCAAGGCAATATTTTCACCATCACAGCATTACTAGTGTAAAAGCAGTCTTCATTATCATTACCCCCAAGGGACATACCAGTGCTTGATGGAAACCCTCTTGAGTACAACTTATTTGTCAGAGCTTTTGAAAATGGGGTGGAAGGAAAAGCTGCTAGCAGTGTAGACTGCTTATACTACCTGGAGCAGTACACTCAAGGGCAACCTAGAGAGATGGTCAAGAGCTGTCAACACATGCCATCTGACAGGGGGTATCAAAGAGCAAGAATGCTTTTAGAAGAATGCTTTGGAAATGAGCAAAAAATAGCCACTGCATATATGGAAAAAGCACTTGGATGGGCACCACTGAAGTCAGAGGACATCAAAGCCTTACAAGCATTTTCATTATTCCTACACGTCTGCTGTAACGCTATGGAGGACATAAGCTACATGTCAGAAATGAATATGCCATCAAACATACGTGCTATAATCATGAAGTTACCATACAAACTGAGGGGAAAATGGAGAAACATTGCTTTTGAACATCAGGAGAGACGCCATCGTCAAGCAGGTTTCAGTGACTTGGTCAATTTTTGAGAGACAAGTGTCTATTGCATCTGACCCACTGTATGGAGACATTCAAGACACAGTTGTCTCATTCTCAAAATTCAAAGTTAGAAATAAAGTTTCACAGGGACGCATAAAGGAGAAAGGAAGCAGTTTCGCTACATCTGTGGCAGCTGTTAACTCTGAAACTCAAAAGGAGAAATACTTACCTGATAAGTCAACAAAGGGACCTTGTCTGCTGTGTGAAGAGGGCCACAGATTGGAAGTGTGCCCCAAGATGGAAAAGAAGCAGCATCGGGATAAAATTGATTTCCTAAAAAAGAAAGGTGCTTGTTTTGGATGTCTATCAGTTGGACACATGAGTAAAGATTGTCACAGTCGGCTGTTTTGTAAGTTGTGTAACCTGAAACATCCTAGCATTCTCCATATCCATGCAAAGGAATGGAAAGAAATCAAATCAAAGGACACACAGCAAGAAACAACATGGATGAGTCAAGCCACTACTCCCAAGACATGTGGCCATATAGGAGCAGGAGCACAGGATTGCGTCTTGTCAATTGTGCCTGTAAAGATCAAGGCAAAGAAAGGCAGCACAATTCTAAAGACCTATGCATTTCTAGATCCCGGCAGCTCATCTACTTTCTGCTCTGAGCAACTGATGAGGAAGCTAAAGGTGAGAGGAAGGAACACTAAATTCCTGATGAAAACAATGAATAAAGAAAGCTTTGTCAACAGTCACGTCATCTCAGGACTAGAGGTAGCTGCACTCAATGGTAACATCTATATTGAGTTGCCTGATGTGTACACCCAACGCAAGATGCCTGTGACTCGTAATAACATCCCACAACAGGAAGACTTGTATGCTTGGCCATACTTGGACTATGTGGACATTTCTGCTATCGATGCTGATGTGGATTTGTTAATTGGAACTAACTCTCCAGAAGTAATGGAGCCATGGGAAGTGATAAACAGCAGGGGTAAAGGACCTTACGCTGTTAGAACCCTATTGGGATGGGTTGTCAATGGACCATTGAGAGGAGGCAATGAGAGTGGGAGTAGCTGAAATCAGCAGAAGACAAGCCAGAAATGTCCATAGAAGATCTTAAGTTCATGCAAATTGCCAACACTTCAGCTGAACTCAACAATGGACATTACTGCTTGAAGTTGCCTTTTAGAGAAGAGGACAATGTTGTCATGCCCAACAACCGCCATCTTGCTGAGCAAAGGGTCCTCTGCCTAAAAAGGAAATTGGAGAGAAATCCAACATTCAAAGAGGAATACACCAACTTTCTTGGTGATGTCATAAACAACTGCTATGCAGAGAGTGTGCCAGAGCATCAGGTGAAAGGAAAAGAAGGAAAGGTGTGGTACATCCCGCATCATGGGGTGTACCATCCTAAAAAGAAAACCCTGAGAGTGGTATTTGACTGTGCGGCAAGCTACAAAGGTGTGTCACTCAACACTAAACTACTCTAGGGACCTGACTTGACAAATTCCTTGCTCGGAGTTCTCACAAGGTTTCGCCTAAACTCTATAGCAGTTATGGCTGACATAAAAGCTATGTATCATCAAGTCCAAGTGGCAAAACAGGATGTAGACTCTCTTCGCTTCCTATGGTGGCCAAGAGGTGATCTGACACAGCCGCTCACTGAGTACAGAATGACTGTTCATCTGTTTGGTGCAATATCATCGCCCAGCTGTGCCAGTTTTGCACTTAGAAAAACGGCTGAAGACCACAAAGCAGACTTCCCAGTTCATGTAACAGACACCATCAAGCAGAACTTTTATGTGGACGATTGCTTGAAATCCTTGTCTTCAGAGGCAGAAGCCATGTCTTTGGTTACAGACCTGACCACTCTATGCCAGTTGGGAGGATTCCAACTGCTGAAATGGATCAGCAACAGCAGGTCAGTGTTGGAAGCCATTTATGTGGAGAAAAGAGCCAAGGAAGTGAAAGAACTGGATTTCGACAGAGACAGCCTTCCTGCCGAAAGAACCCTGGGACTGCAGTGGTGCGCAGAAACTGACACCTTTAGGTTCAAGATGGCAGTCCAAGACAGACCATTCACAAGAAGAGGTATCCTGTCGGTGGTGAGCTCGGTCTACGACCCCATTGGATTTTTAGCACCCTTCACCTTACCTGTCAAGATAATGCTGCAAAACCTCTGTAAGATGAGCTACAGTTGGGATGAGCACATTCCTCAAAACTACCAGTTGTAGTGGGTGGGGTAGCTAGAAGATCTAAGAAGACTCAGCACTTTCAGTGTGCCGAGATGTTTTAAACCCGAAGGATTTGGACAGCTCACAAGTGCCCAACTACATCATTTCTCAGACGCCAGCGACAACGGCTATCGCACAGTTTCATACTTGAGGCTGCAGAGTGATGATGAGAGGATCCATGTAACTTTCGTTCTAGGAAAGGCACGAGTTGCTCCTCTAAAGAATGTGACAATCCCAAGGATGGAACTAACAGCTGCTGTGCTGGCAGCGAGAGTTGACAGACTCCTGAAAGCAGAGTTGCAACTAGAGCTGGAAAACTCAATTTTCTGGACAGACAGCACAACAGTGTTAAAGTACATCAGGAACGAAACAAAGCGCTTTCACACCTTTGTTGCCAATAGGGTCTCTGCTATAAGATTAGCCACAGACATCTCACAATGGAGGGACGTTGACACAAAATGGAACCCAGCTGATGAGGCCTCTCGTGGGGTGAAAGTTGAACACCTTCTCACTTGCAGCAGATGGATCCATGGCCCAGAGTTTCTTTCCAAGAGTGAAGAGGAATGGCCTCTTAACATCTTGGATTCAACTTCCATCAGCAGTGATGACCCAGAGGTTAGAGGAGAAGTTCAGTTAATACTGTCATCATTAACGATGCACCAAATGCAACAGATAACATCTCTGATGAAGACCCACAGAATGCAGTAAATCAACTGATAACCTACTTCTCCTCGTGGAAAAGGCTTAAGATCTCAGTTGCGTGGTTTCTCCAGCTGAGAAAGACGTTGCAGTTGTTGAGTCAAAAGAGAAAAGAAATACAAGCTTCTCTGTCCAGCAGTGGACTTGACCCAACTCAACAAAAGAACAAAGAGGAAGAGGACATGAAAAGATTCAGAGCCACAATGGGTGGTCACGTCTTATTTCCTGAAGATATTGACGTGGCAGAAAGTGTCATCATTCAGTACTGCCAAATGGACAAGTTTAGTGATGAAATCACTGCTTTGAAAAAGGGAACATCTGTAGTGAAGAAAAGCAGTCACATTTATAAACTTGATCCGGTGCTGAAACAAGGAATCTTGAGAGTGGGAGGTAGGCTTAGCAAAGGAGCAATGCCTGAAGACACAAAGCATCCAGTCATTCTTGCTAAGGACCAACACATCGCCACTCTAATCTTACGCCACATTCATGAACAGTTAGGACACTGTGGAAGAAATCACCTACTTTCCAGACTTCGTCGACAATACTGGATCACCAGAGCAAATGCTGCTGCTAGAAAGATCCTCTCTTCCCGTGTTGTCTGCAGACGATATAGGGGAAAGCTGGGTGAACAAAAGATGGCAGATTTGCCAAAAGAAAGACTGCAATCTGATCTTCCAGCATTCACAAATGTGGGCATTGACTATTTTGGGCCGTTTGAAGTGAAGAGAGGCCGCAGCCTCATCAAACGCTATGGAGTTATCTTCACCTGCATGGCCAGTCGGGCAGTCCATCTGGAAATGGCCTATTCATTAGACACCAGTTCTTGCATCAATGCAATACGCAGATTAATTTCCAGGCGAGGCCAAGTATCACACATCAAATCAGACAACGGAACCAACTTTGTTGGAGCAGAACGTGAGCTGAGAGAAGCTCTATCTCATTTGAACCATCAGAAAATTCAAAACTCACTGCTTCATTCTGGAGTGAAATGGAGTTTCAACACTCCAGCCGCATCCCATCATGGAGGAGTATGGGAAAGAGTCATTTGCATGGTCAGGAAAGTGCTGAACTCTATTCTTCATCAGCAACATTTGGATGATGAAGGACTACAAACACTCCTGTGCGAAGTGGAAGCCATATTGAATGACCGTCCCATTACAAAAACCTCAGAGGATCCAAATGATCTCGAACCCCTGACTCCAAATCACATTCTCTTGTTAAAAGGCAAACCTTCTCTACCACCCGGGCTTTTTGACAAAAATGACTGCTACTCCAAACGACGATGGAGGCAAGGGGAGGCAATTAGGAACCGGTTTACTTGCAGCCAATTTGATGTATTTTAATATTTGTATATGAAGGTGCTGTGATACTACTGAATTGACCTGGGCATAGGCGGGGACTCAGCCAATTTCAGGGTACAGCCTACTATTTGGGGAGGACACAGCTGCACAGCATTAGGGATTGGGAATCACCAGTGGGAGCCACACGGTTTTTCAACCGTGCGTGTTTTCGCTTATTTTCTGTTTGTTTTGAGTTAATTTCGGTTTATTTCTTTATCACAGTTAGTTGTTTAGTTATCAGTTAAACACCCGGCTCTTGTTTTGCTGTCATCATCCTGAAATCCAAATAAACATCTTAAATGCACTCAAAGAGAAGACCTGATTTGCTGTCAACACCACGCGTCTGGAAAAGCTTCACACCATATCCCTCACTGGCAAATATTTGTTCTTCGGTTGCCTTTACGGCCATTTAAGAATTATAATGCTTACATAACATTTCCTGTCACGATCTGTCTGTGTTGTGTTTTTTCTTGTCTAGATCTGTCTTTTGTTTTCTGTCTGCGTTGTGTTTTCTCTTGTTTAGATCTTTCCTTGGTTTCCTGTCTGTGGCCCTTTCTCACTTCTCTTATTTTTAATTTCCTCGCTCCTCGGTCTCGGTCTCACCGGAAGTTGATTTGTCTGCGCCATCTTGAGTAGCGTCGCAATGGCCTTATTTTTGCCGGAGGACAGAGGAGCGAGGAGCGATAATGGAGGAGCTATAATCGAGGAACCACCAGACCATCCTCCGATGAAATCCTCAGACACTCGCCCCGCCCCCTTACTGTGTATCGCTCACTGATTGGACGATGCAGTGCATACATTGATCTGATGCTTCTTGACATGAGAGCAGTTTCCCAGCAGTGAAGAAAATACATGAACCTCACGGGAGTCACTCCTCAGTGTATGCTGTGTTTTGTTTCAATTAATGTATAATTTAGTTACAAATATGTGATATATCAGAACAACAAAGTGGTCAAAAATCTTTTTATTCATTTTTTGGAAACATTTTCATGATCACTTTTTTCGTTTTACATTTTCATTTATTGTCATTTCCATTCAGTCAGTCATTAAGTGCTATTTAGAATGTTAATTTGCTACATATCCAAACAAACAAAGTGTGCAATCCAATGAATGTTAATCTAACTGGGTTTTGATAGATAACATATCTCTTTTTCTTCCCTGAATTATTTTATTTATTTTGTGCACTCTAATGTCTAATCAATATTAATCAAACTATTGTTCGTTTATACATTTTAAGAGTGGCGTTTATCTTTTTTGAGAATTAGTTCTTATTTTATTTTATTTATTTTGGTCTACAACAGATGATACAAATGTTTGTGTCAGTAAATGTGTACTAACAGAGGCGGGGGTGTGTGTGGAAATAACGGGGACAGAGCTGGCTGCTGTCAGACGATCAGCTGTGCAGCGTCATCACAAACGGACGTCACTTCACGTGACGCTCCGGAGGAAAGGACGTCCCATTGCTCTTAAAACTAATTTCCCTGCTTCTCGTGGTTTCCTTACGTCCCTCCATGCTTCCCTGGTGGGAGGGACTAGTCACAGGGAAACGACGCAAGTGAGGGACGCAAGGAATCCATTTAACCGAAGTGAGAAAGGCCCTGTGTGTGTTCCCTCCTACCTGTTCCCTCCTACCTGTTTACTTGATTGTGTTCACCTGGTGCCCCTGTGTTTTCTCCTCCCTCCTCACCTGTCTCTTGTTTCGTCGATTAGTCTTGTGTGTATTTAAGTTCTGTTTTTGCTGTCTGTCATTGTTGGTTTCTTGTTTGTCTATGACTGTGTTCATGGGTAGTGTTCTGTTTATTCAATTTTTGCAACCTTGAAATAAAGGTCTTTTCAGTTTTTTCTGCATTTGGGTCCTGCCTGCTTCACTCGCCCTGACATTTCCTTTATTACATTTAACCTGTTTTGAAAAAAAATATTTGATCATATTGATATGAAACAAATAAGATAAATAAATATGACATTAATGTCACAGCGATTAACCTTACAGTTTCTCAGAAAATCTCGAGTGACATATGCACAATTAGAAATATGATTATGATCTGCTCAGTTCATTTAGCTGATTCAATTATATGTAATTTAATATATTCTTTATTCTTCAATTCAAAGAATGTTAAAGCAAATGTAAACTAAAAAAGCATCCTCATTAAGTTATAAACAAGAGTTACTTTACCATTAAAGCCCAAGGTGACATACATGTCACATTTCAGATCATTGACACTAGGGGGTGGGGGGGGGTTACTTGTCAGAAATGGGTTCTGCATGGTCTATTTTGTCTGAATTAGGTTCCCCATCATTTTCCCAAAAGTAGAAATGGGTCCAGTTTCTTAAGGGTTTCAAAATTAAAAAAATTATAAAAGTCAACTCACCATAAAATACTTTTATTATTCACAATTAATGTGAAATTAAAGACTTACAAAAAATATCAACATTTCAATTTCTTTAGCATTCTGAGTTCATTGATAGGTGTCGAAAAATATAGTAACACCTGTCAGTATATTTCTGTATAATGAAATACAATTTAACCTCCCCACAAATGACCAAAAACTGATCCACATTATATCATCATCATCAGCTTTTATTTGAAGAGACTCTTGGTCCATTATTAAAAGACATACAAGACTCAAATATAAATAAAAAAAGGCAATTATACCAATGTTTTCCACGGAGGTGACTGGTATCGTACAGTACTGAGACACGGATTTGAAAGCAGCATAATGACAGTTATGAGAAACATTCAATCGACAGATGAATTTGTACATCAGATTTCTCAAGAGAGCATGGAACGTGTTGACTCGTGCATTACAGAACATTTCACTTGCACTGCACCACCTTAGTTTTCCAAGCAGTATACACAGACAGTACCTGGAACTTCTTGAGGCTCACCTTCTTAAACTTGACTCACAAGGGGGCAGTATAGAGAGGAGTACAATAAGCTCTAAAGAGGTTCACCTTAACCTTATCTGAACACCAAGATAATTTTCTAGCCAACATGTTAGCTTGTGTATATAAGACACGCCGCTGTCTATACATGTCATCATCATCAATGATATATATTGATACTTTCCGATGTGTTGATTCAGTTTTGAGGCCATAATTCATAGTGTTATAAAGCACATCATATTTAAACGCTTGTTGTCACGCTTGTGACCAACAGTCTTCATATTTGACAGACCAAGCTCTTTGTGCACAACAAAGATGGATACATGTTTCGTTGTCTTAATCATGGATGGTCTTAATGCACAATACGTGCACATGGGAAAGTAATGATATGAAAGGAATACATTCAGACAATGAGGTAAAAAGGGGAACATAAGAACACTATTCATCATACTTTGCAAAAATGTACCCTATGCTTTTTAAAATGGTATCTAACAAGGTGTTGATCAACATGCGAGTTTGTTACAATACTACAAATGTGTTTATTGTAGTCCACCTGTGCATCTCTAACATGTTGTCAGGATGTCTGTCCAATAGATGGCAGGATTGAGATGAATTCAGATTCTCATTAGCTGACTTTCACTTTCATTTTCAATCTTAAACAAATGTTTATATAATAAAGTTTGATATATATTGTGTTCATTCAAATTGTATCATTATTATACATCATTTAAAACCACATACTGTAAGTACAATAGTTGATTCAGTCAGTTTTGATCAAAAAAAGTCAGAAAGTGCAGGTTTGAAAGTTTCAGAGTAACTCATTGCATGCCGATGATCAATTATCTGTTACAATAACATGAAGATAATGGTTTCGATTCCTTCATTTATTTTAAATGTTCAATAGAAAGTGAAATGAAAGAGGAACAAGGAAAGAGAACACTGGGAACGGCTCTTGTATACCTCTCTGTAGCCAAATGAGCTCATCAAGAAACCATGTGTTATATCCGGAGATTTCAATGTGTTGCATACATACAGCCAACATAACTTGAAAATCTCCCTAGGAATAACCAGAATGTGATTTTGGTTTCTATGTCTGTACACATTTGATAGAGAAATCCTTCAAAAATAAATGCTATGTCTGAAATATAATCTACAAGTCCATGGCAAAAGTAAACACAATACAATAATTCACATTCAATATCTTTTTCAATTTGACTTTTTGTTTTATTGCATGTAAAAAAATCACAACAGCAGTTAATGGTTAGTCCTATGATCGTTTTTGACTGAATGAAGTAATATTGACAGTGCTTTCCTATGGCATGATGTATAAAGTTGTGGAAAAACAAATTAAGACACAGACACACAGAATTACAATATTCACAGAATGATCAAAACAGTATTCACACAGTGCTCAAAAAAGCGTTACATTTTTACGTTGAATTGTTCGTGTTAGACTTTCAAATTAAAAACCTTCAAACTTTTATAACGACGTTGTTTTTTTTCTATCAAATACGAAATGATTAACGCCGATATCTACAATTAGAACAAAGCTTTTACGTACAATAGTGAGCTGCTCCATTACAGAGCAGGGTTCAGAACAAAAATCACGTTCCCTGAAAATATTGTTGCATCAAAGAAAGCCAGTATCAGATTGAAGAATGAAACCAAAAACAGGCCTGAGAGGATTAAGATACGTGTCCATTGTGAAAAAACTTCCACATTGCTGCCAAAAGTTACACAACATCCTCATGACCGACAATAAAGAGGAACACATTTTTGGTTTATAAACACAACACACTTTTGAGTAAATAAGTGATACGTGGAAATCATGTGACATGGGGAAGCGCCACCAAAATGGTTCTAGTGATCTTTGTTCCTGGTTAGAATAAGGATATGAAATTAGCTGGGCCTGAATGTTCCGCAGCAGTGAGGGCTAACATCGGATTTAAAGATAAGTCGAGGTCGCGATAACTGAGATTGTCTGGCACATTTCTGCTTTTTGAATGGTTCCTATTTACCGTAAGAAACATACAGTATATTTTCTAACACACTATTGTACTTAACCCTTCACACATGTTACGCTGCTTATCAAGTCATGATCGTATAAAAATAAAAATCTTTACCATCAGACAAATAAACTTCAAACATTGCCTTCTTTTCGTTGGGTACACACACACACACACACACACACACACACACACACACACACACACACACACACACACACACACACACACACACACACACACACACACACACACACACACACACACACACACACACACACACACACACACACACACACACACACACCATTCCTAGAAATATGATTTAAAAATGTTCTTTGTAACATTTACATAATTTGGCAAATGACAGAGAGAGAACAAGGGCCAAAGCTGCCAAAAGCTACATTCACTGCGTGGGCACAATTTAGAAAAGTGTCCCTCCAATAACCAAACTCCATCAGAGACTTAGTCCTCATTAGTTATTATTTCCTGGTTATTCTACACATCCTCAGAACCTCATGTGGTTTTACAGGTCACAGGGCCTTACGTGACCCCATGCCTTTTAGTTGTCCGTCACTGATTCAAAAATATATCCAGATATTTCTTTAGATTTAGACTTGATTTTGGAGTGTTCACTTATTTAGCTAAGGTAAATAAAGCTCACACAAATCCTCTGAGAACATCACAGTAGTACAAGTTAATCCTGGTTATAGTTGTTTGCAGTAAGGAAAACAATGGGATTAGCAAACAAGGAAGTGTTGATTTCAAAGGTTGCGAGTACATTTCCACATGCCATGTGACAGGCACCGTCTTCTGCAGAGAGAGAGGGGGAGGGAGAGAGTGGAAGAGCTATTAGATGATGTAATATTGTTTTTTAGGAACTAATCTTCTTTATTAGGATGTTTGGAGCATTATAATTACCTCAGGCCGGACTGTCTGGGCATGATTGATCCTCTCCTGAAGATAAACAGCAAAAAGATTGAATATCAAAGTCTGGATGAAATCTCATAGAGTGGATTCAAAACAAAAAGTAACAAAAGTTGTATAATACAATGTTTTAGAGTCAAAATACTGTAATTTAGACATACCTTGCTCAACAGGTGAGTCACATGTGTCAACCGGCTGATGGTCACCTGGAAAAAAATAAAAACATTTAACTGTGAGTTACATTGGGGTGGGTGTAAAACCATCAACATAATAAGAGAGTTGTTGACGTAAGCATAGGCAGATCGCCAGCAGTGAGTTTCCAAACATGAGTCAGGTTTTATCATGAGTGGAAAAACTGATTGGTACCCAAGCTGAGTTTAGCACAAACCATGGAAAACCTACTAAATACATATATACATGTATTTACGTATATACATTATATAAATACATTACACATCTGAAGGCCAGAGGAAAGCAAGAGAGCAAATTAGACATGAAAATACAAAGTTCATGCAGAGACAGAAAACGTTCTTGGTCACTGATAAACATGTCCTCAAGCAGAACAATGAGCAAGGTTAAAAGCTCAGCGGGAGACAACCTTCCCTAGCTTGGAATGTGAACTGTCTGTGGTGAGTGACTTTGGTTTGATGTTTGGCTCAAAATATGCAGTCCAGGAGGCTACTGAACACTTATTAATCAGTTAAATATAATAAATACAAACCAAGGTAATTTAAAAACAATGTTTAATATATTTTTAGCTCACTACACCACTGACTTATCTGTCTGAATTTCTGTTGCAGATATTTAGTGATTCAAGCAGCTCAAATATGCTGATAGATAGGAAAATCAACAGAGATGATTAGAACCTCTAAAGTAAGTCAAGGTGAGCATACCCATAATAAGGGGTCGTGTGGAGAACCTCCGGACCACTGTCAAGGGAATGATGAATTAATTAATATCAGATCTATTTGAATCACAACACTTACGCAAGACCCTTTCGTACAATGGGAACAATGGAAAATACTTTACCAGTTTAGACTGAAAGGTTTGCAGTTGCTACACAGTTGGATTCAAGCCAACAATAAAACAGTGTACTTTCCCCATCCTGATTAACTTGTCTACTTTTACAGGTTTTTCCACCTCCAACCATTGTGGCGTTAACTTTGATCTATTTTAAGAATATTTCCTGTCAGCGCTTGATTTTTTACAGAAAGCCACTGAGGTAATCTGACCCAACATTACAGAATGGTAGCATTATATGGTCACATCGAAAATATAAGTATATCCCTCGATCAAATATCACAGTAAAAGGGCTGGAGTGTTTGTATAGTCTCTATCAGTAATACTGCAACTACTCACACCTGCTTATCACAAATGAAAGGACATTATGAATGATAAAGCAAGCAAAACGACCAATGTTCAATTGTTTTCCAAATTGATCACCAGTTAATCGTTTTCTTTCCATAGTGTTAGATAACGTTATATACTTTTAGGGATGCACAGTATGTTCTTTCAGCTGACTAGGATTTCTTAATGATACATACTTAAACGAATGTACCACTTTTGGTCAACACTGATCATACATCTGTAATACATTTAGCAGACACTTTGTTCAAAGTGCCTTACACTACGTAGTACATACTTCTGTATTATTTGTGGCTGTCTCGTGTAGACTATGGATGTGGTACATTTGTTTGCTTCTTGTTTTATTAAAGGAAGCAGGAAATCCTACATTTAACTGGCAAGGTCTGTTTTTCTGCCCTGTACTTTTTCATGCGTCATGTTAATCCTCAATAAAAAATCCTATGGTTAATATTAACCGAAAGACAAGCAAGTGTCTGTGACTGTACTCACGTTGAGATCGCCTTTTGTAAAGCAGCAGCATCAGCAGCAGCAACCCTACGATCAGGGATCCGATGACCAGCAGAGGAGCGACTACTTTGGTGGTGCCATCCACCTTATTCCCTTCTGAATAAAACCAAGAAAGATTCAATGTGTTAATACTTTAACTCATGAACAAAAACAGTGAGCTTCGATTGGTAAAATCAGACTGGTTGGATGTCCACCCTATATTACTCTAGCAAACTACTTTCACTTGCACTTTAGTTTCCAATGTGGTCTGCACAATTTAGCCATAGGAAAATGACTGTCAGCTCTTTTGAAAGGGTTTTCAGTTAATGATAATAAATAAAACTGAAGAAAAGCTGTAGTTCAACAACACAAAAAGCATTAACCGGTAGCCTGGACGGTCAAGCATAGCTTTCTTTGTTTGTGAGGGGCAATGTTTTGGAGTTTTTCGTAACATGACAATTCAGGATACAAGACATGTTCACATTGTCACAGCCTGTCTACTTAGTGAATTATGAAGCAAAACAACTGAAGCAGAGATGTGTTGTCATAAATAAATACAACTGTATGACCCACCTGCCAATAACAAGCCTATTAAAACTACATTTGACACGTTTTGTTGCTGTGGGATAATTCAGTCCTCTGTCACGCTCTGCAGCAACACAAATAAGATAAGATAATATAAGATAAGATAAGATGGACATTTATTAATCCCCGTGGGGAAATTCAGTAGTTTAAGAGCAACAGGGTAGGATTGAAAAACAGGACAGCACAGATTCACACAATTAAGGATAGAATCAAAGATACAAATGATAAAATAACTATAAAATAAGAAATGAATTAAAATGAACATATATACATATTGGTCATGTCTACATAATATTTACGTGTGTGTGAAAACAGTGTGTATTTTATGTTATTAAATAATGCACCAAGTTGGCTTGGGGTTCAAAGTCCTTTTTAGTTGTGCAATTATTATTGAAGGTCTGTTTATGCAACTCCAGTTATAGTCATTGCTTTCAGACTTCAAGTAAATTGAGACCTCAGATGTAACAGTGGCTGAAATGTTTGTATGGCATTTCCTTGTGTGAAGAACAAGTGAACCAAAAGGTCTAAAAGGTATCAAGCGAGGTAATCAGCAGCAAATACCTCTCTTTTCTGGCTCTTGTACTGTATATGTGGCCTCTTCCTCTTTTCCTCCACTGACATTAAACACTTTGCAAGTGTAGCTGGAGAAAGTAGATCCGTCCATCAAAGTCAGCTTACTGGAGAGGTTAAACAGACCACTTTCAATCTTCTTCGCCTCCATTTGAGAGCTTTTGGTCCACTCTGTGCCGAACTCATCAAACCAGCGAAGTTGACCTTCTGGATAGCCACTGTCGGACTCGCACATCAGGGTACTTGTCCGAGGGTCTAATTTTATAGCTGGTTTGTTGTACTTGGCTGTAAAGGATAGAGGGAGGAAAAACATGATCATAAAGCCGAACCTTGCCCCATCATAAAATGACACAATTGAAATATCAAGAACATTTTTGTTCATCCTTATATTCTGAAAGAAGTATAACGTGCAGTATGTGGTAAGCAGCAATAAATATGAAACTGAAAGTAACTAAAAACAGCAAAGGGAATACCCATCAGATAAGCCTGGAAAGTCCCCTGGATCTCTGAATTGTCTCAAGTATCAAGACAGCAATTACGTATTACAAATGCGTGTTCTGTTAGCAAGCAGAATAAACAAATGTTTAGAGAAACAACTGTACTTGCAGTGAAGATATTAAATTAGTTAGCAGAATAGGATTTGACTCAAAAAGGTCACTTATTGTTGTGCCAAATTGTTTTCAAAATGTTCCAGTGCAGTGGTCAACCACAGCTGGAGGGTCTCACCTGTGACTCTTAGGTGGGTTTTCTTAATTCCATCTCCACTTTCTGTCATCACGTTACATGTATATTCTCCCTCGTCCTTTACAGAAGTGTTGGTAATGAGCAGGGAGACGTTCCTGTTTGTGGTATTCCAGGACGGCTCAGCAAATGAATAGGCTGGCTTTCCTCTAGTGCTACCTTTGTGAAAAGACAGTAATGCATCTTCAACTCCCTCTTTTTTCCAATAGACCCAGACGAGTTTTCCATCCTTTGCTTCTTGTGAGGGTATGTAAACACATTCCAGCAATGACTGCTGGCCATATTTTCCCACATTTTCAGCACGGACTTCCAGATGTACAAAAGCTGTAGCAGAAAATATTTTGTTATAGAGACACAAAGCTACATCAGTAGCAAACAGCATTTTTATGCTTGAAATTCTAAGATTACAGCAAAATGTACCTGCATGTCCAATGCTGAGATGGATGAAAGTGAGCAAAAGAAGGACACCATTTGAGGCCATGTTGATTTATCTGAAATGACAACACAAACACATACTCGTTTTAATATTAATAAGTACAAAAGGGCAGTCAAGTTCGCTATGCACCAAGTGAACAACTCCTACACTTCTCGCCCTTGTGACGTCGCTATTGTTAAACTTATTTACACAATGATAACCAATGATATTCTGCTGCATTGTTCTTCTGAAAGCACTCTTTTCATTATACCCTGAACAATGACACATGGAAGCACAAAGAGCAATATGCAGCTCATCAAAATGAATTGGTCAGTTCTTTTTTTTTTTTACATTAACATTGTTTAGCAACACTTTGAAGATGGTTCTAGTTGTGTCACAAGGGACTATTTGTTCTCTCTTGAAGCATGCACTCATAGCAGTTAGTATTTTAATGTGAACTTGCTAAAGACCAACATTCTCAGAGTTCAGGTACTGCACAGCGTGTATTGACTGCCAAACTATGGCGGTTCCTTTGGATATTTTCTTCTGTCCTCCAGCTATTTGGAAAATATATCTCACGATCTGATTTCAATTTAGGTTTGCACGTTTGTTCCTTAGTTGCAATAGATACTTTGCATTCATGGACTCTTTGGTTGAATACACCAGGCAGACAAAAAGAGCTTAAAATGGGGGGCGTGGGGGATGAGATGATAGAATGTGTTACTCCGTTATTAAGTTACAAATTGAGTTTATTGCTGCTTGCCTAAGTTCTCCCAATAGCATACTATACATGCATGCATAGACACAGGTGTTCCTAAGCAGACCAAAGACAGGTCAGCATGTCTGCTTGTGTGTGTTTGTGTGTATTTGTGTGTGTCTCTCCCCTCTTCCCCTGATTGTCTCTTTGCTGCCTCTCCCTCAGGTGATCCCCGTCCCATAATCAAGGCCTACATAAAAGGCCTGAGGAAAGCTACAGTCTCTCTCTTCCACTTCCCCTCCACACATGGCCCTGTTTTTGTGTGCCCAAGTTTTCTTTGTTGAAGAAAAAAGAGTGAGAGTGAATAAACTACAGATTTGATTATGGGATGGGGATCACCTGAAGGAGAGGCTGCACTGGCAGGGAGAAAATCAGGGAAAGCAGGGAGAGACACACCCAAACACACCCAAGCACACACAAGCAGACAAACTGACATGTAACACAGGTAAAAAGAAGCAAGATAATTCATTTTCTCTACATATTCATTCATATTTATAGAAACAGATACATGAGCCTTAGATTGTCAAAGCCTGCTAATTTGCAATACTTGTCCTTTAAGGGCCTAAAAACTGTAGAAAAAAACACGGAAAGAACTCTGTTTAAACTTGGGTTTGAAATGATTCTGGTTTCTGTCTGAACCATTTACTTTTGATTTATAAAGAATGTTCCAACAGCGAGATCTTAACACCGACGCCATCTGTTTGTTCACAGGCTATACATTTTTCAAGAAGGTTGGGTATTAGATTCAGACCTGCACAGTACCATAAATGCAACCAAAGCAGTTGCTCGATGGTAAATGGGTATCTTAATGTATTTAGGTTTGTTTTTGCAATACTGCTCTTTGTTCCTAGAAGTTTATCATATTGTAAGTGGTTATTGAACATCAAAAACCTGCTTGACCAGCTTTCCACTTTCACTTTTTAAATGTTTGTATTTACTTTCACTTGAACTAGCACTTAACTCTGCAAGAAATAAAACAGGGGAGAAAAAAGCAAAGTGATAGTGAAAGAGATATCCAACTTGAAAGCTCAAGAGTTGACACATATTAAGCAATTTCTTCTTCACTTCAGAGAGATAAGGAACACATTTCTGTGATAATCCCTGTGCTCTTTTTTTATTTGCTTTCATAAAGTTAAGTGTTAGACCCAAGGATTGTAGCTCACTCTGTCTCTCTGCACTTGCAACAAAATTGATAAAATGTACTTTATTTTGAACTCACTCAAGTTTGAGACTTCCCACCTTGTGCCCAAACCATCCTTAAAAGGCATAGGAATACATTGTGTTGTTTTGTCCTAAGTTTGTTTCATTCAGGCACAGCTTGTTCATCCACATGATCAAAATGGAACAGGCTTTTGCAAAAAGAAATGTGTCTATTTCCCATAACACAAAGGGGCAGGGGCAGCCTCCCATCACCAAAGCAACTTTTTTGTGGATTTTAACTCAGTCAGTCAGAGAATTCTTACTCAATCACAGTGCAAAAGAGGCACAAAATAAATATCCTAACCAAAAGCATAATTAACTGCAGCTGTTATGTGGCAGAAGCCTTTCTAAAAATCTTGGACAGGATGAATAAATATCTGCACTCCCACACAACCACTTGAGGATTGAATCCAAGAATGTATCCTCTGATTGATACACACACTGGTCACATATAGGCTACAGCACATCCCATATGTCAGTCCAACACTGAGTTATGGATATGCACTGCATGTGGGGTAACATCTAGCAAATTGTGGCTTTCAACTGCAATACAGTTTATGATGGAGTGTTCTCCTGGGACGTACTGCCATCATTGTTTTCCTTATTTAAAAACATAGATAATATGACCCGAGTAGCCTGGCCTTTTTATTCACTTCCTATTTGGACACTAACTATGGTGTCAACGTCTTGAAGGCCCCTCTTTCTCAAGAGAACTTGAAATGATACACACCTGAACCGTTTTCTATTCTAAACAATGGTATATGATCCTAAGTTAAAAAAAACAAGAGGTAACCATGAAGTTGTTCAAATCAGTATGACAATATTAATAATAATATTTTTTATTATTATTATTATTATTATTATTATTATTATTATTATTATTATTAGGGGGAAGACAGGGCTGTGAAAACAATATGGTTATATGTTCTATGCCTTAGCCATGTACCAGTACAGGTCCAATATTCAGAATGTTGACCTCTTAATAAAAAGTATCTTTTCCTATTCCATCAACCCAGGGTTCGAGTAATAATCTGAGTTTTATGGGGGTCTTTAAAACTCTCTCACACACACACACACACACACACACACACACACACACACACACACACACACACACACACACACACACACACACACACACACACACACACACACACACACACACACACACACACACACACACACACACACACACACACAAGCAGCCCTCTACTTGCTACAAATGAAAAAGTTCAACTACGCACACACACATCATCTTGGCTCGCGCAGCACACAGAGGTCAAGTGCAGGCATATTGTCATTCAAGAGAGAATACCATGCGTAGTTCCTTTGGAAAACACCTTTTTCTTTTAGCCTCTTTACCTCGTTAATGTAAATAATTACATTGACACATGCATTATTTGTGATTAAAATAATGGTTGTTGTTGGTAATGTATTACTAGCGACCCCCACACATGATTTAACTGCTTTCATGGGAGCTCAGATCCTCCTTATGGGAACTCAGCTCCCATTGGCTTCCATATAACTCGAACCCTGCATCAACCCCTGTTCTTACTGAAGATCGTTTTAAAGTCAGGACATTTTTATAAACAGTGATCTAAAATTCAGTCCTCACTTTCAACATTTCCTGAATTTGTGCAACTTTACCTCTGTCAAAACAGCAAAAACCATCGTGATGATCACTTTTAATGTCTTGATAGCCCATGCAACACTCACTTCAACTTCACACAAATGGCAATTGAAAGTCCCACTAGTTAGTAACACTGCCTTCAATAAGACATTTATTCCAACATAAACTAACATACATAAAAAGAGAGTGGCCGTTAGTATTACATATAAACACATGCAATACTGCACTATTCTACCAGTATCTAACAGCAAAGGTGTCTGATGTTGCCCTGTTTTGATTCTGCAAGGCTTCTCTACCTAAACGTTTACCACTGTGTTAGTTATGGCAAAAACGTTTTTTAAATAACAAACACAATTGTGTGATTGTTATTATTATGTTAGTACAAACAGACTTCTTCATATATCTCAAAGTGATAGAATACTTGTATTGTTTAATTTAATGTAACAAACCTATTGTGTGGAAATCAAAGGCTACAAGCCACTTCATTGTGCATTGCTTATTTAAGTCTAAGTTAACAACGTTTATGGCAGCAGGCACTGTTGTGACGCTTGTGCTGCAAATATTGTAACTTTGCGGACGTGTCTGTTCCGTATTAGTTATCTAGATCTAGAGAATAAAAGAGGAAGCACTGTAAAACATTCATAACTTTGGTATTTTATAAAGGTTTTAGGAGTAGAAGAGTTTGGTGTCATGTTAAGTATAGCCTACCATTGGAGCTATAGGCTACTGTATTTGGAGCGAGGTTGAGCTCACGATCGAGGGCATTGAGTAGATCGACTTTCCCCGTAAATATAGAAACAATTAACACATCATTCCAGAAACATATCATACATACACTATCGTTTCCGTACGTTAAAAATACAGTATTTAAAGGACACTATGCCACTATCGAAAAACATCGAAGAAAATCCTAATGGAGGTTAACTTAGCTACATTATGTAGCAACACTATGCCTACATAACACAACATGCCATGATGTCGCCAATATAACGCAAAATGCCACGTCAAACTCACCGCACACGCTCCTCTAGAAGGCGACTTCTCTTGTCGGAGGATCCCTCGTTTATCTGAAATCTACTCATCGAGTGTTTGCATGCTTCAAACTTACTTTCTCTTTCATTCTGAATAGAGAGGCGGGTTACAGGCTGCCTAAATCAACAATGGCTTGTAGGTGCTTTTGCGCAGTGTTGACACTGAACACATTTAAGAAAATAATGAAAAAGTTATTTTAACAACATTTTCTTTAATTCGAATTGCTTAAAAAAAAGCTTGCCAATATAGCCTTCATTTTACAATGGTTAGCCTTTATGGATGATTCACAACTTTTCCCTGTCAACTTTATCATACATCTAAATGTTAACCTTATCTTTTTAGCTCATAACATTTTAGCTGGAGGGTAAAACTACAAAGAGCTGCAGTAAAACAACCATAATTTCTACATTGTAATCATTTTTAAAAATATACAATAAACACAGAAAACATGGTCAAAATTGTTATTTAATGTTCTTTTAACACTTGTGCCATTTCTTAATTTCAATTTTCTGCAGTGACTTACATCCAGCAACAGGAACTGATATAAGATGCAAACAGAGATATCTTGCATCATAACAGACGTTAAAAATAGACACCACAGAAATTACATTTCATGTACCTGAAATGTAGGTCGTCTGCCATGACGGCAGGCTGATACGGCAGTCACACACGTGACTCAACAAGACAGAAGCAGGAGGGAGTTTGAATTTTGGTTAAATAATGCGACAATGAAATGTATAAAAAGATTGTTTCTATAATTCCATTGAGAAGAATAATAGACAAAAGTAAAAGCAGTGTTGAACATAGAAAAAAGGCAGAGCTTTCATAAGGTCACTTTTCAAATCTAGGATGGGTTTACAAGAAACACTTCATGACCAACAACATTCCATCGACCCACAACGGAAAAACTTGTTGATACATGTCGGATGCAAATCTTGAAACCCAACCTTGTTTGATGCTGTAGCCTAACACACAAAACAGGCACACTTTGTTGTAGAGTAAAATCACCTATAAAAACATGGGGCACTCAAAACCGGCACTGGGGTTACAGTTATCTAGGCCTAGTGACTACAATATAAAAAGGGCTTATTCCAATTCAGTTACCTGACATGGGACCTACAGTACTCATCTGAAGACTAATGTTTGCATCCTTCAGATCACAATAACAGTAATTTATGTGACTCCTATTTGGCTCCTTAGTGGATGATAATATAATCAGTAGAAAGATTCCAATTTCATGCAACAACAATACAACAATTATTCCACAGAAAAACAAACAGGTTAAATCAATGAAAAATCTTCACAGTTACGTTTCTTCTCACATTCATACTTTACAGACTAGACGTGCATGCAAGATGGATCAAAACTGAACACAGTGCAAAAGTGACAGCTTTTGAATTTGCTTGTGTTCTGGAAACTGCTTGTATAATCACGTACAGCTCATGCTGTCTTAAATAATCAGGGGGAGATGACTTCATATTTTGTTGATAAGAGAAATATGATCCTTGTACCCTGTCTGCCATGTCTAATGCGTAACAGGGGCAAAGGCAGACTATTTGAAACATGTCCATAGGAATACATAAAGTGCTTCTGTCAAAACAAACAAACAATAAAAAAAACAGTACAAAACGACCTTAATAAAAGAAGTATCAAAACAATGCACTTGGGGGTGTGAAGGTAACTGGTGTCTGTTGGACATCAGAAAGAATTACTGCAGTACAGGCAAATGGGACGGTATTCCTTGTTAAAAAATAAATAATTAAAATAGAGACAAGTTCAGAGATGAGTAGATGAAGGGGGTACGGGGGGGTGGGGGGGTCATTAGGGTTTTATCCTAGGATGAGGCTGGACTTTCCTCCAGGGGGATTTCTACGGCCAGAGGGATTTACCCCGGCAGTATCGTCTGCTGGAGGACTCTCTTCCTTCTGTTCTGCAACCGCTTCAGGCTCCGGGGCACTGTTGTCTAAACACATGCAGGGAAATAGGCGAAAATGTATTCCAATTCAAAACATTGGACTTGTCACAAAAATAGATGTGTATGCATGTGTGGTTATATGTATGTGTTTATGCAAAGGCAATGACTGTATGTATGTGTACAGGTCAGGTACCATAGAAATAGAATTTTATTATCAATACTGTAACATCTATTTCTATGACAGGTATAAACAATGTATGCGTGTTGATATTTATCCAAATGTTGTATGTAATATCGGACCCCTGGTTTACAGTCTATAAAACCAGAGGTAAAACTGTGTGATGCGACCAGAAAATAACAGTTGCTTACCATAATCAAATTGATAATTTTCTCCATCCTAAAAAAAAAGAAAGTCAGAAATGAATACACGTGGCCCTTTGCGGGACAATAAGGGAAGATGAAGACAGACAAATATATATTCTTCTTCTTTTGCTTCCCTATATGTTTGCTTGCCCTAAGGTTTCACTTCATTTTTAACTACCAAAGCTCATGATTTCATGCATGAGCTTACGGGATTGTCTGCGGAGGGGCTGCTGCCCTGGTTCCCTCCTCTCCTCCGGGGGGCTGACGGTTCTCCACAAAGCACACCTGTGGGCTTCCCACCTGGAAGAACAAGGACACATGATTGCTCAGATTAAAATGCCATTACACAGTAAACTTTATCAGGTTCCCGATGAAAATTGAGTTTGAATCTAGGAAAAATGGCACCAAATTCATGATGAGTGAAATTTTAGTGAGTCCTGTTACTCTGTGGCGCGAGTCTGCTGCTGCAGATAGCAGACACTTTCAGCTTTAGTGTGATTACAGACACTTCGTCCAAAAATATAACAGTATTAATTACAGTATGAACCTAAACCCAAATGTGTTCTCAAATCATCTGTAAAGTGTTGTGACTGCATCTTGTATGGTTGGACACTATTGCAGTGACAAAATATAAACACCTGGCAAAGAACATGTTTTCTCTCCAATGTAGTTCCCACTACAGCAGTGGTTTCCACATCCACATCTTGCCATGAGGACAAACACAAAGACTGACAAGCTAAAACTAAAAATCATACATTGCTCTAATGCAGGGGTGTCCAAACTTTTTTCACTGAGTGCCACATACAGAAAAATATACGAAGGGCTGGGCCAGTCACTAGATGTACATTGCCTCATAAGTTAAGTTATACGTCAGGAAAATTGATCAAATGTAGGTCAATTATGCTTGATACTTGAAAATGCCTTAAGAAAAAAACAGCCTATATCACAGGTCTCCATAGGATTTCATTTATTTTGTTGGAAGCTCATCCCTCAGTTTGCTTATAATAAGGGGAAATAAGAAGGGTATATTTCAAGCTTGTTAGGTAAATAAGTTATTGGGAATTTTTTGTACCAACTAAGATTTGTTAGAAAATGTTTCCAACTTGAATTGACTGAATCTATTTGAAAAGTGGGCTTATTTTACACATACTGTGAAATATATATTTTACATATATATTTAAGAAGTACAATATAACACAAGCACAAGTTTCATTTGTTGGCCGTATTACATTATACTTTTAGAATGAGCTGAGGGCCGATTCAAAATGGTCCGCGGGCCGCATTTGGCCCCCGGGCCGTAGTTTGGACACCCCTGCTCTAATGGCTGGTGAATATGCAACATTTACATTGAAGCTTAAGCTCCATTAACAGGGCATTTGTTTTGGTTATCAAATGATCACAGGAAATAAAGCTGTTTCTACAATCTTTTCAAAAGAGTAAACAAAAAGCACTAAAATGTCCTTCAAATGTCAAAATGAAATGCAAGAGCATTGCCTCTGGGTTGTTCCATGGTATGAGGTATTTCCCAGAAATGATTAAAACACAACTGGGGATATTGTTTGTGGGACAAATGCAATCCACTGACCTAATTGGATGACCCACATTATGCTGGACATTTCCTCGTACGCAAGTTCCTCCTACATTTACTCCTACATTTACTCCTTCATTGTCTTTTTGTGCTTTCGATTTCTGAGGTTCCACTTTCTTATTAAATGGGTTTCTGACAATAACTCACATGGTCTAATAAAAAAAAAGAAGAATTCCATTTACTTTCCTGCTGCTTTTTCTTCATGTCTGTTTTGGCTCAGTTTTTGTTCCAAGGCTTATTTCCGGTCCTTATCTAAACAAGGCCAGCCAATGTTAGTGTTTCCCAGATATAAACCACACATGAACCACTTGGGTATATTAATTGCCTCCCAAGTATATTTGGAGATCCATTTGAACTTATTTTTCTTATCCGCACAACATGTAGGATTATCCAACAATAAACTACTGAGGACTGCGTCACCGCTTAATGGACCGAGGCGTATTGCTCACAAAAGGTCAAATTGTTTTTGGAGCACATTTTTCTCATGAGCTGAGAATCTGGAATGAATATAATGCAATCTTTATTTCTTGGTGGGATCCATTCCCTTGACACTGTATGTTTCTATTGTAAATGCATCTGGGTCACACTTGTATACTGAATTGGTAGATTAGATCATACCATTTAAATGTCTCCTTTTGACCTTTTTGAAATGTCATTCCATCGACCCACAACATTTTTCAAGTAGGTCCTGCTGACAGACTTTGAATTTGGTTTTAAAAGTAAGCTATATTTATATATTTACATTTGATGCTCAAATCAAACTTTCTGGTCTGCAGGAACTTTATTTGTATTGTCAACAGTGAAGTTAATGGAGGTTAAAAGTAAATAAGTACATTAACCCAAGTGCTGTTCTTAAAATCTGTTTTTAAATACGGATTTTAACATTAGCAATTCCTTTTTAATTTTTTACAGGAAAATGCGGTATATTTTTGTTCACTACTTTCCACATACAGCGTTTGTTTGAACAGTAGATGAAGGCCTCATTTGTGTGAGAATGTGTTTATAAAGTGAAAATAAAAGCAATATTATAAGGTTTCGTATTGTGTTTGAGGAAATTCGTTGGTTAAAAAAAGAAACTATGATCCTAGTCGTAAAAGACTTCATTACAGTCAGGACAAAAGCTCATTGATGTAATGAGGGAAGTAAGGAGGAAGATGGAAATGTCAGGGGGGATGTGAGGAAGCTTCAGTAGGCGTTCAGCCTGTTACCATGTAGAATTCCCCTAAATATCCTCTGTAGGAGTTTAAGACTTAGAAGAAAAACATACTTTTACTGTTACATTTGCAAAAAGATGTGCCCCCTCCATGTAATACTTTGATGTTGGATTTTACAGCAATAAATACATAGGCAGTACCCACTGTTCTGAGTGCATAGAAAAGTCAACCTTTATAACTTTGACATTCCTTTTGACTCTTTAAATTTTTTTTACATTTGATTTAAAAAGATGAAATGAGTGCCTTGCTTGCAGTAATTTATTGAATCAAAACAACTGATTCAAGATATTTCTTTATTCTTGTCATCACACAGCTCTAGCAAATATGGCCGTAGACAGATGTTGGGATTAATGGAGAAACACCATTGACTGAATATCTACTGATTGAAAGAGAAATCAATTCATCATGTGAGCACCTAAAACATGTCATGTTAAGAAGAAGCACTGGGCACAGCAAATGTTATTGCTATGTATTCAGCTGTCTCATGTTTTGACTAGCATTCTCTACTTTGTTTGTCATCGCCATTGAGTGTGTGTGTTCTGCTTTAGTTTTTTAGTCACACCATCCGTAAATGTTTTGATAACTCGTCAAAATAAAAATGGGGAACTGAAAATGACTAAATAAGCTTAAATATTTAGAGAAGAGATACATTGTACCTGGTGGGTTGTTCCTCCGATTAGCATAGAGGTCCTCTGGCTCAGCGAAAACACTGGAGGCCATCTTGTTTTTCCGGACGGGAGGCTTATCCCCATCTGGACCAAGTGAAATGTTTGAGGCACCGCCAGGAGGGCGCAAGATCCTGCAAAGAGAGAGATGGTCAGAACTGTTCCTGAAAGCTGGATCACACTGGCTGATTGTTCTGGAGAGTCTTTTCCCAGATCCTAAATGAATGTAACATGTTTGAACCTAATGCAGTGGTTTAGACTAATGATGTGTAGAATTAATCAGTGAGAAATACTTTTTTTGTTTACACCGGTACACTTGTGTCAATAAACAAAGGTTAATATCTTTGTTAAGCATAATTTAACAACTTGCTACCCTAGGTAAAATGTAATGACTTAATCTGTCTATCAGATGTTTCAACTCATCAGAGTGGATGTCGAGTATCTTTGTCTCGACAGCCAGACTCAAGTGGCGAGGAAAGACCAGTTTGTCCCTGCCAAAATAAAAAGGTCACATCAAACACGTCATTAATGTTTCAAATGTAAGTTTAAGTGACTAAAGGAATACAAAAGCATTTCCTATAATGTGTCTATGTGTGTTTTGAATGTGGGCTACAGCTGTTCCCCTGAAAATATGAATTATGTAAACAATGAAATGTGATTATTAATGCAGCGGATTTGGATACTTTGTAAAAACCAATTTATATCAGCAAGGGTAGAATTATATTTAAAAAAAGACTTATTAGTATAATGCAACACAGTCAACACCACCCAAACCAGAGTCTTGAAAATCTTTACTAGGTAAATGCAGCAATATTGCATTATACCCCTGAACTTGGTGTGCCTGATAAACTAAGACAAGACAACTAAGTATTGGCTATATACTTTAAGGTGGCAATTGTACTGTTTACATCGTTATTTTTATATCAATATTGATAATTTAATAAATAACTAATTGACAAAATAGTAATTGCATACTGTAACATTGGCCTAGTGTATCCTTTAACAATGTGACTGTCTAGATATGATTGAAAATGCACCTTCTTAACCTCATAAATCACTACAATCTCAATCGTTCATTTATTCTTCGAGATATCACCGGATGTGGGATTAATTTCCCTGCATCTCTATGATGAAAAATATACATGTGGCCGGGTTATTGTCAGGTGTAGCCAGCTGTAACATGGCCCTCGCCTCAATGCGGCCACATGCAGGGAAACCTGAAAGATGTCTTATTATACTTCACTGGTCTCCTCGATCACTGATCTGAAAACCACGGGGGCCCCACCCAAGCGGAATGACACCCCATACATATTTAGTTTTCAGACAATAAAAACGTAAAATAGAAATATATCATTATTAAATTGAGCTGTCCATTAAACAAACGTGTTAGCGTTGTCTAGTCTGCACGAGCTAGCTAAGAAGCTTCTCTACAAAAGAGAGGGCACATGTGTGCTATGTTGCTAACGTTAAAAAATGGTCCATCCCGACAGACACAACGGGAAGGTGTGGTACTAAGATTTTTCCTAGCATCGCCGACCCATGCTTAGTTTCGAGCATTTCGCGTTGGAAAAGCAATAATTACAGGAAGGGTTCGGGAAATTAAAAGTCTTCATTTTGAGGTTAACCCATGTTACGTTAGCGTTGATGATAACGTCAGAGGATGCTGGACTTGTTGGCATCATGTTGGCTAACGGGTAACTGTCTGAACGTCGTCTTTTACCTGGAACTGCTTTTAGAACCAGGCTCCATCCCTTGATATATTTTCGTCGTCGTCATTATGTTGCACTAGGAGTCGTTAAATATGTATAAATCTGAAAAGATACACGCAAATTACACTTTCATTAGCTGCACTTCACCGCCTCATCATTGTCTATCCTAGCCAGTGGTTCCAAATAATCACCCTGCTTCCAGTCTGAGAGCACCAGTGTCCAAGTGACCAGAAGGAGGTGGTTCACTTCCGCTCCAATTTTCAGAATAAAACATATTGGCCTGTTAAATAAAAGGTTAGGGCGATTTGTTTATCATCATATCAAATGTGTAATGCATTTAATTACGCACTGCATCGTTGGAGATTGATAGCTATTTCTCTATTATCCCGTACTTTTGTGAAGTGACGCATTTTGATTGTAATTGGATGGCAAACACATCGCGTATCCGGTCTGTCGGTGCTCATTTCTGGGTGATTCTTCTTAGCATATCCAAAGATGCTTTGGTACCCTATGTTTGGTACTAGGGATGCAGTAAAATAATCCATGGGTTTGACACAGAAGTTAGTGTGTTTAAATGGCATTTCTAATCTTCAGCCTACGTACCACCAACACGTGATAAACTACTCTATGATTGGATCCGGGTAAATTCATTAAACAAAAGGCATACTTTTGGATTATTCTCCTGTCTGGCGCCCACATTAATTTGATAACTGGGGAACAAACAAATTCTACTCATTTACCACACAAGGATTTTTGATAACTACCATGGGATTACACTCTTTATTGGAAGCAGGTCCTCCTTTCTGGCTCAGTTTTATTTCGCAGGAGTGATAAATAACAGGCATTGAAACTTTGACATGCCTGTTTGCAGTAGAAGTGCTGACTTGCAGGGCTTACTGTATTATAGTAAAAGTAGAAAACAATAATCAAACTTCACCCCTTATACTACATATGACAACATTAAAACTACCTTAGTTTGACCCTGAATATTACACTTTTACACAATCTCTGGTAAAGCGGTTAATGGTTTCTGATCATTTGCATTCTATATGTAAAAAGGTGGTTAAACATATCCATAAAAAAAACCGGTGACACTTGTTTAAAAAAAAACCTCAATTTATTCCAATAACACATTTTCATAACAACAGATGTGAATTTTAACGGCAGGCTTTAATTGACAACATAATAAAATTCCACCTGAATCAGAAACTCAATGACATAAGTATAAAAACAAAAAAGGACCAAGGAGTTTTCTTTAAAACCTCCAGAAATAAAATCAACATGTCAAGCTTTTAAAATCTCTAGCACATTAGTCTCACTGCAGCTTACACTGCAAAATTCAGACATGTTAACATAAGAATGACATTATGGATGAATCTATTAACTGTGCCGCTGCCTTGGAGCATTTTGTAAAAGTATTCCACTGGATGGTATCAACACTGGTCATGAAGATTTGAAGATTTGAAGATTGGGCATAACAAAGATGTTCAGGGATGAAAAGGGGAGGTAGGGATGTTTGTAGGAAACAGTCTTTAAAGAGAAAAGCCACCGGTTTGCTGTTGGAACACATCAATCGTATCTTCATCCTCCATTTCTAGCTGCAAGACAAGGTTCAAATGTCAGTTAATACTCTGTAAGTATTCAAATCAAAAGAGAAAAAAAAACAAATAATTCAAGTGCTTCTACTTAACTGACTTAGCGTGGAACAATATATTTCGTGAGTATTACATACTTGACACATTAATGCCTTATTAAAGCATTTGACAGAAGTAGCTCAAACATGACAGCTGCTCTTTTAGTGCTGCTGTCAACTAAGTTTGTTTCATTTTTTCCCTCCATTAGTTGGACTCTGACCTTGTTTATCTGAACTGTAACACATTACATATGCTTGGAAGAAAACCCTCAGGACAGCCTCACTATAAAAAGTAGCTTTACAGCAGGTGTTCAGAGGACTTTGTTTACTTTTGTATTCCGCATTTAAGAATGACGTTATTTGGTTTTCAGAAGGACCTTTAGACCTTTTAAATCCTGTTGCCTCACCACATGCTTTTCTTGAAATACTTATGTATTTACTGGAAATAATAGCTATAACAAAGAAAACAGTCAGAAAATGTCCAAAGTAGCAGTACTGCGAGTTAGTAGGGTGAAAAGCAGTGAAACTTTACCTGCGAGGGTGTGTCTGTTTCATTGATGGGCTGACCGTCGAATCGAAATCGTATCTGCCTCATTGACAGCCCCTATGTGGACAGAAAGATAAATGTTATGTTAAAAATATTGAAAGGAAACATTATGGGCACCCTACTGACTTGAGTGCAGACCATGAGCTGCAAAATGAAAGTTAATGTTGCAAAGCTATCCTGTCTTAGTTCTTTGAGAGCCCCACTTTCATTGTTGTTACACGTTTATGCAACAAATATAGAAAAATTAGCAAGCCAAAACCGCAAAGTACCATGAATGCAATAACAGAATTGACTTTGCAATGTTTTGTTTACATCATCTCTTGATTCAATTTAATTAATTAAGACAATAGAAATATGAGATACAATAAACTGAAACGCACATTTTAGAACAATGGAGTCTAGTGAATAATTGTGATGAGCATTACTATTAATGAAAAAAAACACATAAGCAATTATGTTCTATTGCCCCTCCCTCAGCTGAGTCCTTGGTCTACAGTTTAAAACCACCATTCAGGCTACCAGCAATGCAAAGTTAAAGATGACATATTTGGAGGAGTTGTAGTAATTGTGTTGTAGTCTCACCTGCCGTTCACAATAAGCTTTCATCAGTTTACTGAGAGGAGTGTGCCTTTTAATCTTGAATTGCACCACTGAGCCATCCTGCCCTGCCACCTTCAGGTTGATGTGCTCATTGCTCTCAGTCTTCACTCCCTCCTAAAAAAAAAACAGAAACAGAAGTTTAACGTTAGGGTGATTGAAGTGATTTAAGGAAATTACAAGATGCTTTGTCAACTGTGGACTCCAACATGTGCAATGAGACCCCCTAACCAAAACATTTCTCCCCTGGTCAGACTATGTAAGATTGATGTACATTATGTACCGCAATTAATTGTGCCAAATGTATGTATAAAGTTATCCTATTATGTGTGTGATTTATATTTCTAGCACAGTTTAAGTTACATTAGCTTTGACTGGACTGGGGATTAGCTAGCACTGAAAAAGGAGCAACATTACAACTTCAACGTTAGCATTTAGCATTAGCATTAGCATTAAACAAATCAATCGAGAATGGCCTACAATGTATAACAATGCTTAATGGGGTAGTCAGAGTGGTAAATAACAAATTACACGTATTAACAACCCTGTAATCCGGACACACTCGGGCGCTTGCTAGTGATGATTATGATCATTTCATGCGAGATCCGCTGATAGTTAACGGTTTGTATCAAACAATTGATTTAGGCCCGGTGCTGCTGTGCACTGCTCCCCAACGTTACTCGTTTTTCTTCGGTTCTTGCAAAGGTTACCTGGACATGTAGTGACTATATCACAAGTGGCATTTATGATGTATTGGTTAAATTGTATCCAAAAAAGCTCTGGCAATTATTTTACATTTCAAACAGCCTCAGGCAAATTAGCCATGTTAGCCTATTATGCTAACTTCGCCCGCTTGATAGCTAGCTGCTAGCTAACGCGGTTGCTCTGGTTTGTGCTTTAATTATGCGAGTGTTGACAAATTCGCCTCAGATATGGCATTTCAGTGAACTGTCTACAACTATGGCATATGGATTGCAGTAAATAAAAGCCGGTAGAAAATAAGCCCCTCACCTTAGGTTTTTCGTCTGCCATGGCTTCTGCTGTTGCTGCGTCTGTCTGCCTGCGCCTGTTATGCTGCGGCTGCGCCGTTTGTCCGGCGCGCCACTTTGCTTGGGTTGGTGCACACAACCAAAACAACTGAGCGCACTTTTAATGTAATGTATTAAAGATGTATTTCCTCTGCATGGACCCTGTGTTCAAATCTTGGCAGAAATTAAATAAGAGGAATACAAGTATAGCCCACTGCTTTGAACTCAATTGATTTGATGGACATAGTTATTTGTTGCTTGTCAGATTTACATTTAAAATAACAAGACTAATATGACCAAATACCAACAAGTAATTAAATACTGACAATTATCTAAAACTTGACCAGCAATAATATAAACATTGCAGATGTTAATGCATCATCAATACCAATCCAGGATTTTGATAAAGAATATAATAATGACAGGGATCATTCTGCTACATGTAGATCTTTTTTTAATTTCTTACCTGTAATAGTTAAAGTATTATATAAGTGAACATACACCTCAACAACATTATGGGAAATGAGCTACTGCATTAATATTCGTCCCTGCACACAATTAAAACAAGCACCACAATGAAAGCAAGTAATTGTTTTGTAATCACGTCCTTTTAACTTCACACTTATTTTGGGTTTACAACCATTTTTAAATACATTTTCAAATAAACTAAAAAAATAAAATGTGGACACTGAAAAATTACACAAAAATACATGATAATTTAATACAAACATATCTATTTCATTCTTTATTTTCCCATGCACAGAACGTTTTTCAAAAAATATGCAATGACAAGTTCATTATGACAATAAAAAACAAATAAATCGTTTTATAAGAAATAGGCAGAGACTCTCCTGTCTAGCACTACAATCCCCAAACTCACAAAAATAAAGGAGTCACAGTTTTTGATGAACACATTATAACCACAATGCTTTAATTAACCATCAAGGTTTAACTATTGATACACAGTATTTTTCTCATCGCTTACGTAAATATAGAAATATATTCCTAGTTTGATATAGGAAACCCACACAAAAGCAGTTGACCAAGAGCAAATACCCCAGCTCTTTAGTTTGGTTTCCACTACATGGTCTAACAGCAGAAGCAAGGGCGAAGCTTTGCAGAGCACTCAGTTAACTCAAGCAATATTTGTTTGTCTCCAGCAATTGATTTGTTAATTGGTCAGCACTTCCTAAAGCTTGTCCACTTAAAGTATACAATTGATCCCTCTTCCTATTATCTCTTGTTGCACCCAATAGGTAAAAGGGGCTAATGTGTCTGGCACAAGTTTGCCAATTGAAAAAATACATTCTTATATTAAAATGCTATCAAGACTGGACAGCCTTGACATGTAACAAGTTACGTAATTCCTTCTGTAACATATTTTTGTCTGAATATTTGGTAACATCAGAGCCTCTTTAGATAGCCCACTACTGATCTGTGCCTTTCATACTGCAATACTGAAAGTGTTCATCATAAGATGTGTATGCAGAAGGAATACAGCTGTCAATTTCAATACCGTACGGGACAGTAACAGATTTGACAATTTCCTCCCAAACTAAAATAAATAATACATTCATGTCAATAAATACTTAGAGACTAAAAAACACAACAAGTCTAAGCTAGGAGTTTGTATAGAACTCAGAAGACAAGTTAAAGTATTCAGTAGTTACTGTGAGGCATATTGAAGAAAGTTAACTAAGATGAACAATTCCTAATGAGCCAATCAGGGAGGGCCTCTCATTTAGCAACAGAGGGGCTCTTGTCTGCTTCAGTCCAATGTCTCCAGCGTGAAACCATGTTATCATACACAAACAACAGCAAATCATGTGTAATGCAGGTTGTGATCACATGTTCATATCACCCTGGTTCACAATATCCTTCGACATTTGCTTTTGCTATATATCAAGACTGTCTGGCATTGAGGGGAAGTAAATAGGAACACTTAATGAGAGAAAGAAAAAGTATATTAATACATGTCAAATCCTAAAGGATAACGTTTAGCAATATTTACCTTATCAATGTTTTTCACAATTAAACATCCTCCATGTTTAACTGCTCCAAAACATTTGTTACTGCACCACATCAACTACCTCTGGCCATGTTGTCGCGTTTTAGTTGGATGTATGTGTATGCTACAGGCCTGGCTACTTCAGTGGGCCATCCCAAGCGAAATATCTCTTTCAAGGTCCATTGAACTTTGCAGTAATATGTTGTATTTCTCCAATTCTCCCTACAAACAATTTTCCAATACCGCCCTTCTCTTGACCTTTGAGCTACACTGACAAACTAAATTGCTAAAAAACCTGTAGTGTCGGTAGGCCGAGTTATAGAGCCCCCCATCTGTCAGCCGGTGGAAACTCATTCACCTCCCCCACTTCTGAGTGTGGCTGCTCTCCCAGCGTGAATGTCAGTTTGTATCTCATCCGAACCTTTTCCTGCAAAACACACACACACACACACACGTGGACACACTTAGCTTTGCAGATTTCGTTTGCTTGCTGGAGAACACAAGAGCAAGTGTAGTGTTAATGTCAGTGGTCTTTATATCCTCAGTATACTGTTTGGCATGTAAGACTGTTAGAAAATGGTAATAGTATCAAGCCTAACACCGGACCAGACCGGAATACCGAATTTCACCACTAGGTGTCGCACTCGACTCAGCAGCCACCTGTGACTTCTGTTCCTGCAGTGTTAACACGTTGCCTCGTCTGGCTCGATGTGATAGATCGAGACCCTTCTGAAGTAAGACAGTGTTCTTTGAAATAAGTATAAAACATACAAATAGCTCCAGGCTAAGATTTACCTTGAGAGGATTTGCAAGCAGCATGACCTGAGTGATGGCAGCAGGTGGAAGGATCGGGTTAAAAGGAGCCAGCTCTGTCCCTGAGGGTGATTGCAGTCTCACTTTCATCGTCTGGTGGTAGCAGAACAGATTTCCATATTCATTAGAAAGATGTAGCCACCCACAATCATTTCATTTTGGGTCAAATATTGAGTTTATGTCTCAAACATCTGCCAATGTGAATTTTGTATATATAAATGCACACAGCGTAGCTTGATATGCAGTAACATTTTTATCACAGAGGCACAGAATGGTATACCTTGGGTACAGCAGCCTGCAGAGCAATGTTCCTCACTGGCAGAGGGGCGGTGTTAAGCATGGAGGCAACCATCACCAGTACATCAGGTCTACCTGCTGGACTGTCAGTGGCGAAATGCAGCAGAACACGGACCCCGCTTTTGTCATATGCTGTAACGGGACACATTTTACCTAGAAAAAAACAGCACACAAAGGGGAAAAGCAAAATGTGATTATTACAAACATTTTACCAAATCAAATCAAGTTTTATTTATATATCACATTTTTATCGAGATTTTTGGTCGAGCCAAAGTGCTGTACATATAATAATTACCTTAGAGTAAGGACACTATACAGTAAATACAACAGCACAGTTTGTGCAGAATATCAGTATGAAAAACCGACGTACCAAGCTTAGTCTTTATAAATAAACAAGCTCCTACATTTACCATCTTACTGAAGGTAGGTTCTGACGCAGGTCTTTAATTTTGCACCTGATATAATAAATGCTTTCAGACCCTAATGAACATGTTTTCTAGTTTCACAAAATTGCCAATGTCATCACCAAGGGGCATTACTGGCTACAGCTCAACTTTCCATCCATCAAATGTTCTCAAAAAGCGGAGGGTTTTTACTTTCTATTGCCTTTTTTCTGATATTCAGAGTTGATCAAATTACCTCTACTATATTCATATGAACTTTTCCTTCAAGCCTTTTCAATCTCTTTACCCTCTCCACAGGGAATTCTATCAGGTCTGGGAGACCGGCCAAAGACGTTCCTTTAAGACTAACAACCAATTCCAATAAGTATTTTGGTACCCCAGTAATGCATTTTTATACAGCTTTAAAGATTGTAAAGCCTATTGCAAATGTACGACTGGGCGGCCCACCTGTTTGAACACTACAATCTGCGGACAGCCGGACACATTCAATCGGTTATATTTGTTTTTTTCGCCAAGGAGATAAAATGTGCTCTGAAGTGTGTCTGAAGTGTGTCTTGCATTGGACAGGGCGTCCAATGCAAACCTTATTCTCTCTCTACCTCTGAAACATTGGGAAAACAATTGGGCCATTTCAGTGAAAATGTAATTTTCAGATATACAGGACTGTCTCAGAAAATTAGAATATTGTGATAAAGTTCTTTATTTTCTGTAATGCAATTAAAAAAACAAAAATGTCATACATTCTGGATTCATTACAAATCAACTGAAATATTGCAAGCCTTTTATTATTTTAATATTGCTGATTATGGCATACAGCTTAAGAAAACTCAAAAATCCTATCTCAACAAATTAGAATAGTTCCTCAGACCAAGTAAAAAAAAAAAGATTTATAACAGCAAAACACAATCAAACATTTGAAAATGTCCATTAATGCACTCAGTACTTGGTTGGGAATCCTTTTGCACGGATTACTGCATCAATGCGGCGTGGCATGGAGGCAATCAGCCTGTGGCATTGCTGAGGTGTTATGGATGCCCAGGATGCTTCAATAGCGGCCTTTAGCTCATTAGCATTGTTGGGTCTGGTGTCTTTCAGCTTCTTCTTCACAATACCCCACATATTCTCTATGGGCTTCAGGTCAGGGGAATTTGCAGGCCAATCGAGGACAGTAATGCCATGGTCAGTACACCAGTTACTGGTGGTTTTGGCACTGTGGGCAGGTGCCAGATCATGCTGGAAAATGAATTCCTCATCTCCATAGAGCTTTTCAGCAGACGGAAGCATGTAGTGCTCTAAAATCTCTTGGTACACAGCTGCATTTACTCTGGGCTTGATGAAACACAGTGGACCAACACCAGCAGCTGACATGGCTCCCCAAACCATCGCTGACTGTGGGAACTTCACACTGGATTTCAAGCAACTTGGATTTTGCTCCTCTCCAGCCTTTCTCCAGACTCTGGCGCCTTGACTTCCAAATCAAATACAAAACTCGCTTTCGTCTGAAAAGAGGACTTTGGACCACTGTGCAACTGTCCAGTGCTTCTTTTCCTTAGCCCAAGTCAGACGCCTCTTCCGTTGTCTTGAGTTCAGAAGTGGCTTGACCATGGGAATACGGCTATTGTAGCCCATTTCCCTGACACGTCTGTGAACAGTGACTTTTGATACCTGGACTCCAGCTTCAGTCCACTGTCTTTGAAGCTCCCCCAAATTCTGGAAGCGACTCTTCTTCACAATGCTGTTAAGGCTGCGGTCATCTCTCTTGGTTGTGCAGCGTTTCCTGCCACATTTCCCCCTTCCAACAGACTTTTTGTGGATGTGCTTTGAAACTGCACTCTGTGAACAGCTTGCTCTTTGAGAAATTTCTTTTTGTGTCTTACCCTCCTGATGGAGGGTGTCAATGACGGTCCTCTGGACAGCAGTCAGATCAGCAGTCTTCCCCATACTTGTGATTTAGTTTACTGAACCAAGCTGAGTGTTTTTCAAGGCTCAGGAAACCCTTGCAGGTGTTTTGAGTTAATTAGACGATTCAAGTGATTCGTTGAACACCCTACTAGTATACTTTTTCATGATATTCTAATATTTAGAGATAGGATATTTGAGTTTTCTTAAGCTGTATGCCATAATCAGCAATATTAAAATAATAAAAGGCTTGCAATATTTCAGTTGATTTGTAATGAATCCAGAATGTATGACATTTTTTTTTTTTTTTTTTTTTTTTTTAAAATTGCATTACAGAAAATAAAGAACTTTATCACAATATTCTAATTTTCTGAGACAGTCCTGTAATAGACCCCAACACATCTGAGTTTTTTTTTTCCACACACACACAGCTGAAAAAGCAATGTCCTCTCAAACGTTTGTCCCTCAGCCCTATCCTAAGTATTGTGCTGAAGAACATCAAAATCCACTGGCACACACACAAAAACCAATGCGCTTATTATATGGTACTCACTTGGCTTGATGGCCTCCAAAGGGACAAAGACATTGGCCAGGGACACCTCTTGGCTCAGAGGGAGGACGGGGGACAGCGAGCGTAACAGAGGGCTGTCATCTGCCTGACTCTCTGCCGGGGGGGGAATGGACCCTCCTTGCATCACTTCTATGAGGGACGTGTTGGAGAGACTGGAAGAGGGGAGAGCAGGAACAAGCAGATCCTCGCTCCTGACCAGAGAGCTGCCAACGTCCACCACCCCCGATGTGCTGTGTGGATAATTCCAGTCTTTGTCAAAGATATAACAGGTCCCATAATGCCTCAACATATACTGTCAGACAAACATTGGTAAAAAAAAACAAGATCAAAAGAAGCAAAACAAACACTTTGCAACCAGGTTTTTTTAGACATTGGTGGAATGCAAAAACATTGGATTTTACTCCAATGGAAAACACATTGTTTTGAACACAAGGCACTTAAACGCTCAACAGTATTCTTCAAAGCTTTCACAATTCTCCGCTCTGCAGAGAAGGTGATCGGCTGCAAGCTGCCATCCCTCCACGACCTGCAGGACTCCAGGACCCTGAGGGAAGATAGTGGCCGACCCCTCCCACCCTGGACACAAACTGTTCGCCCCCCTCCCCTCTGGCAGGAGGCTGCGCTCCATCGGGACCAGAACCTCTCGCCACCTGAACAGTTTCTTCCCCTCCGCTACCGGCCTCTTAAACAAGGCCCGGCCCCCCCGCTGACACTTTACCTCTGCTCTGCCACATCATTGACTATATGCATTACATTAGTGCACACAATGTCAAACTCCTTTCTGCACATATTCTGATTTCACATTTCATAGTTTATATGCACAAATTCATTCATAGCATTCTATTTCCATGTAAATTCCTGCTTTATTTTATTGCTATTTAACTGTATTTTATTCGGTGTAAAATATTTTGTGTTTTATATTAGATTTCTGTTTTTTTTATATTTTATGTATGCACCAAAGTCAAATTCCTAATATGTGCGAACCTACCTGGCAATAAACCTGTTTCTGAATTTACTATCTGCTATCAGCCATTTTTACAATACTGCTTATTTAGTGGAGGCAATGGAGTCCTGCCAATCACTCTGCCTTTTGGAAACTTATGATTGAAAGCAGTTGAAATGTCAAACTGTTGAGCATCTCAATAGACACAAAAGTGCCTTTAAAATGTAGACCCCCATGCAGGCATCAGACTAAATATAATCCAGCATCCAATATATTATGAGTGACAGATAGACAGATTGCTGCTGACCTATGTTCCCGCAGGAAGACCTGTCAGACTGCCACAAGTCCCAAGAGCAGTTAAACTGTTAAATCAATAGATAAGGATGGGGGGGCCACACCCTTGCCCTGACCCTTGCACGATTTAAACATTTATCTTCGGAATTTGCGCTGAACTGTATTTAATTGCATGTGATCGAACTTCAAACTCTACAAATGTGTCTACTGTTTCTTACTTTTGCTTATTTGTAAATTGTGTTTTTGGTTTTTAACCATTTCCACTCTAGTTTTTCATCATGACACACGCATTACTCACATTTTAGGACTGCCCAGATCCAGAAAGCCAAAGTCTTGCAGATTGTTAATAAGAGAAGTTGAAGTGGTGTGGGACGCTCCATTGGAGTCCCATTGTGGAGAGACCGTAGTGGCTGAGGAAGCAGGCGGGGCCATGATGAAGGACTGAGGAAGAGCAGCAGCCGGGGCTGTGGTGGTCAACACTGAGCTGAGAGGCTGTGGGAATATGATTGATGTTGTTGAGACGGACGCCGTAGAAACAGGAGGAGTGGAGAAAACAGGACCAGAGAAGCTTAACGCAGAGGCTTTTGTAGAAGACTTGGCTGAGATTCCTGCAACGGTCACAGAAAGAGCGTCTGGATAAAGTGAAGATGTAGAGAACGAAGGATTGGAAGGCAAAGTGGTGTCAAAGAAATCCAAATCTTGACTGGAATCCTGGAAAACACAGCAATAAAAAAACACTGCTATTACTATTAAAATAATAGTCAAAAGTACATTTCAAAAGGTTGCTAGTAAAATTGAACTGTGCCTGTGGGTATGTATGTATTATTATGTACAACTCTTTGTATTTGTCTTATGATAGCTAAAATTGGATGACCATTTTAGTTTTCACTTCATATAGCACTGAAAATAGCATGCAATTATGAGCCGTTTTGTTTTTGTTTTATGTATGTTTTGTGTTTGTGAGGACACAATAGCCAATGCTCATGCTAGTGCTAATGGGGATCCTAATAAAGAATAAGAATAAATCAACATTAGTCCAAATTATTGCAATTAGATTAAATACCTGTAAAAAGGACAAATCGTTCCCCAGGTTTACTGGCGTTGATTTACTTGGAACAGGAGCGGGTTCATTCAGGCCTGTAAACACAACACAAAAAAGGTTATTTGTGAATCTAAACAGTTCATGTCTAAAGCTGCCATGAAGAAAAAACATGATATTGCATGTTACCTAAAGACAGTAGCTCTTCATCCAGCAGACAGAGGGCTGCAGAGGGGGCACTGGGGCTGGGGGACTGAGGGTCTGTAGCAGCAGACCCACACAGCAGGTCAGCCGGAAGAGAGAGAGAGGACATGGGGGGGTGCTGCTCTGGTAGAGAGACGCTGGGTGTGTCCAGACCCATCAGGTCAATCAGAATCTCCGACTGGTTCGTGCCACCTGAGTATGTCAGGTAGAGAAAACATGGGGAGTGAGACGAAAACAAAGATGTAGTCAATTTAAGGTAGATCATCGCCAATTTGAGATGCTGAGCCTCGCGTTGCCAGGCAACCTTTTAAATAATCATTCAAAAATAAAAACCAATATTGTGTGTGTGTGTCCACCCATCTGGTAGAGTTAGTTAAACACACACGCTACTTTTTTTAATGGTGTTTTTTGTATTTGAACTATTCTGCTTCTTAGTTTTTTTTACCATGGTGAACTTATCCGTTTACTTTTTGTGTTTTTATTATTAATAACTTGTGCCTACTTTTTTATGTAATATGTAACTTTACTCTTTTTAACTAATATGCTGTTGAATACATTACTTTTCCCCGTTGCAGGACAAACAAAGGATTCAGATTCTGACATACAGTATGTAATCTAACATACAGTATGTAAACTAACACCAACATGTATCCCTAGAGTCATTTAGACATGCAGATTTATTTCGGGCATTTTTCTTTAGCGAGGGTTGAGATCCTTTTTTCCAGATCCAACTGACTTCAAAAAGTGACATTTAAAAAGTTAGAAATACATGTTTGTTTCCTGAACAATGCTCTAGTTGTCAACATAATAACAGACTCAGCTGTGAAAAACTCTCATAGAGAACAATGGATTTTATTTGCACAGTTTCTTACAAGAAACTATTTCAACCTTACTTACTGAGAAAACGGTTACCACAATATGCGATTTCTATTTAACATTGATTTCTATTCAACTAGCTGAATATAAACTAATTTGAAATTCTGAAAGACTTAAAATCAATCTGTTAAATATCAAAATTTCTAAAGGGAACATAAATATCACCAAGTTACTTTGTAGCTTTCTTCCATCTTAGAGCTGAGTGATTTCATATTGTGCTCATTCAGTAGGACATCTATAACGACTCCTAGATACATAATTATCGAACCATGAATTGTTCACTGTATAACTTCAACAGACGCATTAAGTTTTTACATTAACTGTATTTAGTTGACACTCTGGTTTGACAAACGATAATAGTAATAGGCAATATATTTTCAAACATGGTCTATGCCATGTTTGTCTCACCATTAGCTTTAATCATTTACATGAACGCCTGTTGATCATTAATCAGTTGTAAAACACATATACTAGAAGCTTCTCTTAAGAAATGCCAGAAAGAGAATGGCCAAAGGCTTGTTATAATGCTGTAAACATACAAAGAGGACATACAGTCCCTGCTCAGACTAATTACAATTTGTACCTTGTCTGACTGATAATTGTGTTTGTTGTGCTTCTGCGGTCTCTCCATTGATGATCTGTCCGTCCACAATTCTCTTATAGGAATTAATGACCTGTGAGAGGTCATCACTGGCCTGCAGGATGTCTCCTGAAAAGAGCATTTCAAAGGTTGGACAGCAGTTTACAGTGTTCACAGTGTTTCCTAAATGAAGAATCAGTGTGAGCAAAATGACGAGATTTTGGCCTTACACCCGCATGATCATTCATTAATCAAACCTTTCAAACTTAAATTAGGATAGCGAGAGCAGTTCATCAGACTCTCTACGGCAGGGGTGGGGAACTTCAGGCCCCCGGGCCGTATACGGCCCGCGAGACCATTTGGTATGGCATTAATTTATAAACACACGCAAAAAATTAAAGAAATAAAAGAAATCTAGACCGCAAAAAAATTAAACAAGCGAGTGCCTGTTTTTCCGGGCCAAGGTCAGGGTCCTTGAACACAACACGAGCCTAAGTGTCATCACGTGGTATATGTCTCGTCTGACAGGGGTGCAGTTCTGACAGGGAGAACCAGAACGCCGCTCCGGCACTTCCAAAAATTGCAGTACCCATAAGGAGCCGTACACATGCCACCGTTTTTGCGTGGCTGTGTCTTTAGTTGTAAGCCCAGTGGCGATCTGTTCATCTGTCATACTGATCATACAGTCAATAACTTTGTTGTTATTAGCATCTGGTTAGCTAGCTATGCTAACGAATATAAGAAGCTTTTTCTCCAACCAGTGAGGTAAAGGCACATCTTTATATGATCATTATAGTTATAAAAAAATAAGAGAATAAAGTAAACAGGTATAAAATACTATATGACAGTAACAAAAAGTTGTTATTAATAAACAAGAATACAGTTTGAAAGGGGAGTGATTTGTAAAATATCCATAAAGAAACAAATCTGCTTACAGTTCTGTTTCATATGGGTGTTGAGAGATGTGTCCATAGATCTCTTCATGTTGCTCTCAAAGTGCACCAGATTGATGCTTTTAACTTCAACATTTAAAAAAAAATTCTTCCCGGGGGAGCATGCCCCTGAACACATTTGCAAACATCTTGTGTCCATATCTTTCTGTTGTGGTGGTCATGCCACAACCGTGCACGAGTCATGGTAAGATATCTGGATTAAGAGGTTGCTTTTTCTTTGCACAGCATGAAAGAAAGGCCAAATGAATGGGCTCTGATTGTAGTATTTTTAAGCAGAGGTCAATCATCTGTACGGCCCTCGGAGGATGTTGAAAAAATTGAAATGGCCCTTGAGAGGAAAAAGGTTCCCACCCCTGCTCTACGGGCAAAATTACAGGATTTCTTACCCAAGCTGCTGTCATTATCTTCCGTCTCAGTAGCGAGCTGAAACACGGTTTGCCTGAGCTTGTCGCAATCACCATACAGCTCCTAGGAGAGAATTAGAAATCACAGTATATTCATAACTTGAATCTCATTTCAGAAACTGCTGTGTTTTAGGATATGAAAAGAGAAGTGTTTCTCATAAATAAAATATGTCAACTAAGACTTTATTTAGTGTTATTATTTACTATGAAAATGTATTATATATTTGTAATTACTTAGGGCAGTTTGCTTTATATTTTACATGTATTCACTTGAATCATTCTTAAACAAACCTGGCAATTCAAGCTAGGTTGGTTAATATTAATTTATTTAAATGTTTTTATCTGTTAAATCACTCTTAACATACCGACAGCAATCAATATAAAAAAAGAAGTGAACAATATGGTAGCTCTGGCACCACACTTTCCATGTGATTCCAATCATGTCTTGGGCCTGAATGATATTTTAATGAACTATTACACTAGATTAAGCAACTTTTGCACCTAATGCTGCCAGCTACTTTTAATGGAAGACTCGACAACACTAGGCTGGGCTTTGGTTAGATAATTAAAAAAAGCTTATTTTTGCTGACTTCTTCAATGTTACCTACCCACTTTTAATGAAGAGTCTCAGAATGATGCCGTTTTCATTTACTGCTGCAAGTTTAAATGTAGTAGCACTAAATGCTTTTGGACTCCTTTGGGGCTGCACAGCCAAGTTTTTACATGTTTCTAAAAGGTCATTTTTGAACAAACCCTAATGATCTCCTTGTCTCCGTCCGTGGAGTCGTTCGGGCTGAAGTGAGCGAGCATCTCGTTAAGGAGTTTGACGCTGGTATTTACGGCCTCCAGTGTGCCTTTCTGCTTCGTCACTTTCTGTGTTCTGACTTCGTCCTGGGGAAAGGAGCAAAATTGAGGTGCACTTGTTAATAGCACTCATTAAATTAAATGTGTCTGACATTAGATTCCAACTTTTCCATAAGAAAGCCTCAGAAAATGAATTAAAAAAAGACCATTTTTAACCATCATCATCATCATCAATCATTTGACACTGACACACCTCCTTAACCATGTTCTTGATGAGCCGATTGGCCTCTTGCAGATCCTCAGGTTTTTTGCTCTTCAGCAGCTCAGCTAATCTCTGCAGAGAAAAAACCCCTCAAAACTCATTTCCCACAGTTTGTCCAGATACGAACAGCAAAGCCATACAACCTCTCAGATCTGAAAAAACAAAATTAACTCATAAATCAACTGCAGTCAACATTCAGTCGTGACCTGTTTCGCTGTGACGTAACCAGTGAGGCATTAGAGCAATAACAAAAACATGAGCTGTTTTTAGTGTTGTGTACACACATTAAATATGATGAATCTTTTTTTCTGTGGAAAGCCACAATCTTCAATAAGTAATAAAACAAGCTATAGAAGTCAATAAAGAAACAACTTTTGATCCTTAGTTTAAAGCCTCTCAGTGGACAGCATTTTGTGAGAAAATCCTGGCATAACAACTCCCATAAAACATGAAAGTATATCGCTATGAAAGTTTGCTGGTAGATGACGAAAAAAATGTAAGGATAACAGTTCTCATAAAATGGTCTTTCCAAAAATGTCAAACTATTTCGCATTACTGATGATTTTAGAGATACGGCAAAAATACGCAGGCCCATTGAACCTTCAACTACAGAGGAACATTATCTACACTGGGCCAATAAACACTGCATTAACACTATGCATCTATAACATAGATAAAACAGAAGAGTCATGAACAGTGATCACATCCCAAAATAATAACTCTTACCTTGCTCTTCGTCTCGTCATCAAACACAGGATTCTTGGGTCGCGGAGAAGGAGACGGTATTAATGTAGCATCGAGAGGGATTTCTGGGTCAGTTAAGACAATACCTAAAATAAACATGACAACAAACACATACTTTACGCTACAAATGACAGTTTTCGAAATATCAAAGCAGGGTGTATTATTTTTGGATGTCACTGTTATGCAATCCAAATCCTCACCAGCATATTTTAACAATTTAAAAAGACTCTCACCCTGTGACTTCAGCATTTCATACGCTTCAAAGACCTTTGTTTCATCTGGTAGAGACAGGGTCCAACTGTACAGCATCTCGATCACTTTTGTCTTCACTCTCTCCGATACTTTATCTCCTAGATACTGAAAAAGGATAAATTCACAGCTTTAGAATGACACCAAACTTCAGTTCAAGAAAACATATCACCATTACATTGACATCTATGATACTTACTTTGGGTGAAACCACCTTAATTAATTCATTTAAAAATCTAAATTTCCCAACTTCATTGTGAAAACGTCTCCCGCAGTTTTTCATACAAGCCTCGAGAACCTAGACAAGCAAAACAACCAGAGATAAATATATTTTTTCCACTATGAAGAGTTTGTTTTTTAATTCAAGTGAAGTTATTTTACTACAGACCGTTAATGCTTGTATCGCCTCCCATTCCTGAGGCGACTGAATCTTGTGAGCCAGCAGTCTAACGGATATTTGAGGGCTATAAAATGAAGAACAAAAACTCATTAATACAAACCACTTAAAGTCTGCACTAACTGTTGCTAACACAGATTAGCAACATTAGATGGACGTGACTCCACGTTAGGGGGGAGATTGTGATTGGTTAATGACCATACCCTTCCAGTTCCTTATTGATTTGGTCACAGAATCCCATTATAAACTCCCAGTCTTCCTGTCTGTTGGAAGGGCCGGTGGCTTTATCTGGGGAAAAAATAAAATAATATGATCTCTCATGCTCTTACAGTACATTAGCAATACGTGTATCTATCTACAGGTTCACAACATAGACTGGAGCTTTGTGATAAAAAATTAAACTCGCTCAATAAGCAACCCAGACTGTTTTTTATCCACCGTGTCCTGGTATTCTTACATACATTGTTGAAAGACCTGTTTGCACTTAGATAAGCTAAAGCCTGGAGGTGTTTTCAACAGCCCTACGTAAGCAAATGCAAAGCCGTGTGTGGGTCACCAGCATAATAACTTAATTTGTGCCGGCATTACAACATACCGACTACAAATCCAGCAGTATAAAGCAAACATCCAAGCTGAGTTTGGCTAGCTACATCCATCAGGTACTACCAGCAGTGTGTTAGCCACTTTCTGACAACACAGACGAATTAGCACGATACTCTTGAGTTTCAGCGATGTCATGCGAGTCAAACTACTGTGTCGGACACCAGCGGCAGCACAGTACATGAGTGCATATCTCTATGTAAATAAACGAGATTACATAAGAGTTAAACAGTGTACTTACTAAGCCAGGACTCCAGCGATTCTCCATCTTCCGCCATGTTTGCTCTCTGTGAGGCAAACAACGCGTGACTCGCGCTGCCTTCATTTCCCGTCGGACAAATGGGGTCTGCTGACACTGCTTGCTAAGTAATTGCAATAATTTCGTTCAGGTTAATAATAAAAAACTTTTTTACGACAATATCATATTCTTCTTTTCACAAACACACAATAACATGCACATTGGAAATACATTTTACCAAACTGCTTCACAGATTATCGTTTCTTTTGTGTTTGATTTCAACGTCTAAATACTTTTTTCTCATTAGGACTCTCAAAAAAATGATTCAAGCCCTTCTTAGACTTGACACATTAAAGATTGTTTCACTTTACTTAAATATTTGTATTTAAGAAATAAACCTAAGAATAGTTCATTAGTGTAACACAAATTACATTAATCAATTCACTTATTAAATGTATTTAAGCCTTTTGTCTGACACTGACTGGGGAAACTGACGGTGGAAAGTCTATTATTTGGTAAGTATTTGTTTTTTCTAGTAGTTTAGAATGTTCCCTGTTTCCAAGTAATGCCTTTTCATAATATTGACAAGAATATTTGAAACCAGCGTGTTATATTTTGCTCCGTTTTAAGTTGGGTCTAAACAGCAAGCTAGCCAGCTTGCTATATATGGTTAGCATTGAATACTGGATAGTAGAGATCATTAGATTATATTACATTAGATTTAACGTTATTGTCATTGAACACAGTACACCGAAATTCAGTTTAAATTCAACCAAAAAATGCTAAGAGTAATTAAAGTGTATGAGGTAAAGCAGCAACCTAGCTAGCCAGATAACTGGTTTGTTAGCTAGCTTGCTATATATGGTTAGCATTGAATACTGGATAATGGAGATCATTAGATTATATTACATTAGATGTAACGTTATTGTCATTGAACACAGTACACCGAAATTAAGTTTAAATTCAACCAATAAATGCAAAGAGTAATTCAAGTGAATGAGGTAACAGTATAGGAGAAAGAGCCTGCATGATGCAGCCCAGCAAGGGCTGCCATTTTCTTTCATAAAGCTCAGAAGGTCTGTCCATCTCTCTCCTGGCCTTAGTGCAGGCAGGCAGAGGAGGACAGGCGGAGCCACTCGTTTCTGTAGGAGTTCTGTTGAGTTGAGTTTTTCAATCACAATATCAGCCCTCATCTCTAATAAAAAATAAAATTGCTAGCTAGTTAATGGTAAAATGTATTTGAATGCCCTATGCAACTGTTCAACAAAAACAAATATTCATGTTTTATTTAAATCATTAAGTAATAATAATTTGATATGCTTTATCAATATATGTCCATTATACGCAATTTAACTGTTGCTTTATAAAAAATGTCTACTAGACTCTTAATTTTAAAGTGTGATCTGTTATCGTTTTTTTTTTGGGTTGTGCAATCTTAGGCAATTATGTGTTGTCTGTGAAAATTCAAATATATAAGCATTTTAATCACACCTCTAATATATTTATGTTGTCTTTTGCAGTTTGATCAGCATTAACAAGCACCTTGGGGCAACCTCTTATTTTTGGTTAGTACACGGCTACTTTCACAATACTTGCACAAGCTGATCTGTTTTTGAGGATCACAACATCACCACTTCAATCAAAGTTCATGTGCTAGCTGGACCACTTCTCAGACAAGCTCTTGAAAATCTTCAAGACCAAAGTAGAACTGAAGGGGCACAAAATCAAGGAAGCCCTTGCAATATCAGATTCGGTTAGTATAAATGCATAGAACATCGTTTTTCACTGTATTGTTTTTGTTCATGCTCATATGAACACATTTAAGAAATTGTCTGCTTTTATAGTGTTTTTAAGGCAATAGCTTATTGTGGAAATATAGGGGTAAGGTGTCCTGCTTAGGGACACACACAACAAATAAATACAAATAATAAATGAATGCTGAAATAAATATTTACATTTATATATAAATACATCTATAAATGAATAAATAAATATGGACTTGAATACATATGTAAGAACTTATAACAAATTTAATAAATACATACATAAAATAATAAATAAATGCTGAAATACAGAAATATATTAATCAATAGATTCATGTTTAAAAAGGTTTGTGAATGCAGCAATTAATAAATTGTTAAAGGAATAATTACATAATCACATAAATCAAGGAAATCAATTATTAAAGAATAAATAATCAAATACATATCGAAATAAGTAGGTAAATGCATAATTAACTACAGGAATAACAACAAATTACATGATTAAGTAGGGATGTAAACAAATAACTAAATACCTGAATGAATAAATAAGATAAAGTTGATAATCAAACAGAACATACAGGAATACATCTTTATAACTTATTTATGTAAACATTTTCTTACAAGCTTAATTTAGTTCTGTGTTGGAGGTCCTAACCTTAGCCCTCTGGTTTCACGTCAGATTTGGCTATAATGATTTTGTGTTTTTTCTAGATACTTTTTGGAATTTCAATTTTTCTAATCGGTCTTGAATACACTGTGTACAAATTACCCTAATTGTCCATTTAATTTTTTTTCCCACACTTCCCAAAAAGTGTGGGGGAAAAATATTTAAATGTAATATTTGAGTGGCCAAATAGGGTAGTACATTTGAGTGATACCAGAGGGTTAGTCTAAAACTGTTTTGATCAATTAGGAGAGCCACATAAGTAAATCTGCTTCTATAAAATGCAGTTGCAATGAAAATGTTTTATGGTGAATAGTGAATTCAGGTTTTAGTTAACACATGTGTTGTATGTTTGTGTCTTTGTTCAGGCCTCTGCCTCTGAAGATGCCAAGAGGGACATGGCAAACACAGTCATGGGCATATACACACTTCAAAGAGATGTGGATGGGCAGCCAGAGGACGTGGGAATTGTCATCGAAGGCAATATAGTCATGGACAACTTGGGCTGCGTAATTGTGGGGTTTGTCATGCTATTGGGACTTATTTATGCCCTGGATTTGAGCTTTCCGGACAACCTCAAACACACCTTTGAATTTATGCAGAAGGTAGTGATGAATCTGCATGGGCACAAGCTGAATGGTAAAATCGAAAGTCTGAAGATCAAGTTGTTCGATTGAAATGTGGAAAAGAAGTGACTCATGAGTTCATTGTTGTCATTTTATTCACGAGTTTCCTAATCAAAGCAGATTGAGCAGTTATATCAATCATTTGTTCTGTGCTTTTCTGTATTTGTTTGTTTCAACACACTGTAACACTATTTCCATATGTTGGTGTTTGCAGTGCACTATTTATGTTATGTGTTATTTTCCTGTTAGAAGAGCAGTGCATACCCCTGTTATATTGTATTTATTGTATTTTGCAAAGGGAGATTTGTAAGTTAATTATAGGAGTTCCATTTCTCTGCCATTCTAAAAATTGTATTATCTTTCAGAAATGTTTTTCATCTTTCAGTGTGAATTCATTCATTTTTAAAACACCGTATTGAATGGAATGGAGGATTGTTTTGAATAATGTGAATTAAAAAAAATAAACCATGTTTTCTATCATGTGTAACACATTTTTATTAAATTATATTTAGCCTCATTATTTCATTTTCAATTAATTAAATAGGATTTAGGTGGATTAGCATTATCTAAATTCATAAAGGTAATGTTATCATTTTACTTAAACTCTATTTGAAAAATTTGAGTTGGACTAACTCATTTACATTATACTGCATGGATGCCATTAGTTTGAGTTTGTGCCACATATATTTATTGGATGGAAAACCTGCCTACAATAAAATTGAGTTAATCCAATGAGTTATTTCTTTGAGTGATAGAGTAGCTCATTGAATACCTAATAATATAATAGCGGAGGTAGGAGAAGTACTCATATCTTGTAAAAGTAGAAATACCACAGTGTATGACTACTTTGTTACAAGTAAAATACCTGCATTAAAAATGTTAACTAAGTAAAAGTATAAAAGTATTAGCATCGAAATATACTAAAAGTACCAAAAGTAAAAGTACTCATTATGCAAATTGAGCCATTTTAGAATGGTGTACATTTTGATTATGATTATTGAGTAAAAGTACTTCAATCAATCAATCAATCAAAGTTTATTTATATATAATATATAAATGGTGAATATTAGATATTTACATCAATGCATCATGTTTAGTACAAGTGTTGTCATTACACTCAGCTTTTAAATCTGTATTTTACCATTGCTAGCCTCTTGAACACTCCTCACATTATATTTCTCTTTGTTCTATCAACACTCTCCTCAATTATGTTTACATTTGCAAGGTCAATAATATACCAAGGCTACATATCTGCCTTTCTGTTTGAAGGATATTCTCCTGCAGGGCCAAAAGCAATGACTAAGATAATTGCAAGCTTAGTCAATTACGGTACATAGTTGTTTAGTCAGGTTGAATGGGTTTAATGTTGAACTCTAAGATTGGTCTACCAGCTTCAGTTGAGAAATAAAATACATGAAACAACATTGTTTGACGACAACAGTTAGTATAGGAAAATCCCGGGCATCATTTGGAGAATGTCCAAGGTTTCTGCTATAAATTGTGGCGTGTTTATTTGTTCTGTCTGTCCATTTACCATAGAGACAACATCTGACATTGAATCCATATGTTCAGCAATCACTCCTCCCCTAGTGCAAATTACCCCACTCCTCCACGAATAGACTAGAGTAGCCTGCTCCCTTCTCCACTAGATGTGACTGCATGAGCAACAGTCTTGACCTCATGATGTCATTGTGGCTCCAGCTCCAATATGACGTGTGTAACAATACTACAGACTAACAGGTGGCTTCACATGCCTCTGTTGATCTACTGAGGAAGCACATATAGTTGCAAAATAGTTCCGAGAACAAGTGCCAGGGTTGGGCTGGCAAGATAACCACTATCTCTCGCCAGATCTCTTATATTACTACGAGTGGAGAAGCATCTCTTTGCCTTTGTTAAGTATTTGTGGAGAGTCCTCACCCCCTGCTCTCCCTCCTGGCTTTGAAGCACACAAGCGTGTTAAGACTTCAGACATCTCAGTTCTGATTCTCACACTGCTTTACTCAAGCCAGCACCTGTGGGTTTCACCCTTGAAAGGGAACGTTTGGAGAGGTTGGAGTAACCTCGTCTTGGTATAGTTTCATCCTCTGTTTGGCTTTATATGCTGCTGTGAGGATAAGTGTTTTCTTATGTATGAGGACTATGAAAAAAGGTAGTGGACAAAGATCAATCTTTTATCTTTTCATTGTTATTTTTTTAATTTTTCTAAATGCTCCCTATACGAGTCAGGACTGTCATAAACTTGAATGATTTTGAGGATGCATGTTTCTGCCTTTAACCCCATTTGAATAACTATTGTGCATTGAAGCCTTTCTGTATGGCTGTAGGCTAACGTCATGTAGTCAGTCTGCATCTTTCACTTTTTTTATTTTTGCGTTGTCCCACACAGCTGGCACGTACTGGCCCTGGTTTGAGTCTTTGTGGCATGGTTTCCACATGTTTTTTGATGTGGGTTTGGTGTGTCAGGGCCTTTAAGCGATCACCAACTTTTTTTTACAGGTTTTTGCACACTCTTGGCTTTGAACCACCTTTTGAAGCAACAGGCAGTTTTCACAGAAGTCTTTTTGAATTGTCACATAGTCATAGCGTTTATAGCAATAAATGCTTTTCCTATTACAAGTCGAATGCCTGTTGTGAAACAAGTTCTGGAGCTCCATTCCTCTTTCTTCTATGTGAGTCATTGAGGGTGGGTGTCTTTCAAACGTAGTTCTATTGAAAATATTATTTGAGTAGTTTGGTCTTTAACTCTCTTTAGTGATGAACTCAGAGAGCAGCACATGCCTGAGGGGGAATCAAAATGTTTGATGTCACTGTTTAAAATGGCCATGTACATTTTTTAATCACATTGTGGCATGAGACTGAATCCTCCCACCGCCGATGATCCTCCCTTTCCAGATGCAGTCCACTTCTCAAGTCTTCACTCACAGGACCACCGACCTGCATGCAATTGATCTAATAAATGTTGAATACATTTAAAATATTTATCTCAGAGCTTCTTATACTGTATGGCCATGTGGTGGCACTAACAGCTCAGAGAGGACTTAAGGCGTGTATTTAATGTGTAGTAATGTTAAGAAGTGGAATAAAGCAGCATTTGGTGTGACACAATCTTAAACATTGCTCCCCAGGACAATCTTTTGAATTGTATGGCTGGTGTGGTGAGGACTGACGCATGGAGTTTGTTTATACCAAGTATTAACTGTGACAGACACATAAGAAGGATGAGGCTTTTTCCCCCTAATCTCCACTTTGAGAAATTTGGATTCACACTGAGCTTTTAACTGCTGCTGCACTTATTTTGAGTAGAAACCAAGAAGTGGGAAATAGGGCCACAGGAAATGCCCATTAAGTCGGACAAATAAGCAACATGAAGATAAAAGGTTTATACATGAATAAAAAAAAAGTGGTTTCTGCCTCAGCGTCTCTGTTTCTTTGTGAGAAATTCATCCTTTTCTTATTTTTTGTTCTTGAATACAGCTTCGAGCTGCATGTCAGAAGCCAGTCCATGAAGCTGTGAAGGGCTCACGATTCACTACGGCAACCTTGAAATAAAGCACAACAGTTTATTTATGGTCATGAGGGTGGAAGAATAGTGCATTTGCTTACCCATGTACACATAGTTGTGTGTTCTTTGCCAGTAAACCACAAACTCTAGTTCTATGAATCCTGTGCAATATGTGAGTCAATCGCAGGACCATGTTATGAACTATAACACAATGAATGGCTATGTATAAATCAAAGATATTAATACGGAAGACTGACAGGAGATAAAATGAGATCGTCGGCAATGATTGAGGCTAGTGATTAGGGTTTGGAATTAGTTTAGTGACTGGCTGTAGATCAATTCATACAGTAACTAATTGACTTAACACTGCATGTGACTGAGCGAATTAATGGCTTCAAATATAGATAGCTCACAACCTCCGCTTAATCATCTTTCCCCCAGACCAGACACAGCTTTATTAAACAACATCTTTGCATTACATTTTCTTTTTCAATTCAAAATGAGCTTCATTAGCATGACATCTCTGCATTATACAACAGAACCATCCTGATATAGTATCATATAGAGAGACACTCTTTGCTTTGTGAGAAATGATTGGGGTGATGAAACACGAGGTTGGCAAATGATCAATCATTAAAATGAGGAAGTCTTTTGGATCACACTCCACAGGGCCCACACACAATTCAAATTCATATGCACGTATTAATCAAGTATTACCGTGGAGACAAATACTTTGCCTTGAAGCAAATCATCACTTAAAAAAACAACAATCATTCTTACAGGTTACTGATGTAATTAAAAAGTCACCTTCAGGACGACAAATATACCCATGATTAAGCTATAATTCATTAGATCCAGTCTAATTATCTCTGAATATTGCATCATTTCATATCTTGAAAAGTGATTCAGAAACATGGGCAGTGATTTGCCTTTTTATTAGTTTTGTTATTTCAGGCAACAATGAAATCTGCATACTGTACAAGGAGTAGCAGATACATCCAGTCAGATTACTGGATACACATCTTTGCTGACTTTTCACTTGTTTTTCAGTTGCTCATCAAATGACATTTGACACTTGCACATTTAAGTGCAAGAGAAAATAAACATTTTCATTACACTGTGTGCCATCTAAAATGAGATGTATAATCAAAAAGCAGTCTTTCCTGTCAAAAAAATGTGCTTAACACTACCAGATGGATTCAAATTCAAAATACAAAACAAACAACACAACAACACCATTATTGAAAACATTCAGCACACAACACATTATACGTGTACACATGGTTTAAAAAGAACTCTTATCCAGCATCCCATAGCAGGATTGATGAGAACAAATGACTCTAATTTTTGCAAATAATATCTTCTTCTTGATTTGTTTTCAGCAAAGTGGAAAACACAGCAGTACCAAATTCAATCAGCAGTATTATTATCTTTCTTTCATGAATTTGTGAAGAATTCAGCGATAGCAGGCTGCCTGATCAAAATTCAATGCACCCCTCTTTTGCTTTCCATTTCATCGAGCTTGGTTACTTTCCACAGTTGACTGGTGCAGCATAATTGTTGGGTAACATGCCGATCTGTCCGTTGCACAATCCTTTCCACCGGTTGCCATCAAACTGTTCCAGGACCTGAATGATATCTCCCGCTTAATACTCAGCTCGCCATCTTCCTAAGCATCGAAGTCAATCAGCGCCTTGATGCGCATACAAATGAAATAAGAATTACACATACAAATATGAATAGATCTAAATAATGTTTAAATAACACAAGTTTTTTTTCTTTCTGTTGGCACATATTCCTTTTTAAATGTCCAAAGATCTTTATCTTTCTCTGATTAAGTTTTAGAGAGAAAAATCTATGATGAATGAATAATTCTCAAAATCCCCTCTGGATGATCCATTTCTTTATTAACTTAAAATGTTGTTGGAAAAAAATTAAAACCTGTTAAGCCTTGGAGCCCTCCAACGTTTTTTTTTTAGAGTGTCTCAGGGCTTCTTAATATTTATGAAACTATTAATGTGTAGCACCAGATTAACGGGAAGAATCTCAGCTAACTGAAGATATGAAAATGTTTACCAAAACAAAACACAAGTCTCATAAGAAGCGTCTAAATGACCCCTGAGTGAAAAAATGCAAACTGACTTTTGCACAGAACTCAAGATTACTTATCGTAACTGCACATACAATATATCCGATTAAATCTGAGACTCCACAGATTATATAGGTATAGTATAATCACTGAGCGATCCGAACTCGCGACAGGGGAAGCAAACACAGACATCACAACACGTACCTTTACGGAGCTTTTACGGAGCTTTAACGGGAAATCGTCTCACCGTAGCTGTCAATCTGATCAAAAGACGTGTTCAATGGAATTAAAACGAGAAAAAATGAGGCTGAATCGGTTAATCCATAGGTTAATAATGTGTCTGTCGCTTTGAAAAAATTATTTATAATCCATAATTCCATTTTCATGTAAAAATCGGAGAAAAAGGTTAGCTGCTTCCGGTTTTGGCTATGTGTCACTCTCACTCCTTATAACGTGTTTGTATGTGTAGAACTTTCCCTCGATTCCATTGGCTCTAGTGGTTATAAAGAGATTTCATTCGTCAAAATCCAGTATATATATATATGGAAAATCCACCCAAATGACCCCAGAAGTGTTTTTTTTTGGATAAATCTCTCTTAAAAGGTGAAATTTCACTTGTTTTGCATCAATCTTGATACAGGGTACTTATTATATGTTGTACTTTGGATTCCTAAAGCTTTTAGTCTACTAACCCATCATCCAAGGGTAGTTTTCACTATAAGTGAAAAAGGAATTTTTGGACGGACACTATAATTGACAGTTTTTTACTATGTTCAATCTGAATTTTCTTTAAAATAAAAAAGATCTATAATGATTCTGACTTTTCTACATCCAAATCACAGGTTTACCATTACTTTGAGAACAAAGGTTATTAATTTAACCCTTTTAGAAGGGAAGATATGGTCATTTGTTCTGGGAATGTCATTTTCGAGCCTGAGACCTGAAAAACAGGCTCAGGGTGGAACAGGTTAAAAATGAATAAAATCTATGTTGTCTCACAGAAACATCTAAAACTCAAGAGGTTGTCAGGTATAGCAGATGCTTTTAGAGCTAATGTCGGTACGGGTTGCCGTATGTTGAACGATGGTATACGTATATAGGGTACTTTACTGTGAGCTTGGATGAAGGGTTCTCAGCAACGTCCATGATTATTTTACTGTGATGCTTCCTGCGGTCAAGGTTTTGTGTAACCACTTGAATGTGTGGTTCAAGAACAAAACAAAAAAAACATCCGCAAAAAACTAGCAAAGCAGAGGTAAGTTAAATATCTCAAAAGGGAAAGACTTAATAGATTTCTCTAAAAAAGCTTTCTTATGTTTGAAGATCCATGACAGCTAAAAAGTGAAAAGGGCAACTTTAATAACCCAAGGCCAACATGATTTGGATACATTTAAAGCAACACAGAACGTCACAGACTTTTGACTTTTATATTACCCTTTGGGTGTGACAGATGATTCACAGTAGGAAAATAATAAAATATGTGAAGCGTTATATTCAATCATCAGTTGTTATTTCGCTGAGATTCAAATGGGAAAAAATTGCAACCTTAAAAAATGAATAAAATCTAATCCAATGTTTTGATTCCCAAATTATGATATATATATATATATATATATACTGTATATATTATTTATTTTGTCATTTGTGTCATAACTTACAAATAATGTTGTGCCACTTGAACATTATAATAAAAAGATTAATCCTTATTTAAAATCTAAATTAAAATGAAACATATTTGGGGTAACCTCAGTACATACAAACATTTATAAACAGATGAGGAAAGATGGCTTAACGATTAGGGAGACAGTGAAAACGAAGCCCTGGCAGTTGTGTATGTGTGTTTCACCAACTTGCATCAGTGACAGTGAGACCAAGCAAGGCCAGAGCTCAAATACATTTCTTTTTATATTTTGTCATAGAAAACATGCAGGAGAAACTGTCAGCTGGCTTTGACAAAATGTTAAATGATCAGTGATCAAGCTGTCAGCTTGAAAAAGACAAGTCTCCTTGGAAAAGGCAGTTGGGTCACAAAACAAACCTTTCTATAGACTGCAATATGTGCACTTAATATACACATGATGCAGCATTTGTTGTTTTAACCTGTATCTAGTGCATTATTTCTGCATTGTTGATAAACATTTCCTTTATTTCCCCTTTGACCCAGTACAGGAAGACATTTTGACAGAATATGTGCCACAGGTACACATTATAAAATGAATGATGCTTCAGTTTTAAGGTTCTGCTATGCTGGCTCACTGTCATACTGTCACGAATAACTGGAACATTATATAAAAAGAGCCCACATTCATAATATTAGTAAAAACCAGTGTTTTTCCCACTATAACACGTCAAAATATATTCAGTTTCAAGCCTGTGTGGTCTTGCCCAGGGGCTTTATAGACAGCTACATGACTTTCCTGTTAAGTTGTGTCTACTGGATTTCAGCCTGGTGAAATGTACTCATCTTGGACACGGTGGGGGGCAGCTTGTTGCATTGCGGGGAAACGTGTTGCAGCAGGTGTTAAGTTCATTTCATTTCATTTCAAACCTTTATTTAGACAGATTAGTCCCTTGAGATCATCGATCATCGATCTCATTTACAAGGGAGACCTGCATCATTTAGTTGAAACAGTAGGTAGTAAAGATGCTTTGGTCAATTTAAAATCGATCTTTTAACATTTGTTTAGTGTTGGTAGAGACAGTACAGAAACTGTCTGATCTCCTGTTAATCCTTTTTGGATTGATCCATTAAGTCATCTGAAATATGGGGAGTGAAATGATATTAGTTGAAATATTGTCATTTCCATATCAATCGCATTATGGCTGGTAATGCTGCCCTGAGGAGGAGTAGATTGTAAGGTTCAAAGTCTCTGATACTCTCAAAGAGAACATGGTGAATTCTGGGAAATGCTGGTTTTGGCATCAAAAGACATGAAAGGCTGGCTGGACCTGCACTAATGAGACCTTGGAGACCCTAACAAAGATTTCCCTCAAAGGGACATGGGTTTTCAAACTGATTTCCACAATATCTTGACATTTATGGAAAAAAGTGTTCCATGAAAGTTCAAAGAATGGCATTTGCTTTTCATAGTCTGGCTTCTATTATTTGGGCTATGTTAACTTTTTGTTGGCCCAATCCCATCTTCCACCCTTAAACCTCAAGCCCTGAACCCGTTAGGATTTAACTGACATCTACTGGTAAATGCCCTTTGAATGTGAGAGGCTGAAAGGGCTTGAAATAGTATCAACCCGTATATTTATTTGTGGGGATTTATTTTACGTTCTTTTACTTACTGATTAGAATGTTTTCCAGTCTCTTGCCTAACACGAGCAGAGGTAATTGCCTAATTTGTCATTTCTTTAATCTGAATAAATGTTTGTGTGAAAACAGCATCATTGTAAATTGTATAACTTTTTATTTTATTATATTTCTTATTATATTATAACTTTTTTAAACTTGAATACTTTTGTATGCATCTAACACATGTAACATTAAGCCGTCTGTGGCTCTTTTTCTGCTGTAACAATGTACATTTTCCCTCTGTGGGACTAATAAAAGTATTCAGATTAATCGAAAGAAACACATTTTTTTGATAAATATGACGACAATGGCGGACTCTAAAGAGGTTAGAGTAGATGCTGCATTGGCTGTATCAGAGGTAGAGAGTATTCTTTCTTTGAATAGAGAAAAATGCAAGGCAAAAAAAGCTTTTCTCGATTTCTCGAGCTATCTCGGATATAGAAGGCTCCATCTTGTCTGTTTCAGCTTCAGCTTGACGTATTTTCCCATACAAACATTTGTGAGGAGAACAAGTGAAAAGAATAAATTATACTTGAGCCGTGAAAATGAGCATATCATATAAACGAGATTAGCAGCCTTGGACAAGAGACTAGACATTCAGAACAACTTTTTAGAAACATGTTTATGAGAAGTGAGTTTGATTGATGCAGTTCTCTGATTTGGTGCTGGGATAAAAATAGAAGATATTTTCTTAAGCTTTTTCATACAGTATGCTGACTGAAAAATAGTTTACATCCACTGAGTTAGAAATATTTCTGAATAACATATAGTTTTGTTGAGTATTTTATTTTCATGTAATATCTGCACATATTTTGGTTGTAGACATAAACACAGAAGCCTACCATTATCCATCTGCAGTAAATAAAAAACCTCAATATATTTTTACAAGGTCATTGGATTGTGTTAGAACGAAAGTAATCACAGGTTTTATTTTTGCTGCTGTTTTTGCTGCCTATGTTAAGCCACTATTTGTGACAAAGGGTTAAAGAAAAGGAAATCCATCCCGAAGTGCCATGATATAAAAGAACGCTCAGAAATAATGAAGCATAATTTAATAAAATGAGTGGAACCGATTAATTCGAGATTGGCAATCATAAAAGTCTATTGCAAATATGCTGAAATATTTTCAGGTTTTTACACCTTGGATGATCAGAATAAAAGAAGTTTAATCATTTGTCACAGAAATCTCTCAAACAAAATAAGAGAATTCAAAAACCTTCTTGTGAAGAGAATGGGTTATGTGTGTAAGGAAAAATGTCAAGGGTAGAGATGAAAGAGATATGCTTCACCAAGTGTACTTTTATAAATTGCTCTACATAAGTGATCAGAAAAAGGAGATGAACAGATAATGTAACAGTATGGCACTTCTGGCGGCAATGGCCAAATGATTGTGCTTACATTCAGTGAGACACTTGGCAGAGCGATATTTACTCCACTTTGGTTACAGCTGCCTCCCACAGTAACTCAGCTCATTTCAACAGCGCAAGGCAATTCAAGCTTGTCTGTTATCTTGAAGGGTTTCTTGCTACACAACAGGTGAACATATAGGGTTCCAACTGTTTTTTTACTTAGCTATTAATGTTGCGATTACTTTCTGTTGTTTATTAAGCCTGTCCCTTCACCTTCAAGATATTCATTTGGTGCACCACACATCCTGATTGCTTTTTGTTTAAGTGTCCCTAGAGTTTCGATAGTTTAAGTGCCTCATTTGACAAGAATTCTACAGGTTTTGCTTTCAGATCAGCATTACCTTCTGCAATAACCACTCAAAATGTCATGTATTTCAACCCTGTCTTCTAAAAATTACGTTTCCACAGAACTAATCTGCATTCTCAATTACGTTTAGCTAGAAACGTATTTTCTCCCACGTTACGGTTGTAATGAACGTATCTCAAATACGTTTATTTTCTACATATCTTCTAGAAACATATTTTCTCCCACGTTACGTTAGTTATGAACATCCTAAATATGTTTATTTTCTACATATCTTTGACATTTATTGTCTTGCTTATAATAATGATAATAGTTGTTTCATTCTTGCCCCTCATATTACAAGAATGGACGGTTGAAGCACTTTTAGCAGCTTACACTTTCTTAAACTTTTACATAGAACGTAGCATAACATTTACACCCTGGCTTCATCTGCATGCCTGCTCCGGTGTGTGTTCCCCTCAACCGGGTCCGTTTGGAAACATATAACAACTATTGTAACATCCTTTTTCTTTTTCTTTTTAAGTGTAGGTACAAAATCACTTATTAATATTTTTTCTTAAATACAAATTTCAAAATACAATTTTCACTCAACATTTTTTCTTTTAAATCCCCCCCAAAGTCTTTGAGTCACATCACATCAGTCACCCCATATCAGTGTGCATAGTCCTGCAAGACTGTGGCCTAACAACTGGTCGGCCAGCTCTGGTAGTCACAGTCTGTTGTGTGTCACACATGACTCTGTCACGGGTTGTAACAGTTTCTGGAGTCGTGTGAGTGTCAACAGTCACCGTACGGGCTGTCACACTCGGTACTGTGCCCTGGTCCCTTCTCAGGTGACGTCGATTCCTCCTTAGAACACCTCCATTCTCCAGCTGCACCTTGTAGAACCTGTGGTCAACAGCCTCCACCACAGTAGCCGTCCTCCAGATCGTGTGTGGTTCGTAAGGCTGAACTCTAACCCGGTCTCCCTGTTTGAGCATGTCCATGTCCTTAGCCGTCCTGTTGTAGTATGTGGCTTGCTTCTCCTGCCTGTCAATCCGCTCTCGTGTTGTCTGTTTCATCTCGGCTTGTAGGAGACTGTCCCGAGCAGGTAGTAGAGTTCTGGTCCTCCTGCTAAGCAGTCCCTGAGCCGGGCTTGTAGTCAGTCCTTGGGTAGGTGTGTTGCGGTGATCCAACATAGTCAGGTACGGGTCCTGTCCCGCCGCCTTAGCTTTCAGCATCAGTCGTTTTGCAATTTTCACAGCGGACTCGGCCTTCCCGTTGCTCTGTGGGTATCCAGGAGACGACGTTTTGTGCTCGAACTCCCACAGCCGACTGAAACGCTGGAACTCTTGGGACGAATACTGGGGCCCATTGTCCGAAAAGAGAATAAGCGGAATCCCCTGACGGGAAAAGTGAGCTTTCAGCTTCCTAATCACAGTACTTGACTTTGTATCAGGTAGGTAGTCAACTTCCCAAAAGTTGGAATAGTAGTCCACTGTAATGAGATAGTTCTTACCGTTAAAGGTAAACAAATCTGTACCAACCTTGGCCCATGGTCTGCCTGGTACCTCATGTGGATGTAGTGTCTCCTTTTGTTGTTTCGTGTCAACTGATCTGCAAATGTCACATTTCCCTATGAACGTTTTTATCTGTTCATTCATTCCCGGCCAGTAGACACATTCTCTGGCACGCCTGAGGCATGCCTCCACACCCAGGTGAGAGGAGTGGATCCGGCGGGTGATGTCCCTTTGTAGTGAATATGGGATGACAGCTCTCTCCCCTCTGAAGATGATGTCATCCTGTATACTCAGTTCCTCCTGGAATGAGTAGTAGTGCATAATATCTATCGGTGTGTCTTTCTTATGTTTAGGCCATCCCTTCTGAATGGTGTTGCTAAGTGTCTGTAGCGTTTTGTCTCCTTGTGTAGCAGAGCGGATTGCGCTCAGTCTCTCTTCAGAGATAGGCAAGTAGGCCACCATATTGACCGTCTCAATCTCAACTTCCACTGTTCCTGCAGATTAGCTCTCTGGTAAGTATGCTCTACTCAATGTATCTGCAAGTAACATGTCACGACCTGGGACATAAATCACATCAAAATCATATCTCTGAAGTCTGAGCAACATACGTTGGAGTCTCTTTGGTGCACTTAACAGTGGCTTCTTGACAATGTTCTCCAACGACTTATGGTCACTCTGTACTGTCACTTTCCGGCCATACGTGTATTGATGGAACTTTTCCATGCCATAGACAATAGCTAAACATTATTTTTCTATTTGGGCATAGCCCCTTTCGGTTGGTGTCAGTGCTCTGCTCCCGAATGCTACAGGTTTCCCTTTTTGAGTCAGTGCTGCTCCCAGCCCCGTTTCTGAAGCATCACACTGCAATGTCAGTTCCTCTTGTGGGTCATAGTACTTCAGTACTGGTGTTTTGGCTATATTGTCCTTGAGCCTGCTGAATGCTTCTTCTTGCATTTCTGTCCATTCCCACATATTTTCCTTGTGTGTGAGCTGTCTCACAATCTCACAGTAATTTGACAGGTGTTTGTAGAATTTAGAGAGATAATTTACCATGACCATCAGTCTCTGTACACCCTTCACGTCAGTTGGTCTTGGCATGTCTTCCACTGCCCTGATCTTCTCTGGGTCAATTTTCAGCCCATATGCTGTCAGTAGGTGTCCAATATATGGCACCTCCTGCTGCCTCAACCTGAATTTCTCTGCATTCAGCTTGATATTCTTTTCTCTGCATCTGCTTAGAAACTGTCTCAATTTATCATCGTGGTCTTTGAAGGCCATTTCTTGTGTGTCACCTTCTCCTGTGATCAATACGTCATCAGCTATGATGTAGATGCCTGGCAGACCCTCCAGTGCTTGAGTAAGCATCCGCTGGAAAATCTCAGGTGCTGGGCTGATTCCCATAGGCATCTTGAGCCACCTAAATCTGCCAAACGGTGTAGCAAATGTTGTTAGATAGCTTGACTCCTCCTCCAATTTCACATGCCAAAAGCCATGTTTGACATCACAGACTGTGAACACCTTCGCTCTCGACAGGTCTGGAAGGATGTCATCAATGGTAGAAAGTGGGAAATGGCTCCGCTTTAGAGCCTTGTTCAGTGGTCCTGGATCAATACATATTCTTGGCTTGCCATTAGGTTTCTGCACTGTGACAAGACTACTTATCCAGTCTGTGCTTTTCTCCACAGGTGTGATGATCTCTCTCCTTTGTAGATCCTGCATCTCTAACTTGAGAGGAGTCATCATGGCAACCGGGACTCGTCGTTTGGGGAGTTTCACCGGCTCCACCCTCTCGTCGATCTCGATCTTGTACTCTCCTTCCATGCAGCCGTCACCTGTGAACACATCACTGTACTCCTTCTGTATTTGTTGCATGTGTAGACCACCGTGGGCTGATTTCACTTCAGTGACAATACTGTCAATAGCTAGTATGTTCTCATACTGTACTTTGATGAGTTTCATGGCTTCACTTGCCTTCTTTCCCAACAGTGGTAGTCTACAGTCCTCATTCACCACCTCAAACTCCAGGCGGTACTGTTTTTGGTTCCTTGGGTTTCTCACCTTCACCTTGCATTTGCCTAGTGGATGCAGCCTGGTCTTGTTGTACATTACCAGAACTGTCTTAGTGCTCTCCAGCTGAGTTTCAGGGCTCAATAGATTCACAGGGATGACATTACAGCTAGCTCCACAGTCTATCTGAAACTTCACGAGCTCCTTGCCGATTAGCATCCCTGCGAAAAGCTGGCTGTCCTTGGCTTTGTCCTCCCCGGCCTCTTTACCAGTCACTGTCAGTATCTCTGCAGTGGTGACACTCAAGATGTCCTCATATTCTTCACTGTCCTGTTCAGTCACTTGGTGTACTTGTCTTCCTCTCTTGTCTTTATCCTGTGTGGTTTTAAATTTGACAGCAAAATGATTTTCTTTACCACATTTTTTGCAGCGCTTTCCAAAGGCTGGACACTTGTTCTTGTCCCTCTCATGTGTAATCCCACAGAATTTGCATGAAACTGTTTTTGTGTTCTTATCCTGCCATGCTGTCTGTTTCATCATGTGCACCTCCTCCACTGTATGTCTTGCAAGGGTTCCACTATTTTCACGTGACAGTTCTGTAGCAACCTGACATTGGACAACTGTAGGCAGTTGTCCAATGTCAGGTTGTCCTCCCTGAGCAATCTCTCTTTCAGTCCTGAATCCATAATGCCACATACTATTCTATCACGAATGAGTGAGTCTCTTATTTGTCCAAAGTTGCATGTGCTGGCTAACATTCTTAGATCAGTGACATAGGTATCAATGTTTTCATCCTGTCCCTCATTTCTCACGAAAAACCGATATCTCTCCACTGTTTCATTTACCTTGGGGTTGCAATGTCCATCGAATTTTTCAATGATGTTCTTCACTGTCCTCCTGGCTGTAGTCACATCACTCATCAGAGTTTCACAAAGTTCTCTACCAGTCTCTCCAATCAGGTAGTAGAACAATTTCACCTTCATTGTTTCTTCTGCCTCTGGCAAAGAAAGCTCCAAGTAAAGTGTAAACTCCTCTTTCCATGATTTCCATGACTTTGCAAGATTACCAGAAACCAAACACAATGTTGATGGGGGTTTCAAACCTTCCATGGCCGACCGACGAGCGTCTTCCCCAGCCCACTGCTTGTTATTAGCTACAGGCTAGCTGGTTAGCTGCACAGCAAAAGTTCGTTTTCTTTATCTTCTTTTGTACTGCTCTCTTACTTCCAAGTTTCAAATTTCCGCTGCCACCATGTTTCATTCTTGCCCCTCATATTACAAGAATGGACGGTTGAAGCACTTTTAGCTGCTTACACTTTATCAAACTTTTACATAGAACGTAGCATAACATTTACACCCTGGCTTCATCCGCATGCCTGCTCCGGTGTGTGTTCCCCTCAACCGGGTCCGTGTGGAAACATATAACAACTATTGTAACAATAGTCATTTATAAATATCATTTTGGAGCACACATTTGAAATCGACTATTGGGCTCGATATATGGTTAAATTAAAATCAGTAGACGAGGCTGTAATTTCGCCAGCTGTTACTCTCATGAGCGAGGCAGAAAATAATAGTTTTAACATTGCCAAAAAGCTGCTTTGTCGTTTATTGCACCTCATACATTAAAACAAATCCAGAGTTACGTGTTTCTGTACTTACTCTTACCTAAGAAGAAAGGATAGTAACAGAAGATCTCTGTGGCTTCAGGCTTGATCGCCGTTCAAATGACAGCGTTGGTTTCCCCAAAAGTGGGCGGGGCTGTAAAGTGACGTAGGTTTTACTCTCATCTATTATTCAAAACCATTCTATTTATTCTAATGTAAATTACATGCCAGTGTTTTATCTTTTTATTTATTTGTTTTGAATTTAAATCGTATAATGTCGGACTTTTTTTTTGCCGTCTGTGAGGAAAATAAATGGGGGATTAGAGCCTCAAAATACTGAAATCTGTATTTTTTTAAATCTTTTTTCCTTCTAATTTGTTATTCTTTTCTATACAACACACTGTTATTTACTCAACAATAACACACAATTATCCTTGTTTTTATTTATTCGTTTAATTCTATAATCTTGGGCTTTTTAGCATGCTTTTTATCCGTAAATAAAGTCACCGGAAACAGACGGGACATTTCGACTGAACTGATTACCCAAGATCCCCAGCTTGAAGCTCGTTGATTGGATGTTTTAGCCGCAATGCACGCTGGGATATGGTGTTAATAAGATATGATATCCGAAAACATGTTAAAAAATAAAATAATACTTTATTCAGAGTGTTCTTGCTTCTCTCTTTTGAAGTCATCACATAACGGCATTATAATATACGGTTCGGCTGCATTAAATATTACACATCTGCCGTAGTTCTTTATTTATAGAGCCCTGATGAGAAGACTTCTGGACAAACTTGAAGAACTGCCGCCAAAACTGAATATGTGACGTGGATCATAAATATATCAACAATTAAACAACATCTTACATTTCTTTTCACAAAATACGTCTCTTTGCTGAGTCAATAGTAATTCGGCTGACTTTTATATTTGATACAATTGGTAGATAGGTTGTATTTACACCATAACGGTGCACAGCTGATAGAAAAGGACTTGTAGTTTTTAAAGATATTACTGATTTTCTTTGAATATAAGAATGTAAATACTGAGTTGAGAGAATAGTCAGGGGATTTGGGTGATGGGAGACACATCTATGGAATCACAATTTCAATAGCTTACCATTAAATGACGGATATACCTTTCTGTCTGTGATGTTTTACAAATCAGATATTAATGTGTAGAAGTAAAACATGAGAAATGGTATAGCAATATCCTGTAAAATTATGTAAAAATATGAAGAAAACTACACATCTTCAGATGTTATATATACATAAGTGTCCTCCACTAATAATACAAAGTTATTATTAGTATGCTGTGTGTACCTTGTGTGCACCGCCTAGTGGTTAAAGCACGTTATTGAATTATTTTTGTTGAATAATGTTATTTTTGTTGAATAATGTTATTTGATGAAAAAAATATTAAGAGTACATACTTTCATAGGGGGAAAGTAGAAGGTCAATGATAGAAATATAGAATATAAAAAATCAAGAAGATACTATAAGTGATCTCTACAATAAAACAGTTTAGTGCTGGATGTACAAAGATATTAATATGAGGATGAGCAACAGACAAACTAATTAACCTTTATCAACACATTAAAGAATACTTTAGGTTAAGGTCTTCTTTCAAATAAGAAAAAAGCTTTGGGGGTGTCTATCTACAGATAAATATTAAGCCTGACAAGTATACTTAACGTCTAATATATTGCTTTCCTGCGATGTTAACTATGTTGAAGCACTTATTTTAACTGATATTATACACATTAATTATACTCTTATGGATAGTATAAGAAATGTGCAGAATTTGACAGTTTAATGGTGGAGGTATACACACATATTGATAGATGTCTTGTAATGCACTGTGTTGAGGAACCTGTGACCCAAGTTTTTAATTCATTGCATAACTACACCGTAGTTGTGTATATGATATGTCAATAAACCTTAGAAAATCTTGAAATCTTGAAAGGGATGTGCAAAATAGCAATTATATACAGTTTTTAATTAACTATTAGTAGAGAATAATGAATAATGAATATACTTTATAGAGATCTGCAGATAAATGTTTAGTCTTCTCAAGCACCAACTATCAAATATCTCTCCTGATTGTTGGCACTTGACAATCACCTTCCCTGAATTGTACTCAGGTGTAACTAAAGTCTGATTTAAGGGTTGTTTATATTTCACATCATTCATCAGAATCTGCAAAGTAACTAAAATAAACGTAGTGGAGTAAAAATACCAGGTTAACCTTTGAATTGTAGTGGAGTAGAATTACAAAGTAACAATGAGCTGTCATGTGGGTATATATTAATGCTGCCCATTATGGATACAAGCGATTTTCACCCATTTAGTACTTACATGTTTTAATACTATCAACTTCTAATTTTGGGAAAAACGAAAACGTCTTTTAAAACTACAATTCCCAGTAGAGACGTGCCATAGAGAACAGGCTTGTTTGAGACAAGTGAGACCTGCGCAGACCTGCACAATTTCGATCAAAGTCTTGCTAGTGCGTTGCTAGTCATTTTGTCCGACTTGCTCTGGAGGCTCGCCTACATGAGACGTTGAAATCTCGCGAGACAAAGACGCCCGCAGCCTTGAGAGCGAGGCGCGGCGAGGCGGCGCAGTTCCTCTCCACGGGCTGCGGAAGCGAAATGCTTGATGGGAAACGACTCGCTGGTATCTCGGGCTGAGCGCTCATTGGTGGTTTTTACCACGTGCTGATGATGAAACTCTCCAATTGGCTCGGCAAAAGTTTGTTGTCGTTTTGTGTCAGTTTTACGTCGCCCCCTCCATTAAGATTTTTCATAATTGTTCCACAATGTTTATCATCATGAAATTAATATCTATATATGTTATACTATACTTGCACTGCTTACCTTTTTCATACTTTATATATCTTAGCATATTCATAGACACTGTTCATACTGCTCACAGGCTGCTGTGTATATTCATACCCCTCACTGTTTATTCATCATTCAATTCATTCTATATTTTATTCTGTAGATTGTGTACATTACTTTTCACTTTACTGCTTGTTGCACTTCTGGTTGGAAGCTAAACTACATTTCGTCGTGTCAGTATAATGACAGTTATTTGTTCCTGCTAATCTTGAGCAGGAACAAATGTATTTACTTAGTAGGCTACATATCTGACATTAACGATTAAACACGTGTGCATTCTTTATAAATGTAAACCGAGTCAAGCCGACTCCGGAGGTGGCGGTATGCACCTTAAAGTTGTTTGCAATCCGCCAAAAAACCGAGAGAAGAAGGCGAAGAAGGCGAAGAAGAAGAAGAAGAAGAAGAAGGCGAAGAAGAAGGCGAAGAAGAAGAAGAAGAAGAAGAAGCCGACTCGGAGCTGTCCGACCTCAGGCGAGCTTTTTGAGACCTCCCCCGGCTGCGATCGGCTATTCTCGTCTACTTTCGAGGCGTGCCGCAACGCGTCTCAAACAAACCTAATATGTTGCGAAACAGAATAGCCAGCATGTGTAGTTCTCGGGGGGCGTTCGAGTCCAGTTTTGAATAGTCTGCCGTGGTTTCGTTCCATTTCAAAGAGCTTGACGCTCGGCGTAACCTTGGCGCACTGCCACTCCAACATCCAATCCCAGAGCTTGAAGATTAATGACGGGGGTTGCGTTCCGATAATCCAAAAATCAGCTCCTAAATTCTAACCCTATCTCCTATTCCTTGACCTCTGAGTGAAACGTCACAGGGTTAAGGGATAGTGGTTAGGAGAATTCAAAAGGACTTAGGAGAAGAGACTGCACTTTAGAGAATCCGAATGCACTTTCACTATCTGACGTGTTTATGATGCGCCAGCGGACGTCATTGTGTGCGTCTGCTGCTGTGGTGAAACTATGGAAACTACAGTGTTCTATACAACGGACTACATGGATGTTTAATAAGAACGAGGGACTCATCTAGAGACTCTGCACCGTGCTCTGATGCTGTTGTTTTATGCTTTATGAACGTGGACAACAGAGAAACATATTCTTAATGACCAAAGTTGTAATTGAAATAAAAAAGGAAAGTGAAATGTATGCTTGTCACCCTCTCCATTAATACAAATGATCCCAATACGTATGATTGTATGAAAATATCTTAAAATCAATACAAATGTATTTATTATAAACATTATTCCTTAACACCTATCACTGTGTATATCACCATTCAAACATCTTTTAAAAGTTGAACAAACCCCACACAGCTCAGTGAAATGTTGACTTTATTCGATGATTTCAGTAAAAACTAACGTTCATATTTCTCTTTTTGATTATAATACTGATGAACGTTCAAAACAAAGCACTTTGGCAACTTACCACATACGTTTTAAAATGCTTAATAAGCACCGTAACTTTCATGATATAATTTCTCCGTCATAATCGTTTGTTTCCGTGAACAGCCGACTGTTGTGTGACGCAAATGCTGCGGCTGCAAGGCATTATGGGGCAGCATTTTCTCCTCTCCTTTCGGTAAGGGAGGTCCAGTGGTTCCTAGGCTAAAGGAGGTTATAAAGGAAGTTTGAAAACTCCTTTCCTTTCATTTGGAGAATTGGGTTGCGTTCCAATAGTCCATTTAGCTTAGGAACCTTCCTAACCAAGTGAAATGACCCGGAAGTACGTCAGTGGCAGCCATGTTAAGTGCCGTTCCAATCATATATATATATATATATATATATATATATATATATATATATATATAGAGAGAGAGAGATATTTGCCTAAAAGCCAAATATGTGAACATCATGGTGGCCTGAGAGAAAACACTACAGGATCACCAAAGTAATCGGGATTCAACCAGCTGGTCACCATTCAAAAACATGCAACATTGGCACTTATTGAAGTAATCATTGGTTCAATGAATGAAAATGTTCTTACCCATTGTTCCAATAATATTGCTATTAATTATACCCTTTTCCCCAAAATGGTGAGCATGTTAGTGAATGCTAAATAACTTTTTGATATTAAATAAAAGGTTGGATCAGTACATCAATTTGTGAAGACATTTTTTTTTCTATTCCGTTCCTTGTAAGTTACGACTATGAATTGAAAGTATAATATTACATAAAATATTTTATATAATAATGTAGGATTGAATGGCTGTGTTTATCATAGTGTGTATTGACTGTCTGTGTCTAATTAACTGTGAAAAAACCTTACCATCTAGTTCAAAGTACATATAAGGATTCATTTAGAAACTTGAATTATGTGAAATGACCTTCACTTGGACCATGTTTGTCTCTATTGTTTGAGCTCTTCGAAACTGTGTGAAGAGAAACATTTGGTATAATTTCAGGAAACATTTCCCCAGCCTTTCTTTGTAAATAATTACAATAGTATCAATGTTGCGCTTGTTGCCAAGTCACTGCAGCAATGCCCTGAGTGTACTAGGATCTTTTCACAAAGGTTTATTCGTTTTTTTCTTTCATAGACATACAGTACATTTCGTTGATTGACTTTTTTCCAAGTTCCACCACAATTTGTGCCGTTAAGTGCAGGGCCATAACAGATGCGGTCATTGCCACAGAAGCAGTAGCTATAAGAATCAGATGATCAGAAATCCTTTATTCGTCAATGAGAAATCAACATTGCTACAGCAAAGGGGACAGTGCAATTAAAAGACAAAATAAAAGAGTGGACTAACATCCTAAAAAAAAGAGGCAAGCGCACCTAAACAAAATAAAACTAATGAGCACACTATCCACCAAGAAAGATTATTGATCAAATCTAAAATGTGTAGCTATATGTCAGTTCCTTTGACATGAGTGTACTTTATATTATTACTTGACAATGACAGAAAAATGAACTCTATTATCATGTATGGAATCAGCAAATGATCCACCATTTTTACTGGAAGGTTAATAAATAGTGTAATGCTCCATTAAAATGTGCCAATGTGTAGCAGAATTTGTTTGAAGTGGGCTTCTTAACACATGAATACTGTGTAATATTTATTTTCATCTATATTTAAGAAGTGCAATATAAGACAAGCACATTTTTCAAGTTACATTTTTCAAGTTACATTTTTGGGCCATACTCCATTATACTTTTTGAATTTGCTGAGGGCCGATTCAAAATGGCTCACGGGTAGCAATAGGCCCCCGGGCTGTAGTTTGGACACCCCTGGTGTAGTGTATCAATTGTGGGTTTGGGCCTGGTTTGATGAGAACTCAGCATGCCTCGTTACCCTTCCACCATTAAAGCAGGTCCTGAAGTCAAGGTGAATCAATGGAATGGGATTTCATTATGCAAGTGCTGTGCTGTTGCAGTGCCAGCGGGATAAAGAAGGAACTTTGAGTCAGTCAAGGACAACACTTTTCACTATCATTTACAACTTACTTCTGGCATGCAGCACTTGGGAAAATCATATAACTTTTTTTTCACACATCATTTGTGATCTGATGGAGCATAACATGTAAAGTATTATTTTCAGTTGAGTTAAATTGAAGGCATTTACCATCTTTCTGCTATAATATTTAATTTACTCTAAACAAGAGAGCCCTGAAATTAATGGCAGTGGTGAACCGTGTCTATCACAACTGGACCTTCTGTAGACACACACACACCCCCCACCGCTGCCGCTCCCCCCCCGTCGTTATAATGTCCGTCTTTTCACTGAATTGTCGTCTTGAAAAGGGTACTCACAACAATTCCGCAACAACTTCATCTTCATCAACGTTGCACTTGCCATTTCAACGTTAAAAACAATAAAACGGCATGAATTGCTTCGTCGCATTCATCTAGAAGATCCTCTGTCTCGAGCCAGTTAAAGAGCAACTTCCAGGTTAAAGACACCTGTGAATAAATGGTTAGGAAAATGATGTATACACTAGATTTTCAAAAAAATATACATAAATATACACTAGTGACATCTGGCGTCGTTTTTGTAAGACATTTTTACTTCCGCATCAAAAAAGCCTCCCCACGTGACCTCCCCCGTGTGACGTAACAAAGGGGAAACAAGGGGGAGAGCGGCCGGTGTAACGTATATATTATGAGCCTGCTAGGCGTCCAAGAGACCAGGAGCAGCCAAGGATTAGAAGAAATAACGGCCATCGGAGAGAAATTGAGCTGTGGTGTGAGGAGAACCAGTGGAGAACTGGGCAGCTATCTTGGTGAGTGATCGGCGTTAGCTACAGAATGTTAGCTAACGTCACATCACAACATTGTAAAGTTAGCTATCATATATCAGGCTATAACTAAAGTAGCATTGGTTACGTTACTTGCAGGACTGTTGATACTGATCCATAACAGAAACTAATGCGCAAGTATCAGCCGTATCTCGCGTTACCTAATGCAAATCCACACTACGTCTGTACCGGAGGGGAGAGAGAGAGCAGGGAAGGGGGGGGAGAGAGATGTAATACGGTTTCCTGATAAACATTTGTCCTGACAGGCTGGTATTTGTGCAACCTGCACAAACACAATACTGCACCATGATTACAAATAGTGAAATACAATGTAAAACTACCGAAAAATACCAGCTAACTAAAACACAACCACTCAACTCAACTGCTCAACGCAGCTGCTAACTATTCCCGCGATCAGAGAGCCGAGATGTTTCTCCTTTGTGATGTAATATGACGCGTTTGACGTATGACCTTAAAAAAAGCCGTTTTTAAGAGCAGAGCTCAAAATTGCTCCTTTCCCTCTGAATTCCTGCCCTTAAGTCTCGTAAAACATATCAAATCTTACATTCACTTTTTTAATTGTAATTTTCAAGCAAGTTTAAGCATAAATGTAAAAAGATTTTTTGTTTGTTTTATCTGAGTGTTCCAGGGTATTCTCTGAATACCTTGAAGGCCCTGACGGTTCGCCACTGATTAATGGATAGGTTCACACACTGTTTATAGGGTATCTTAAAACAATAATGACATATCCATATGTCCATATATTCATTTTCACACAGAATTAGATTTTGCTTGTAATGCGTCTTGAAATATATCCACGTGGTTTGTCAAATGGACAACCTCCAGTTCCGAAAAGTGAAGCCAATTAGAAAGAGCCTTAAACATGCATTCTCTCTTATATCCAGAAGGGGGAGATTCTACTGCTTGCAAAAAGAAAACAGGTTGTAAAGTCTAGGAGAAAATGATTCCACATGATTTCCTACCTTAGTTAAAATGTACAGTGTAAAGAAGATGATAATTATGTTGTGGCTTATTAATACATGTAAAAGTTGTGTGAAAGCTTCACAGGATTTACAGTTGGATTAGCCTTCAATTATATGACGTGTTGGCTTAGTTATGAGTCATGCTTTGTTAGATTTGTCTGACTACTATCCCATTCATCACAGAAACATGTATTTTCTATAGCCACAGCCTGATAAAAACATGTTTTCCAAAAAACTGTTAATGAGAATCATCTTATTGACGTTCATACTTTACATCTTTAATCATGCAAATATGCCAGAAGAAATGCTGGTTGCAGCTTAAAAAAAAGGTGAGCATTTGTTGCTGTTAGTTTAGCCATCTTTCCCTTCCAGCTTTGCATCACCTGTTTACCCAAACTCTACAGAAGTGACCTAGAAAAGAAGCTCCTAATAATAAATCCAGCAGCTATTTCAAAAAGCTGACCTTTGATATTGCAGAGCGGGGTGAATTGGACTGTATGAGCAAAAGGAATCTTTTTTTAAAGAACCTCATTCAGAAGTATTTTGAATCAATGCTTTGGCACCAGATGTTCATAAAAATATGTGCGACCACGAGCAAAGTGAGGAAAACAGTCTGTGCTCTGTGTGGCCATCAAAAGGTTAGACAACCTGAACTGTTTAAAAATAAGTCTCCAGTCTCTGTAGATGCATGTTGTTCTGATTGTTGGCTCAGTTTGAGTTTTTACAAACCAAGATACAAACTTTTTTCAAATTGCAGATGGGAATTAGGTAAAAGACTGCTAACACTTGAAATGAGATGTAGAGCCTTTTGGTAGCCTGAGCTTTTCGAGCAAATAAACAACACAATACATAACCTGACGATTTAGGGTTTCTTATTCAAATTAAGGGAGATAAAAGATTATACTGCAGTCAAACCCTCGTCAATCATTCAAACCTTTATTTCAACTCGGGACTGGAGACCTCATTTACAATTTAATTGAGCAAAACACAAAAACAAACCCTACAGGCTCCAAAATGCTGTAAAATGTATTATCTCTTCGCACACGGCATCTATCGCACGTCTTTCCGTCCTGGGAGAGGGATCCCTCCTCTGTTGCTCTCCCTGAGGTTTCTCCCATTCTTTTCCCTTTAAACTGTGGGTTTTCTCCGGAAGTTTTTCCTTGTACGATGTGAGGGTCTAAGGATAGAGGGTGTCATTTTTTCTCATACTGATATTCTGAACAATATGTGCTATTGTTTTAGCTGTAAAGTGTCTCTAATGTAGGCTATTTTTATTATATGTACAGCACTTTGGCTCAACCAAAAATCGTTTATAAATGTGCTATATAAATACAATTTGATTTGATTTGATTTGAAAATACATGAATAAGAAATTAATACAATCACAATTTGAGGCAACTAAACCAAAACAACTGAATGTGAATGGGATGTAACCAACAACATCAATTGTTCTTCTGATAAAAATTAGATACATTTTACATTGTTGTGCACTCGACTTTACACTAATGATAAACACTTTATTTCTAAGCTTACTAAAAACTGCCAGTATTTAGATTGAGCATTTTTCTGAAAAGGCCAAAAATAAAAGCAACAAGTTAGCAATGTGCTGTAAGGGGGTACAAATACATGAAAAGATTAAAATAATAATGCCAAGTGTCTCTCATGCCTTACAGAGGAAGCAAGCCACACAATAAGCATACAGCTCATAAGCATTATAATTATCTCCAGTAATACATTTAAACAGCAGCTGAGCATGCATTTATTACATTTCAACATAATCTTAGACTGGTAAGAAAGCTCCCTCCTTTTTTAATATTTAAGATACTTTACTTGGTCAGTCTTTCAACAGCTGTACACTTTTTAGTGGAGATGACGAGATGATCATGTATTGAATGCTTTTAAAAGATCCATAAATTGTATCCTAAACTGAGATAACTTAATTTAAAAATAAGAGTGTCAGTAAAAGCAACATTGCTGTGTTTTTTTCCAAACACCCGATGAGTGTATATGCTTAGATTAAGATATGATGAGAGATGTTATTTAAGCTGGTCACAACCATAAAGTAGATCTAGTATTTTTTATAAAGGCACAATCATTTAGAAATAGGCTTATAGTTGTTAAGGTTGGTAGTTTCATAGCATTTATGAAATGGGGTCACAAAAGCGATCTTCTGGACCTGAAAACGCTCTACAAGATCAAACTGAGAGGTCTAAAAAATAAGTTATGTGACTGACTATGATCGAAGCAGCAAGCTTTATCCTTATCGTCTAAATCCTTCCGATGTATAACAAGTAAAACTAATTAAACAGACACACACACCACACACCACACACCACACACCCCACACCACACACACAATCAACTTGTCCTCCCATTACTGTGATCAAGGGCATGAGGGAGCTTTACAAATAAAAAACACATAATTTTCTCGTCAATAGACAGACATACAAAAACACACAGCCAAGCCATTAAAAAGACAAACACACACAAACACTGACTGATACAAGCGGTGACTCAACCAGACAGATTCTTGTGTGGGAGCATTTAATGAGCAGATTGTCGAAGAGATGACACTTCGCATCAGAGACAAGAGGGGCCTGAACGGGTAAGCAGTAAAGCTCTTTGTCCAAGCCCAATCAACTACATCTGAGTCACAGCGCCAAAAATCTATATGAATATAGGAATCTGGAGACGTAGGTATTGAGAATACTTTCTGGGTATTTTGAGATATAATTCAGATATGGTTAACAGACTAACTTTTGCAGGGTTGACTGGAGTCAGGTGCAAAATCCTGGCCCAGATAATGAATGTCGTACATTGCAGGAAAGTGGAATGTAACGTATTTCATTTTAGAATTTCATAATGAAAGAGGTTTTTCCTGCTACACGAATCCACCTAGAAATTCAGCATTAATCCTGCTGACAGACAAACAGAGTAAAAAAAATAACCTCCTGGAGGTAATTATAAATGATCCCAACCTTGTGTTCATTGTGCTTAATTTGAGCCTTGTTGTTGCATGGAAGTCTGTGCGCAAACTTTGAAAAGTTGAATAGGGGGTAGAGAACCACTATCAGAAGAGAACAAGTTTGATCAGAGCATTGTTTTTACAAAATGTGGGAGTAATAAAGACAGCTCTGACTAAAACTGTCAGGTGCTCAAGGTGGAGAGGAAGGTCTTTCTTTAGCTACCGTTCCTTGTTCCTTCTCTAAAGGTGTTGCTGTGATGCTTGAATGTTGTCAATCTAGCCGGGGGAATAAAAAGTCACTGAAATGTGTGAACTGCAAAATAAGTGTAATAGTCAGTCTGTCACAACAACATCTCTCTTTCGTCTTAACTGCCATGTGTGCCGCTATCTGTTGTTGTATTTGTTATTGTTGTTGTTGTTTATATATTGTATGTTTTAATTTCAGAGGATGAGCATCACAGGAGAAAAAATTACATTTGTAAGCATCAGTTTGCACGTACTAATTTAAAAGCAGATGTGTGTCTCTATAGTTGGCGTAAAGAAGTGGAATTATTTGCCGAATGATTTAAAGGGCTGTAAGAAAAATGTTGTGTTTAAGAAAATGTATAACAAAAACGTAATTAGACAGTTTGAAGTTGACTTTTGATTGTGTTCTGGTTTTATGTTTCAGTATTTGTAAGCAACTGTGACTGAAAGAATAGTGCTTTTATTTTACTTTTTTATAGTTATTTCATTTCTTTTTTTTTAGAAGGGGGAGGTAAAATAAGATGTTCTTCCCCCTGCTCCTTTCCACCATGCGCTATCAAAAATTTAAAAAACAGTATAAGTGTACATGTTTTGTAAAGTGTATGTTTTGTTCTAAAATAACTGCCATGTCTGGAATAAACAAATAAATAAATACAAATAAAATATGTATACTGTGTTCATTTACAGTGCTGTGAAAAAATGAATTTCCCCTGGGGATAATACTGTACATCTAATCTAATCTAAATCCATTGGTGTCTTGACTAGTGGCATTCCGGCAAAGTGAAAAAAAATAGTAAATTAATTTAAAGTTCTATGAGAAGTGTAAAGATGCTAAAATCAGGGAGACAGCACAATAATTGTATTTTTTAACTCCATCCTTCTGGTCAGCTCTAACCAAATCCTTGGACCCAATTCTTTAACATCTATTTACCTAACAGAACAAACAGGTTGAACGTTGAGAGTAAGAATGGGGCTTATAAAGAGCACCTTGTAAAAGTATTAGGGTTTGCAAGCCACCAAACACAAACACAATTCTACAAATAATACAATTTTCATTCGAGTTTTGGCAAGAAATGGTCAAGTCTTTTCAAGGAAGTCACATGACTTTACTCTTTTGGAAAGAGATCTATAAAACCAGCCTTCAGCTCAGTTTGACATATTTCCTTGAGCACAAAAAAGCGGTAGACGATGGAGTGGAGAGCTTAAGAGGAATGTTGCATGTTCATTTGCCTGGTTCCCTAACATTTTTAAGCAAGAAACGTTTTCAACAAAAACCCAACTGAACTAACATAAAAGGTCTTGCACATATTGGTACATAGAGGAACATTCCTAGTTTAATCAATTCATTGAAAGATGGGTGCAAATATGGACTGAAGTCAAAGTCAAATACCTGTTGAGGGCATTTTCCACCCAGACCTTCAAAGCCACATTTTGATGCTGTAATAAAACAAAAAACCTCATTCCCTATCACTGCAACATCAGTGTTTATATTGTCTGCAGAGAGGTATTTGTTACGAAAATAAACACGTCTATTATGTGAAAAACACGAAGCTCTCAAGCATAAATCTTTGCAAGAATTAAAGAGATATGATGTGAATTTTCCACTTGTTAAGTATTTGTTGACTACACTCTGTGTTGAAAGCGTATGATTACCACAACTTGACTCCAATTTTGATTTATTTCCAAAATCCTCATTTGACATGTCTTAATCTGAACTGAACAACCCACAATGTATTGCACACTGCTGAGACTGAATTCACAGAAAAAACACAAAGCAACGACTCATAGACTCCTTAATTGATGATTCACTCTATCCTTCTGGATGTGCAGTAAAACGCTCGGTTGTCCACTTTAACTCTCTACACCCTAGAGAAGGTGCAGGAAATAGCTGTCAAGGCTTCCAAGTAAACTTTAAGTGATTGCCTTTGAGCAATTACAGAGCTCAGATGATTCATCCGAGGGTTCTGTGTGTTCATATGTCCGTGCTGCAGTCAATATTCTTTTCATTTGATGGTGTTTGTCGTATAGAAGAACAAGTGACAGAAAAACTACTTATTTTCACCCAGACATGTATTCTTAATGCTTTCTGTGCTTCTATTTATTGTTGCTTCAGTCTATAACCTTTTGTTATAGAGTCAATTTTGATGCACTTATTCGCAATTACACAGCACTCGGCCGTCTTAATGGATGCAAAGGCCTGCATCTTTAAATGGTGTCTCTCTCTGGCTCTGTAATTGAAACTTCTACAGTGTAGGTATTAATCCCCCCTATAATGATACCAGATGGAGATGACAGTGTTATTACTCCAGGACAAAAATGTGTTTTTTTAATGTTGTGAGATATTACAAATTATATTTTAAATATTTATTATGGATGGAATGAATGTTGAGAGGCATGGGAGTAGATAAGAATGGACAGACTGAGAATTGGTCGATAATGTTGGTTGAGACAAGGAGTCAGAGTAACCTGGTTTGAACTGTCCTGTGTTTGGTTTGTCTGTCTGTCTTTTTTTCAACTAAAGTTTGACTATCCTGGACTTTTTCTGTCCGTGTATTTTTCTCTGCTTTTCCCCCAGCAAGCACAAAAGAGGAAAAACAAGCACTCTAATGCATATTTTCTTGCTATCCTTTTCACCGATGATGTGGGATATATCTGGAAGGTAACCCCTTTAATTGCAATTACTCTTGCTAGATTCACTGACTGACAACCTGTCCTCGCCTGAAACCGTTTCAGTTGAATTCCTTAACTCAACCATATAGTTTGAGTTAAGCAAATCCACCATCTTGCCATGTCTATGCACTTCCTTCCCTCTCAGAGCAATGTTATGTTATGTTATCAATGTGTCTTGACCAGATTGCAAATGTGAAGGAGATTTCTTTATTTTATTTATTCAAAAGCTTCGGTGAATATGAGCCAATCTTATGTTGGAGAATAACACTCCTACTCAGTGGCGGCCGGTCCATAGCGGCGCTAGGGGCGCCGCCCCCCCTCTTCCCACATGTTTGATTGTCATTAAAAATTAAAAATTCATAAAAAAATATATTTCCCAAAAATATATTTTTTTTATTTTTATTTTTATTTTTAAAGAACAAGGTAAATATTATATAGTTGGTATCAGTAAAATGTATAATCTACAATAAAATCTTGTTTAAAATTGTTTTACGATGTCTAAAGTTACTGATAAGTCACATGTTTCCTTCCTGGCCGCAGCGTGTATCATTACCCTCTCTTGTCCGGGCGGTAGAAAAGAGCCCTCAGCCTGAGCAGCTGCAACCAACAAGCTGACTGTTGCTATCTGTAAACTATGCCGCCGAAACATAATTTCAGCCAATCAGCGTCGTCAGATGTGATGCTCAAAGGGCGCCCTTTCAGCGCCCTGGCCTGTGTGTCTGTTTAGACTCGTATCCAAGGTGACGCTACAGTAGGGGATGGCTGCGTCTGCAGTTGTAGACTCCGGTGCTAGTGGATCGCCGGAGCCGTAGATTAACATTTGCATGCTTATTGTAGTTGTAAGGGCAAGGCCTGTGGCACCATCTAGCATATGTGTGGGCTGGACCTGTATTTTACAGGAAAGGAGTGATCAGAGGGTCGAGTTGTCGATTCTTGTTCAGTTTTCATCTTCCTCACCCTCTCAGACTTTGAGTTGCGCGCGCTGCTAAAGAGAGGCGCTACCATGGAAACCAAACAATGGTGTACCTGTATTAAAGTCCGAGTGGAAACAGTCCTGAGTAAATCTGATTTTGTCAGAAATCGGGAGAAATGCGGGTGTCTCCCTCTGATTTGAAATGCCCTAGTATGGTTTTGTCACCATTTCCATAGCCCCACCAAAAATATTTTCCACCAGCCGCCACTGCTCCTACTTTATGCAGTGATTGCTGGACAGTGCAGCCAGTGGATGCCTTCCAGAAGGGCACTGTCTGGCTTTCACTCCATCAAATATTGACCTATTGGTGGAACTGAAAAATAAGTCAGGGGACATGAACTGAAATCGTGTATCCCCTGGGATGATAACTAATGTGGCTGATAAGCACAGAAAGTAATATGTCTATAACAAAAGCTGGAATTCCTTTTGAACATCCTTTTCTACAGTGCAGTCGTTTTTTCTTTAATACAATGCTATTTTGGATTTGACAACATTCTCATCATTGTTGAGGGTTAAGTTGTCACTCTATATAGTACCACCTTAATCCGCTAACAGTTGCATCAACCCATTCCTCTTCATTGTGTTGGCTTAATCTGTTAATCTCTTGCCATCAGGGGTGCGCTGTGCTGGTTTAAGTGCTTTTTTTATTCTATGATAAATATTTTATGTCTCTGCTAACTTGTGGGGGACTTAAATATAACTACAGCCACTTAATATATTGAGGGAATGTACTAACTTTTGCTATTTGTTTGGCTCTGGCAATTTCTTTTAACCAAGGCAGGAGAAATGCATAAAGACATGCAGGTGAGTCTAGGAAAGCTTTATACCTAGTGCTTTTCTTTATAGACATTTCAGAAATTCATGGACTGAATAACTCAGCTCCGTAGAGCACTTCCACATTACTTTATGACACAGGTGTGTGTGGGGAGAGTAAAAGTATGAAAAGTTTCAAGAACTCTCCCACACACTGTCCTACCTGCAAAAATGTGTGCGTGTTTGCCTTCAAATGGATTAGCAATGAAACTTCTCAAACACATTAATTAAAAACGATTTTCTTTTTTTATACCTATGATGATCTTAAAGTTATTTCGAAACTGAACCATTCTATACTTTATTTGTTGTTAATCTGAAGATATTCTTCTTCTTTTTTTCCTTTCTCATTAGTTCATATAGAAGTTTCAGATGTTCAACAACACAATTCAATACTGCCATTGTTTGGGTAAAATTCAGTTTTTATTAATTTATCTCATTCTGCACTATACAGTTTGTCTGAAGGGCTTAAGAAATTCTCTACATTATTACACACAAACAATTGTCTGTCTTCCCATGTGTGGAGAGATTGTCTATTTACTAATTCATATTTAAGTTAACATCTTTTGGTTGCTGAAGTCATTTGACATCGAAGCTCCAAGCAAAATGTAGAACTTTTTTTTATCATAACACAATCTCAATTTAAATCAGTAAATCTAAGATAAAGTGAAGCATTGTTGGAACAGCTGGTCCACAAGGATGTGGACCAGATTATCTTTGTTGAATTTGTCAGTCATTTGAATGTGAAAATAGTCATCAAATATGAAAGCATAGGAATATCCTTAAAAAGAATGACATTTTTCGTGAGGCAACACCGTTAATCAACGGCACAGCAAAAAGAAAAGCAACTGTGAACCACATTTTCTGAATAGATAAAATATGTTGCATGTCATTTGGACAGCAGAAGGCCTTCATTCTATATACATTTGTTTCCTCTTCAGTCATTTGTTTCCTCCTGAGGCACAACATAACAATATACCTTTCCTCTGGTAGGGTTTTTGAGGCCCCAGTATTCATAAACTAAATATGTGCAGTCCACCAGAATATAATAGTCAAAACTGGAATGTTTCTTTACTATTGAATAAAAACACAATAAAATATGATATAATACACAGTATGACCCACTCAAACCTCGTAATGGTAACATCCAATGTGTTATTGGTTAGACCTGTGACGACTCCAAATAGGAGACAGCAAGGCCATCTAGTGGTTTGTATTGGAAAACAACATGTCTGTTTTTTTCTTTGAATGCTTAAACCTGACGTAAGGGAGCCGTGTATTCATTCAGAGCTAATAGAACACCTGGTGCTCATTGCCTGTTCCTCGTTAGCCCAGACACAGCATGGCAACTGCCCCGAGATAGGACACTTCAAATAAAAATGTAATGGCCAAAAAGAAAAACACTTCTTAAATGTGTACATTATATAGTTATTATTAACCCCCGGGGGCATTATGTGAGTAGCATAGTTATCTTATTTTTAAAAAATGACCGAATTCTCCATTTTTGTTATTCCTGTGGCTGTGTTTAATATCGGTACTGGTCAATCCGGTGGAACACAATCTTGTCATGAGATAAAATAAGTAACATAACATATTTGGATCAAGCAACTCCAAGAAAGGACTTCTACGCAAACATAGAACCTTCTGGAAAATAACATCACCTATGCAGGCGATAAAACCTCTGATGGGATTTTGTACCAGATAGACTGCCACCTGCAGCGCAGTCGCAACTCCACTGGCAGACTCGGAGTGGAGATGCTCTCCAGAGCTCACAGAACAGCGGCTTTATTATCACTGACGGTGCAGGCTGCACTGCACTGCTCACAGGACGACAACATTATATTTTGCTGTAAAGGATTAAACTGCTCAATTGGATCAATCTCAATTTTTTTTTGCAGGCTGCTGCAGTTGCATCCCTCTTGTGAAGCAGGAACTTGGTAACACTTTTTAACTTGGATATACTTTGAATTACCAATGGATTTCTTAAACGATTCTCTTTTTTCCCTCGGAGACACAAATTCAACTACAACAACAGGTAGGTCAAGTAACCAGAGCCCCGTTATATAATCCAATTAATATCGTTACATACGTTGTTAAGAAACATAACTGCACATGAATAAAACAGCAAATAAATATAAATGGTACATCAGTTATTTTTCTCAACTTTATTTGTACTTATACCTCTCCAATTTACCTTAATTCCTTTTGAACTCATACACGATTGTAGTGTATATTCAGACTGGAGTCGATTCCATTCACAATCTAAGATGTCTGATGAAAAATATGAAATATGAATGCCTTAATCTCATCAATTTGTCACTGCGTGAAATATCTAGAATGTGTACTTAATCAATACACATAATGTTAGTGATAGGAAATGGGAAAAATGCACATCAAGTCACTGAGGTTCTGAAAAAATGTATTTACACATTTCTGTGACTTTTTGGGTTTCAAATAAAATCACATAACCTATCTATGGCAACCTATTGAAGGTTTATATACAATTGCTAAGACCTCTGTCCCCATCATCTTCTCTGTTATTTCTCACACACATGTAAATGACAGAAATCTTTCCACATTGAAATTATCCAGCAGCCTAAATGCAAGGAATATATTAACTGATAGGTCCACGTCATAATCCACCGAAAAACAAGTAATGATACTTTGCTCTTGCTAATTGTAATATGAAAAATAGGAAATATAAATAACTGTATTACACACTGTACAATGCAAGTTTTCATATGCTTTATTTAACAGCTACTCCCTCCTCTTGTCTAAAGCTGTAGATGGGTCCCTTCACTGCAGCGCCATCCTCCCTGTCATCTTCGGCATCATCTGCTTTCTAGGTATCATGGGGAACTGTATTGTGATCTACACCATCCTGAAGAAGACCAAGTGTCGTGCCAAGCAAACGGTTCCAGACATCTTTATCTTAAACTTATCAATTGTTGATCTCCTGTTTCTCCTTGGGATGCCATTCCTCATCCACCAGCTGCTGGGCAACGGTACCTGGCACTTTGGAGCCGCAATGTGCACGGTCATCACTGCACTTGACTCCAATAGCCAGATTGTCAGTACTTACATCCTCACTGCAATGACTCTTGACCGTTACTTGGCTACAGTCCATCCCATCCGCTTCAACTACATCCGCACACCTTTTGTGGCAGCGCTGGTCATTGGTCTTGTGTGGGCTTTATCCTTACTCACTATCATCCCGGTGTGGATGTATGCAGGCCTGATGCCTCTCCCGGGTGGCCTGGTGGCCTGTGCTCTCCTTCTGCCTGACCCAGTCACTAGCATATACTGGTTTACACTTTATCAGTTCTTCTTGGCATTTGCTATACCTTTGGCCATCATCTGCCTGGTGTTCTTCAAAATCCTCCAGCACATGTCCGCCAGTGTGGCTCCACTGCCTCCACGGAGTTTGAGGGTGCGCACCAGGAAGGTGACACGGATGGCAGTGGCCATCTGCCTAGCCTTCTTCGTCTGCTGGGCCCCTTACTACATCATTCAGCTGATCCACCTAGGAGTGAAGAAGCCAAGCGTAGCTTTCTCCTATGCCTACAACATTGCCATTAGCATGGGATACGCTAACAGTTGCATCAACCCATTCCTCTTCATTATTCTCAGTGAGACCTTCAAGAGGCAGTTTCTCAGGGCTGTACGCCCAGTAAATAGAAAGTTCCGTGTACACCCGAGTACCACAGATGGCGCCAGTGTGAGTGTGAGAATGATACCTGAAGGAGCACACCAGGATCCACCCTCTGGGGAGATGCCACAGTCCAACGAGGCTCCACAGTGAATCAAATCAAAAATAATTTCACCATGTATCACTGTGGATCTGTGCACGACATTAGCACAAGTACTCATATTTCTGAACAGTAATGTCTGCACATCAACTCCAATCACCATTTTGTTAAAAAATAAAAAGTTGTGTTATTTTTTTGGCCTGAATAAAAATGTTCTTTCCCATCATTGATAATCATGCAAAGGACAATTTCACTGATTGACATTGTTTTGTAAAAACTAACCAGCCTGTTCTTACTGGGGTTGAACACAGTTCAGTTTAGTGATTTATTCGAAAAAAATAAACAAATGGGAAGCACACAGAATAGTTAAAATGGCTTATTTGCTGAGCCCATCTGTTCAAACATCATTTTGATTGACTTGAGTTTGCATTTGCAGCTAAGAAAAAAGTCTGTTTAGCTGAATATATTAACACTTCTTACAATTTCATCAAATAAAAAATGGCAGGTAAACATTTATCTTATCAATTGCCCTAGCACACTGTAGATTCTCAATACAAAAGGTATGTTCCGACTGTATGCAAAGCAATATTAATCTCTATTTACTGGACATCTTTCAGCCCGTCTCTCGACAGACAGTTGGCAACACATTGATCATTTGAATTCCACATGATTATATTATCTTCCTCCAGGCGAAATCCCCTCTGCTCTGCCTTGACCAAGATGCAGTTAACGTTTAACCACTTCAACAGGGAACATTTTCCTTCAGATTGGATCATCATCAGTTCAAAACGTTTCTAATGACTACACCTAAATACCAAGGTCACTTCCGGCCTGTCGTCAAAACTTCAATGCTGATTTATTGTCATTATGCAGCGCAGGGTTGCACAACAACATGCAGTTATAGTTTCTTTTTTTATGTGGCATAAAGAGACTATGTGGTAACAAGTGGAGTAAATACTTTATTACATACTGTCCATTAACACATCATTTACAACACATAAGTCACTTTTAATATTTGACATGCCTGTTGTTCAGAAACTATAACATAAAAGGTTATTCATATCAATCTGCACATTTATATTATATTACTGAGTGCATCCATGAAGATTAACAAGAAGCTGTTTGCAGACAGTGCTTTCTTTGACTGAATTAATGGACATTCTTGTTTTTGTGTCCTTCTGTGGTTTTCTGACCAAACATCTTACCTTTGAAGAACAGAATAAAGAAGGAGTCTGAACCTAATTCTTTGAATCATATGCATCTAAAGACTGGAATACATTAGACATTACTTAGCAGCATAGAATGGTTCACCATGGAGACCATTACATATCAACCCATTAGCAGCAGAACTGAGGTATGTTGTAGAAAGATTTTACAATGCTTTTCTGCTCTTTTGTATGATGCCTTTCAACCAGATGACATTTCACTATAAAAACATTGCTGAGGAGGTAACATGAAATATGTAACTTCAAAATGAGCTTTTAACCAAATACATGTTTTTTGTTGTTGTTGTTTAAAGCAAGAAACATATGAAAGACAGAAATTGAACAGAATTCACCTAAGGCCTACCGATGTGAAAAACCAAGACTACGTGACTTTTGGTTCTGTAACTATCTTTTTCAATATACATTTGCATAGTGGATGTTTTTGCCACCATTTGGCAAATGATAGACTAGTCACACCGTTTGATGACAATATTCAAATACATCCATCCAACTCTTGCATTAGCTTTGATAGCTTGTTTTTGTTTGTCAGTTTCCTTCAGCAATTCCACAAAAAACTGTCACATTGGAACAATGCTTGTAAATATGACTCACCACACTCAGCATGTGTAAAATAAGAGATTGTAGCCATCTTTACAAACCCAAAGAGGAAGATAAATAAAATGTTGCTTTTTTCTAGTTCACCTGATAACATTCAACAGTTGTGATTCCTGCTGAGGAACCTCTTGAATAAAATGAAGGGATGTTTTGCCAAGCTGTGACGCTGCATTTTCAGTATCAATTCACTCTGAAAAGTAAAGCCATAAATATGCTGCATTGGTTTTAGATGAGCTGAAATGTCAAATCTAATAAAGAGTGCCACTTTGTCTCTGAACTGTTGTTAATGTTGTTTTACTGATATTACGCTTATTTATATTTTAACATGTTGAATAATGATGGTGAAAATATACTTTATGTTGGAGAATGGTTGTGAATGTAAATATAAATTACATCGATCATGGAATATGAAGCTCAGGGTTTGTCAACCTTCCCGGGCCTGAAAACCACTTTTTACACATTTTTGGTTTTTCTCACCTGTTGGATCCAAGGATGAGAAGCTCTGGTGTAGGTACTGTTGTTCTTCTTCGTTTATGTAGCAAAAGATTGTAAAAAGCATCGTTTAAAATCATGAGCGATTTTGCTTAAGTCATTGGGAAACAATGTGGTCCAATCTGTCTGTACTGTTGTGAGCACCGATTAATAAATCTTAACTGTAACAGAAATATTTGATAGAACTGTTTATTGTGGTCGTTATAATTTCAGTCTCTTATATATAACACGTTTAAAATATTCTCAATGCTTTGATAGCAGGCGTAAAAGTAATAAAAATATATATAAAAATATTCAACATAGTTTAAAGAGAAACTTGCCTGTAATACAGTGACGATTCTCTCTGACCAATCAGTGGTCTGCAATGTTTTAGCTCTATCTTTAATATGGGTTTAGCTTGCCTACACCCTTTTGAAGGACTTACAAAGAAAAAAGCCAAAAAAACACAAGATTCTAAATAAAGCAAAAATAGAGCATGTCAAGTAGGGTACAAACCTACAATGAAATGAAAATGTTGCCTAAGATAAACAGAAACAGACAACCAAAATCAGCAGAACTAGGGGAGCAGGTGACCATCAAGGGAGTATTTTGTCCCCTTAATCAAGCTGAAAGTTTGTATTTTAAAAACTGTATTTTAAAAATTGTGAAAAGGTGTGTGTACTTCAAACTAAAAATGTCCGTTATCTTGCTCAGGAGCTCAGGACTCAACTTGCAGATGCCTCCTGTGATCTTATTTTTATTGGATTTTCACTCAAGTCTTCCAGGTCTATTATTCAAACTCTGCAATAAAAACCAATGCGTTTTTTAAATGTGGTTTCTTTGCGATAATATGACATAAAGGGCAAAAACGTTGGGGCATTAATACATGAATTCGTAGGAGCCACTGGACGTGGCATGAGATAATTGAAAATCCTACTGCGTTGTAGATCTTGGGTGTGATGAGTAATTATGTACCAGTCACCATGGGCGCCTACAATTAAGGTGTGGGTGCAAGGGGAGGTAACATAGGGAATTTATTTATGTAATTAACACCTGAAAGTACAATTTCCTGCAACATAGGGCCTAAATACTCTCAGTTTCTCTCACCGTAAATTGTATTTTGCACATAAAAAGTATTAAATCATAAAGAGATCACACAGCATTTTGTCGCACTGACAAAGGATGGTAAACAAGACAGGGTTTGTATTTCAAGAGGGGTTTGTCTGTTGCCGACATCACAGCTGACACACTGAGGACAGTCCACCCCGGTTTAACTCATGCCAAGAGATACATTGGATTGAGTCCAGAGAAAATAAATTGAGGTCAGTTTTCTATCATCACGTCCAAGCGGAGGCATGGCATCAATTCAATATACCTGAGTGAAAAAACGTTTTTCTTATCACATCTTCTGGAGACAAGGTCATTTCTCAAGTGTTTCTGGGAGAAAGAAGGATTTGGTTTCCAGTTTATCAAGATGTATTTGCTCTTGCTGTGCTGACAATATTGTTTAGTGATTTATAAATATTTCCAAATCCAGAATGATCTATCGTTTTCAATGTCAAGTCAATAGAAAAAGAAAACCACAGAGAAACCTTTTTTACTGTAAATTGATTGCATTATAGAATTAACTTTAGTATTTTTCAGTGTGCCAACAGATTCTCAATTGACGAACCAGTTTTAGAAAGGGACATATTGTTTCTTTAAACAACCTCTAACACATGCCAAAATCAGAAATAATTATCTGGCGCTTTTACTGCCAAATCTGCCTTCAGACAGAGGCGCCTGGAGCAAACCCATGGCCCGAACAAAGTGACACAGCAGTCACAGCAGTGTGTGCTACATGTGGCAGGAGCACAGAGCAAAGGCACAAACCTGCCTCCAGTCAACATAATCGCATATATTGACCCAAAGAAAATGTGAAATCCCTTCAACCCCGACACAAACACCCACAATTTATTTTTTATTTTGTATTAATATATTCAATTGTCATACATGAACATTATACATTTGACATACAACAGACAAAGTCCAGGGGCAGACATACAAAGCAAAAATGCATTACATACAGTTAATAAAGAAAAAAGAAAAAAAGGAAAGAAAATACATTTTGATACTTGAGATTAAATATTTTTTAAATATCAAATTAGTTTATTGCCTTCTTATTCCTAATGTTTTAAATAGTGCTAATATACTAAATTGTTGATTGAAATGTACAATACAGAATGTGGTTTGGAGTCAGCCCATTTCTTTTTATGGATATGAAATGTCCCTAAAAATACAATTAACTGCACAAAAAAGACAACATATGCATCCATACTATCATCCCTGAAGTACATCAGAATGTCTTTGTCCTGGAGTTGAATGTTTTGTCCCATCTTAATAAAACATTCTACATCATACCACAATATTCTACGATCTTCTTGACAAACACACACAATTGGACTGACATAGTACACTGTTACATCCCCATGTCATTTAATTTTCTTTTAATTGTTTATTTGAAAAGGGACAATGCACATTGATGAACACTTTAAACAAATAATGCTTCAAATGTAAATATGCCGGATTTGAGCTTTGAGCTAATTTCCATCCGTAGTCCCTCACATACAACATGTATTTGTTTTTCTTCCTTCTCCTACATGGAGAAGGAAGAAATGGGTCTTCGGAATGATGGGAGTTAAAGACAAAAGGCGGAGACTAGTGTTGAAACTAGTGGAGAAACGATCAAGATGCCACCTTGTCCCTCTGATTGGACGACATGTTAAGTCAGGAAGTAGCATTATTATTGATGAGTGGAGGGCATACAGGAGAGTGCTGAGTAACGTGGGATACAACCACTACACCATAAACCACAGCAGGTGGTTGGTGAACCCCCAGACTGGCAGAGTCATATCCAACATAATTAAAGAGCTTGGTCGACCGTCAAAGGACATCTCCGTAGACTGAGAGGAAACCGTACAGAGAGTTTGTTGGAGGAACACCTCAAGGTTCTTGAATGGTCATCTTGGCTTGGCTCTGCTCACCCTGATGGACTGCTTGACCGCTTGTTCAAGGATATACGTCACAAAGCCTGTACCATTATGTTAGAACGGGGTACAAAACTACTGGACTCAAATGCAACGACTCATATTTTAATGAGAAAAAATAAAACAAGTTTTAACAAAAAATCTCTCTTGCGAGGACAAAACAAAACTTTTGATTTCAAACAAACAAAACTCTCCTCTCTGGTAACTCTCCTCTCTGGTATCATGCTGGGTCTCTGGACAAAAGAAGCACACTGAAACAAGACGAACTGGCACAAGACCAAGGGAAACAAGGACTATTTAAACATGAGGGAATTGGGAACAGGTGGAAACAATCAGGGGCGGGGCAGACGCTGACGATGGCGGGAAAACACCCAAAGGGAGAAAGTAACAGGGCCTGAAAAGAAAGACAAGAGGTAAGTACAAAATAAAGCAGGAAATGGGAAAACGAGACATGACATGAAACATGGGGACTTGACTAGAGATGACAGACATAAAATAGACAGACAAAACGTGAAGTAACAGGAAAACCTGACTCTATAGAAACCTAAACATGAAATGACAGACATAAAACAAACACAACTAACACAATTGACGAGACACCACACATTATTTCTTACCAAGTCTTTCATTTATGTCTGAGAAAAGCTTTTACGTTTAAATATGTATATCAGTCATTCTAAATAGTCATTATTTTGAGTCCTGATTTTCTTCATGTGTGAATAAAATGTTTTGCTTGGTTCTGTTGCATCTTACTTTGCATTTCATGTGAAAAATTTGTATTACTGTAGGTCAGCGTGAATGTTATAACTCATTCATAAATGGACATATGTATTCAACTTAAAAACAACGCACCCTTTCACTAGTTATAAATGTTAGTGGCTCATGGATGGTGATGTGTTTCACACTTTATAATAAGGCTCCCTTTTACCAATTATAAATGGTAGTAACTCATAAATAAATGGTCATAAGAGATGCCAAGACACATCAAGATGGAAGGGGGGGAAATCAACTCAGTGAACAACAGATACCAAGGATGCTGGCTGATGAAGAAGACGAAGTAAGCTAGGTAGCCAATATAAGGCTTAGCAGTACAGATAAATGTGGGCTCACTATTTGGCAAGCAACCGGTCACAGTTGCCCTGTTTATCTCATGTCTTATAAAAGTGTATTAATGATTTATAAAGTGTTCACAACCTAATTAATAAACGAATTACAAATTATTCGTGAACCCTTTATAAGGGTAGTCTTATTGTAAAGTGCTACCGATTTATTTATGGAATATACAGTAGGTTTGAGTAACAAAAGACCTTACAAAACTATTAGGTCAATTGATGTGTTTTAAAATGTGTATATCCAGAATTCTATTTTCATAGTATGTTTTCCTCATAGCCTTATCCGTTGATGGAAATGTACTGGACAAAGCGTGCATTTATGTATATCAGAATGACTTTCTTTGCAAAAGTTGCGTTGGTGAAAGCAGAAGAGGAGTATGAGTAGAAACAGCAAAACACTCTCAGGTCAGCCTCATCCACAGCGCTATCACCTCCAACATCTCACACTGCCAAATCCTTTTAGCAATTGTCGGTGGCTCTATCATCAACCCAGCAGGAGAATAACAGAATATTTTGCTTCCTCCTTTGAGAAAAGTCCAAGATACTGTTGGAGATTTGGAGGATGTTTAAAACCAACCTCGTCTCCGCGTGTCGTTTGATAAGCTGGGTAAATTCGTAAAAAGGAAGGGATTAAGAAACACCAGAATGCAAGTGAAACAATAATCTTGTTTTAATGATACAAGGTAACAATACAAATACAAAGGAATCACGAAGCACTCTGCAGAGTACTCCGGGCTCAGGTTCTACCTCGTGTGAGACAGGTCTCAGGAACGGCCGGTCAAAAACAAGAGCGCGAACCAAAGGAAAACACAGTGTTTCATACTAAAAACACAGGAAGAGGTGTGTGCGTGCTTTTCCCCAGAGGTCATCTTATTGGGAGAGACCAACACATGGCCTGTCGCACCCAATCAGTGCGACACAGCAGAAGAAACCCGGAAACAAAAAGTCTCTTTCAGTTTGACGAAGACCAGATACCTTTTGGTGTCTGTTACGAACCTGCTCTCAACAACAAGTTTCCTTATCTTATTTCACATCTTGTAGCCAGCACACACACATCCCCTTTATGGCCCTTTGTCCCTGAGTCCATCTTCCCGCCTCAGGCTGCCACACACAAGTTAAAAGTATGTTTTAAGATATAGTTGTTATAGTTGGCTAACTATACGTAATACATGTAAATCACTTTCATATCAATAATAACGAGGAACACATTACCTGTGCTCTTAAGCAGTATTAGAGATGCTTTTCAAATAGTCAAACTTCACACAGGCCTAATATAGAGAACACACTCATTTGTCCTACCGCCTTTCCATTTGTTTGAGCTATCGTTCACATCTTTACTTCAAATAAAAGGTTTCACATTGTATATTTCCAGCTTCCTTTACACATACTGTTATTATTAATACAAAGTAACTAACCACACACATCTATTGAAAACAAGTAGATTTCCCTGATAATTGACATGCTGAAAATGCTCTCTCGTCCCTATCATAAAAGCTGCTTCCATTTCATATAGAGTAATAAAACATGTTTAAGCTAATTTCTCCACAATGTTTGTAGCCATTTAGTACCCACACATGAAAGAATAAGAACAGAGGTATAGTTGAACAGTAATCATGCAGCACATATATTTACTGCAATGAAAACACATACATTTCCCCCAAGCATGTGTAACGCACACTCTTCTTTTATGAGGGAAACATTCCAGAGTTTTGGAGCTATCCCCAAATTAGGATGTCCCCTGCTTGCATCCCTCTCTAAACACAAAGACTTCACCTCAATATATTGGGGAGGGAAAATATACTTTGTCCCTTCAAATTTAACACACATGAATATATATAAGGTGACATTAAAATGAATATACCAGATTTAACTTTCCTGCCATAACACGTTACTTTAATACTTCAAATAATTCAAATAATCCTTCAATACTCACCTCCAAAGCTTCCCCATTAAAATGTTAAGATTGAGAGTTGCCAAATTGTAAGAGACCCTGTATTTTCATGGTTGTCAGATGGTCAGAAGACATTTTCAATACATTTGATAGGAAGAAGAGGTTAGACGTTGATATACGATACGATATACTTTAATGTCCCCGTAAGGAAATTAGTTCTGGACTCCGTCCTGCAGTTCCGTATACATGTACATAATATACAAACATAGTAAACATTAAGAGACATACACATATCATCACTCATACACCGTTTGAACAAACACAATACATAGACGCACATACTGACAATGGCGACCTATTGCACTACCCTCATGGCCAACATTTAAAAAGTACATTTCATGTGAATGTTAAGAAGCTTAATGGACCTAGTTAGGAATGAGTGCTTATAGCGGTTCAGCCTGCTCTTGGGAACCCTGAATCTTCTACCAGAAGGTAGGAGCTGGAATTCTGGGTGGAGTATGTTGGTCGGATCAGGCACAATTTTTTGTGCCTGTCTGATAGTGGACTGCTCATATGTTTTGGAGAGATGGGTTTTTTAACCCCCATAATTTTCATAGCAGTCTGTGCCAGGCGAGCGATCTGTGACTTTGACTCCGCTGTCAAGTTACCATACCAGGCAGTAATACCATACCTAATGATGCTCTCCAACATTGCATGATAGAACAGTAACATGAACTTCTGGTCGACTCCGAAAGCCCGGAGTCGACGCAGAAAGTACAACCGCTGTTGAAGTCTAGAGCAGGGGTTCCCAAACTTTTCCATGCCAAGGCCCCCCAAAAATCATTAGCTTCTGGCCGGGGACCCCCTTTGCAAACCCACCAACAATGCTACAAAATATGTCACACATCAACTTTAAGAACGTTTTTGTTACTTTTATTCTCTATTCAATACTGTAATTATTACATTTGTTTAGCATGAGAATAATATTAACAATATGTTTTCAACACAGAATAAGATTTGTATGGCAGGGCATCTTTGTTTCACCACAATGTTTTTCTTATTATAGACACTATGTTGCAATACATTTTACCCTACAGAAAATATATTTACATATGCAAGAGTTTTTTTTTTTTGTCTTTCTTGCATTATGTCTTCAAAAGTTTTCAGTCAAAAAAGAAAAAAAATCTATTAAACTGACTTGGTTCTGTAAGTTCAACACTATATTCCCACTGAATAACAAACCTTTCAACAAACTGTTGATGATACAAAAACAGAAAAAAGAAACCAAACCTCTCTTTGTGTGTGTGTGTGTGTGTGTGTGTGTGTGTGTGTGTGTGTGTGTGTGTGTGTGTGTGTGTGTGTGTGTGTGTGTGTGTGTGTTGGAAGTGACAGACAGTGATCACACTAGTGGGAGGGATGGGCTTGGTGGCTCCTACACAGTCTGTCAAGCCTGGGCTTAATGTCTGTCAGTGCCATACGCATGTCATTGTCCACATGTAGACATGCTCTATGTTTAGTTTTGAGTACCTTTAAAGTTGAAAAGCCAGACTCACACAAGTAAGTTGTTGCAAAAGGGAGAAGGCATTTCAGTGCCCTGTCAGCCAAGGTGGGATAGTCCTTTCTTACATGTAGCCAGTAGTTAGACAGGGGAAGAGCCTCAAAGTTTAGTTTTAAATCCCCTGAGTTTGTCATCTCAATCAGCTCCTCCTGTGACTTTATGTCCAAACTAGAACCGACACCGGGGGAAAAGGGGTTCCTAACCCAGTTTAAATGTGTGTTTTCAAGGTCAGGGAAATAGTCTTTAAAATATCCTTGGAGGTGCTCCAGGTGGGACTGGATCATTGGAGAGATGGAGCCCAAATCATCACATGACAGCAGCTCCTGGTGAAGTAGTGGGAACATCTCTGTGACTCCCTCCTGGAGCTTGTTTGACCACAGCATAATCTTTTTGGAAAAAGCACGCACTTTGTCTTGCACCTGCAGTATGTACGTGTCACGTCCTTGCATGCTTTGGTTCAGTACATTTAGATGCAGAAAAATGTCTGACATGTATGCAAGTTTGCGGATCCAGGTTGCATCAGTGAACCGCTCTGCCAGCTGATGCTTTTCAGAAGAGAGGAACTCTCCAACCTCCCTCCGCAGCTCATAGACACGGTTCAAAACTGCGCCCCGTGACAGCCAGCGCACGTTTGAGTGAAGCAGCAGCCCCTCAAAACGGGCGCCCATCTCATTACAAAGCAGGGTAAACAGTCTGTGTTTCAAGGGGCGGGCTTTAATAAAATTCACCACTTGTACAACCTCCTGTAGTACCTGATTCAACTCGTTATCCATCCTTTTTGCGACAAGTGCCTCACGGTGGAGCATGCAGTGTGTGGCGACTACATGCGGGGCTTTCTGCTTAATGAGAGCGGTCACTCCACTGATCTTGCCGGTCATTGCCGCGGCTCCGTCCGAACACACTCCCACACAGCGGGCCCAGTTCAATCCGTTAGACTCGATGTAATCGTCCAAAACTTGAAAAATATCTTTCCCAGTGGTTCTTCTTTCAAGTGCTTTACAAAACAGTATTTCCTCGACAAATCTCTCCTGGGAAATAAATCGAATGTACACAAGCAGTTGGGCCTCATTCGATATGTCTGTGCTCTCATCTAGTTGAAGAGCGAAGTACTCGCTGGCTCTCACCTGCTCCAAAAGCTGAGCAGATACGTCCTGCGCCATGTCACCAATCCGTCGGCTGACGGTGTTGTCCGAGAGTGGGACAGCGTCAATTTTTTTAGCAGCATCCTCGCCAAGCAATTCTCGGACAATGTCTTTGGTAGCTGGTAAAAGCAAATCCTCTCCGATTGTGTGAGGTTTTTTTGCACGAGCAATGTGGTATGAAGCTAAAAATGATGCCTTGAGGGCCCGCTCGGGAACGGTAGCTTGCTGTGTGAATGCAGCAGATTGCCTGGCCAAATGCTCCTCTTTACATCTGAAGAAGTCTGCCGTTTTTTCGGCCTCTGCCGGATGTTTTTGCATCAAGTGACGCTGAAGTTTCGAAGGTTTTAAACACTCGTTTGAGAGGGTCTCCAGACAGAGCAAACACTTCGGGCAATCATGGCCATTTTTCTGTATGGCTGTAAAGCCATACTTAATGTACGCTGCCTCGTACCTTCTGATTTTAATTGGCCAGGAGTTCTTAGGTTTTTTTGCAGCAGTGTCCTCCACAGCAGGGCTGTTGGTCGGTTCCGTTGACCTGTTCTTTGTCAAAAACCTGTCCATTTTGAGCTAGCTAGCTTGCTCGCTTGAGGAGCAAAGCAGCTTGATAAATGGTGCAAACCGCCAGGTCTAAACATGACGTCATGGCGTCGTGAACGATGTTTTGACTGGTAGGCAATCAGTAAGATGACTATGGCAAATTATATGTTCCATTATTATAAATTATATTTTATAATTATGATTTTTTTTTAAAAATCAGATTTAAAATATTCATATTCATATTTTTGTCTTTCCTTTTTTTTTCTTATCTTCCCTCCAATTTTCTGAGGCCCCCCTAGCGCCCCCTGGCGGCCCCCCAGGGGGCCGCGGCCCCCACTTTGAAAACCACTGGTCTAGAGCACACAGACCTTCGACATGCTTCTTCCAGCTGAGTGCTATCTATGTGAACACCAAGGTACTTATAGGAGCTGACCTGAGCTATGGGTTCATTGTGGATAACCACCGACCTAAGGTCACCCACTGCCTTTGGGTCGCACACCATCTCCTCAGTCTTCTTCACATTAAGCACAAGATGATTAAAATCAAACCACTGCACAAATCTCTCTATTTCAGAGTTATAAGCTGATGAACTGCAGATGAATGGCTGTATCATCTGAGAATTTGATGATATAACTCTCGGGGTGGATTATCGTACAGTCGTTTGTGTACAGTGGGAAGAGGACCGGGGAGCTCACAAAACCCCTGGGGGGCTCCTGTACTGATGGTCCGGGGCTCTGAGAGGGCATTGTTGACCCTGACGTGCTGAGTGCGATTGGTCAAAAACGAAAAATACCATTTCAAGATAAAAGGATTTATACTACAGTTTTTGAAGCAAGATATGAGGCTGCAGTGTGTTAAAAGCCGAGCTAAAATCCACAAACAGTAGGCGTACATGTGCCTTAGGGCCTTCAAGGTGTTTAGTGACCAGGTGTGTGATGCTATTTAGAGCATCGTCTGTGCCACGCCCTTGCTTGTAGGCAAACTGAAAAGGGTCTACTCTAAATGTACATCTACCTCTTTCTTTAGAAGCAGCACCATGGTCCTCTCAAAACATTTCATGACAATGGATGTCAATGCATTACGCCTAAAATCATTGTTTACCTTTGGACAAGGTTTTATGGGGACAGGTTTTATTATTGACAACAAACGTTTGGAGCACCAACTAGCCCCCAAGTACCTCGGTGTTCGGCTGGACAGGACATTGTCCTATAAACAACACCTGGAAGAAGTGAGAGCCAAAGTGACAGCAAGGGTCTCGCTTATCCGCCGCCTCGCTGGTACAACCTGGGGTGCCTCCGCCAGGACGCTACGAATATCCACACAAGCCCTGGTGTTCTCTGCTGCCGAATATTGTGCCCCAGTCTGGTGTAGAAGCCCACATGTGAAGAAGATTGATCCTGTCATTAACAACGCCCTTCGGATCATAACTGGTTGCCTGAAGCCCACCCCCGTGTCCTACCTGCCAGTCCTAGCGGGAATTGCCCCGGCCGGCCTCCGACGAGAGGCCGCTACCCTTGCACTTGCAAGGAAAGCCCAAGAACATGACTGGCATATCCTGCATGAAACCACAACTAAGGCAGCGACCCCAAGCAGACTCAAGTCCCGTCACCCCTACAACAGGAGAGCACAAGAGATGCTTGGTTCCATCCCTGAGGACCTGTCTATAAGGGCATGGTTAGCAACTTCCTGGAAGCAGGAATGGGAGTCGGCTGAGCTCACACGTCTGCACCATCACATCCAAGACCCGGGAGATGGAGTCGAAGGAGAACATCTACCACGCCGGCACTGGACCCTACTGAACCGCCTCCGTACTAGGGTTGGTCGTTTCAAATCATCAATGAAGGAGTGGGGCCTGGCAGACAGCGCAGTATGCGAGTGTGGCGAGCCTGAGCAGACTGCCGACCACATAATCACCACCTGTCCTCTGTACAGACCTCCTTCAGAGGCTGGCCTCTTCCAAGTGGGACCAGAGACGAGAGCGTGGCTTTGTGACACTGAGCTGGACATATGACGACGATACACGAAAGAAGAGAAGAAGAAGCAGAGATTGTTTCTAAGATGTCTGTTAATTCAGAGGAGAAGTCTTGGGTTTCAAATCTCATGTAAAAGTCATTCAGTTCATTTGCTTTTTGCAGGTCATCAAAGGTACAGAGAGGTTTTTTTAGCTGGAGTGTCCCAAAGTTCATTGTAGAAAAGTTATGTTCAATAATTTCCTTATGTCTCCTTCTAGCTTCTCTGAGCATGTGATTAAGCTCCTTTTGCACACATTTCAGTTGCGTTTTATCCCGTTTTTTAAAAAGGTATATTTTTACGATTTATGCAGTCCTTAACCTCTTTCGTTATGTATGGTTTGTTGTTGGAGTACACAGTTATTTCTTTCTGAGGTATCACATTGTCAACACAGAATTGTATATAGTCAGTCACCGTCTCATAGTAGCATTATCCACATCCATCTCATGGAAGATACTCCACTCAGTAGAGAGAAAACATCCTTTAAGAGACTCTATGCTGTCACTAGTCCAAACCTTTACAGTCTTGGTCTGTGGTTTATTGCGCTTGAGAACCGTTTTGTAGGTAGGTATTAGATGAACAGTGTTATGGTCAAAGTTGGAAAGCGGGGGTTTGGCTTTACTCACATATGCGTTGTTCACATTTCAGTAACATTTGTCTAGAATGTATAGTTTTAATTAGGGCTGCATGATTTTGGGAAAAAATCTAATCGCGATTTTTCTGACAAATATTGCGATTGCGATTCGAATTGCGATATTTGTTTTTAAGCGACCCAACGTAAGTTTATTGTAAAAATACTTGACAGGTGATTGGAACAATCTGTCTATCACCTTCTATCATGGGCCACTTCTGATTGGTTAACAATAGCTGGTACATGTGGAGCACAGCACTTCAGATCGGTGTGGATGACTGACACACAAGAAGAAAAAACGAATAGATAAAAAGGCACATAAGGGCTATGGACAGACAAATAAAAGCATAAGAATCGATAAAACATAGCTCAAACTGACTCGAAAGCGAGGGAAAAGAGGTGGGTCTTCAGGCGGGACTTAAACGTTTGAAGGGTGGGCGACAATTTGACATGGGGGGGCAGTTCGTTCCAGAGCCTGGGGGCTACCGCTGAGAAGGCTCGGTCTCCCCTGGTCTTTTTCCAGGTTTTTGGACTACCAGCAGCAGCTGATCAGCCGACCTCAAAGCCCTTGAAGGGGTATACACCTGTAGAAGGTCTGAGATGTACTGAGGGGCCGTCTCATTAAGCGATTTAAAAACAAACAATAAAATCTTAAAATGAACTTTAAAATGGGCAGGAAGCCAGTGGAGGGAAGCCAGAATTGGTGTGATGTGTTCATGCTTGCGTGTTCCTGTAAGCAGCCGAGCTGCAGCGTTTTGTACCAGCTGCAGGCGTGCCAGCGAGGTCTTGTTTAGGCCGGCATAAAGTACATTACAGTAATCTAGACGCGTAGAAACAAAGGCATGAATTACACGCTCAAAGTCTAAAAAGGATAAAACTGGTTTAATTTTGGACAGGAGCCTCAAGTGATAAAAACTGGACTTAACCACTGAGATGATCTGTTTATCCAATTTAAAAGCACTGTCAATTTTGACGCCCATATTTGTAACCATGGGTTTTGCATACGGTTGCAGGAAACCCAGGTCAATAGAAGGGACTTCATGATTTGGTCCAAATACAATGACCTCCGTTTTGCTCTCATTTATATTTAAAAAGTTTAGCGCCATCCAGACCTTTATGTCATTGAGACAGTCAAGCAAGGGCATCAGAGAGCTGGTGTTTTGCTTTTTTAGGGGAAGGTATATTTGGGAGTCGTCCGCATAAAGGAGGTAGGAAACGCCATGTTTTCTAAAAATTAGTCCAAGGGGGAGAAGGTATAAGGAAAATAAAATGGGCCCCAAAATAGAACCTTGGGGAACTCCACAGGATAGGGGGGCAGAAGAAGATGCAAATTCACCAAGTCTAACAGAGAAAGATCTCTGGGACAGATAGGACCTGAACCACTCTAAGGCAGTGCCCCTGATACCCACGCAGTGCTCTAGACGAGAGATAAGACCCTCTGTGTCCTTAACTGAGAGATATTTGAAACATGAACTGGTTCAGTTGCTGCAGTCTCGTATTTAAAGAGGCTCTATTATGCTTTTTGGAGTTTTCCCTTGCCTGTACTGTGTTTCTATAGGTTTGTGTGCATTTAAAAAGTCTGCAAAGGCTAAACTCTCACACTGCCCCCACCCCCCCTGAAACACCTCTTGGACTCCGTTGTTTACTCCCATAACATAAAGACATCACTATAACCCTTGTGCTTCTATTGGCTAACACTCCAACACGTTGTATGTGATAGGCTAAGGAGCGGTACATCTCTAAGCGGTTGACCAATCACAACACACCAGCTTAGGCCTGCACCACTGCTCCTAGTACTAGGATGGGTTAATGCAGAGGTCAAATGTCACTGTCTGTGTGCATGTACAGTGGGGCAAACAAGTTTTTAGTCAGCCACCAATTGTGCAAGTTCTCCCACTTAAAAAGATGAGAGAGGCCTGTAATTTTCATCCTAGGTATACCTCAACTATGAGAGACAAAATGAGAAGAAAAAAGAAAAATCCAGAAAATCACATTGTCTGATCTTTAAAGAATTTATTTGCAAATTATGGTGGAAAATAAGTATTTGGTCAATAACAAAAGTTCATCTCAATACTTTGTTATATACCCTTTGTTGGCAATGACAGAGGTCAAACGTTTTCTGTAAGTCTTCACAAGGTTTTCACACACTGTTGTTGGTATTTTGGCCCATTCCTCCATGCAGATCTCCTCTAGAGCAGTGATGTTTTGGGGCTGTCGCTGGGCAACACGGACTTTCAACTCCCTCCAAAGATTTTCTATGGGGTTGAGATCTGGAGACTGGCTAGGCCACTCCAGGACCTTGAAATGCTTCTTACGAAGCCACTCCTTCGTTGCCCAGGCGGTGTGTTTGGGTTCATTGTCATGCTGAAATACCCAGCCACGTTTCATCTTCAATGCCCTTGCTGATGGAAGGAGGTTGTCACTCAAAATATCACGATACATGGCCGCATTCATTCTTTCCTTTACACGGATCAGTCGTCCTGGTCCCTTTGCAGAAAAACAGCCCCAAAGCATGATGTTTCCACCCCCATGTTTCACAGTAGGTATGGTGTTCTTTGGATGCAACTCAGCATTCTTTCTCCTCCAAACACGTCTAGTTGAGTTTTTATCAAAAAGTTCTATTTTGGTTTCATCTGACCATATGACATTCTCCCAATCCTCTTCTGGATCATCTAAATGCTCTCTATCAAATTTCAGACGGGCCTGGACATGTACTGGCTTAAGCAGGGGGACACGTCTGGCACTGCAGGATTTGAGTCCCTGGCAGCGTAGTGTGTTACTGATGGTAGCCTTTGTTACTTTGGTCCCAGCTCTCTGCAGGTCATTGACTAGGTCCCCCCGTGTGGTTCTGGGATTTTTGCTCACCGTTCTTGTGATCATTTTGACCCCACGGGGTGAGATCTTGCGTGGAGCCCCAGGTCGAGAGAGATTATCAGTTGTCTTGTATGTCTTCCATTTTATAATAATTGCTCCCACAGTTGATTTCTTCACACCAAGCTGCTTACCTATTGCAGATTCAGTCTTCCCAGCCTGGTGCAGGTCTACAATTTTGTTTCTGGTGTCCTTTGACAGCCCTTTGGTCTTGGCCATAGTGGAGTTTGGAGTGTGACGGTTTGAGGTTGTGGACAGGTATCTTTTATACTGATAACGAGTTCAAACAGGTGCCATTAATACAGTTAACGAGTGGAGGACAGAGGAGGCTCTTAAAGAAGAAGTTACAGGTCTGTGAGAGCCAGAAATCTTGTTTGTTTGTAGCTGACCAAATACTTATTTTACCGGGGAATTTACCAATTAATTCTTTAAAAATCAGACAATGTGATTTTCTGGATTTTTTTTCTCATTTTGTCTCTCATAGTTGAGGTATACCTAGGATGAAAATTACAGGCCTCTCTCATCTTTTTAAGTGGGAGAACTTGCACAATTGGTGTCTGACTAAATACTTTTTTGCCCCACTGTATGTGTGACAATAAAAGAGGGTTTCATCCTTCGATTCTAAGCCAATTCTAATCCAACCAATCAGACGGACTGGGCTCTGGTTTCAGACAGAGGGTGAAAAGAGGCAGTAATAAAGGCATTTTTGAACATTATAGCATGTAAACATGTCACAGAGGCACACAATAATATTATTGTCCTAAAGATAAGCACAATATGTCCTTTGACAGTGGTGGAAAGTAGGTAACCAAGGGCTCCACCTAGTGATAATTGTTCAACTATTAATTAAAGCTGCTTAAAAATATATTTTAATGGATTGAAAGTGAAAATGCAAAAGAGATCACTTATTGTGAACATACATAGAATAATCCCCTGAATCTGCTCCTGCCCCTGGCTTAACTGAGCTGTACAGAGAGTTTCAGCTCATTACTAAGCTGTCCCACCTGTTTGTTCATTCATATCACTCTAATTTTTGGCCACAGCGGGCAGCTATTCAGCAAAAGCATCTCTAAAACCCAACTAGCTGATCTGCACCAAACAGCAGAGAGAGAGAGAGAGAGAAAGAGAGAGAGAGAGAGAGATTAAATGGTGCATCATTCAGCAGCTAAAGAGAAAATAAATGTCACTTGTGTATCGCTGCTATAAAAAGGATTATAACAGGTTTATCATAGCAATAATACTCTAATTCATTTGTTAATCATGTCTATTGAATGTCAGAAAATAGTAAACGTCTTTGCTTCATTAAAAAACTAAACTACAGTCTTAAGGTGAAAAATATTCAGTTAATTAAATATAAAAGCAGCAAATTATAACATTAATGATGTTATGTTTATGCATGGGGTTTTTGTTATTGTGTTTTTTCTCGTTGTTTGCTCCTTTTACCCCTCACTACTCTGTCTCTCCATCTCTGCAGGGCTGGTGTGTGACAGGGGGCGTGGCTGCTATTCTCCTGCAGATGATGAGGCACACCTGTTCCTATTCACATAATCAACCTGCTCTTTAAGAGCCTGGCCCTCACCTCACTTCTCTGCCAGAGAATTAACTGCTGTTCATAAATGCTGTTTGACGATCCTGGGTGCCTTTCTGCAGCCTGGAGTCTAGTTTTCTTTCTTTGCAGTTTTTGAGGAACTCTTGAGTTTCTGTCGGGGACATTTTTCCCTCTGCTTTGTTTTGGACCTTACTGCAGCCAGCCAGCTCCCTGTCTTTGGTACCTGCCGTGGACTTGTTTTCTTTATTAAACACATTGAACTTTATTTTGTGTCCATCTCTGCTTTGGGGTCCTAAGTCAAATCCAAACGCCACAAATGAAGCTCTAATTCACCTTTTGAGCAGTTGTTCGATTAAGCTTTTACATTTTTGAACTGTAGATAAGCACAATTTACTGGTATTTCTTCTTCACTTCTGTTTTATGCTCATTCAAAATGACGCTCCTCTTCTTTAAATAGTTATATATTCTAATCTCTTAACTCCCCTACATTTATCTGATAAAGTCTGGTTTGTGATTTGATGAAGAAACAACTTATTAATTTCAGTAAATATACTGAATATAAATATATATAACATACAAAACTATTTTAGAGACTTTCCTAGAGTAAGATGTATAATCTTTCTTTTAATCAAGCATTTTAAAATGTGTTTACTGAAGTCAATACTCATAAATAATACATTTTTTTTATTTGTTGTGTTGGAAAATGAAACACATGTACAGAAGGCAGAAAGTAACCCTTGTGCAAAAAAATTAAATACAAAGAATGTCAGTTCAGTTGTATACCTTGGCATCATATTCCCAAATCACTAAACCCCTCAAGTTGTATGTCAATGATAACAATTGTATTTAATCACTCTTTCCACACACACACACACACATACACACACACACACACACACACACACACACACACACACACACACATACACACACACACACACACACACACACACACACACACACACACACACACACACACACACACACACACACACACACACACACACACACACACACACACACACACACACACATTTCTTCCCATCAAATGTAGTAAAATTGCATATAAAAACATCTTCAAGCAACATTTTCAAAAAGATGCATGTTAAAACAGTAGTGCTCAGTTTGGCAGAGTAAACCGAGTGTGTATGTGGGCCCATGCAGATTGAGCCAGTCAGAAAAAAAGATATAAACATTTATTCTGCAATACAGACATGGTGTCCCTATTTATCCTATTTTTCATTTCAGCATTGACCCCTCATATAACTGTTTATCTTCTGCTTTGTGATTGTTTTTCAATGATAACCTGCTACTTCTGAATGGAAGACATGTTGATCTTTAGATGTATACTACATGTATTTTGTAGCTTTCAAAACATTTACTAAAATGATGGGAATGGTGTATAAGGTTGTGTAATGCTCTAATCCAGGGGTTCCCAAACCTTTTCTGTCAGGGCCCCCCCTTTGGAGAAAAAAATAAGTCGGGCCCCCCCAACACAAATAGTCAGGCTCAGTGGCGGCGCCAGATATTTATTTTGGGGTGGTGCGGGGTAGCTTGACGTTTCATAGAGGGTGCTCAAACATTTAGGGTTTCCCATTAATGAACCAGGCACTACAGTGGAAATTTCTACTGCAACAATCCCCACGCAAATACACATTGTGACGGTTACAATGAAGGCTCGAGGCCTATAGGTGTAAGCAGGGGTAAAGTGCTATTTTTATAGGTGGTGTGTGGACCTCACATAGGGGGGTCTGGGGGCAAGCTCCTCCGGGAAGATTTATTTTTAAATATTGAAGTTAAAAGCATCAATCTGGTGCACTTTGAGAGCAAAAAAAAGAGATCTATGGATACATCTCTCAACACCCATATGAAACAAACTGTAAACATATTTACTTTTTTCTATGGATATTTTACAAATCACCCTTTTAATAGTATTTCATACCCGTTTTTAATTTATTCTCTTATTTTTTTATAACTATAATGATCATATAAACGTGTGCCTCGGAAGTAATTGTTTACATTAATGGTGACCAAAACGTTTGATATCCACTGAGATAACTTAGACTAAAGTTAACTACCTAAACACTCAGAGAGTCCTTTAGTTCACTGAGCCTCTCAGTCTGACAGGTGAGGACTCTCCTCCACTTTGTTGTTGAAAAAACTCTTTATATCCGTTAGCGTAGCTCGCTAGCACCAGAAGCTAACAACTACGATCTCCGGTACCGGTGCGCTCTCTCTCTCTCTCTCTCTCTCTCGCTCGTGCACGCACACAAAATGGCTCATTCCACACACACACAGAGCAGAGCTTTAATGAAACACAGAGACCCAGACGCAATAGTACTGTATCATATTATTTTCGAATCAATAATTTTACCAATTATGATTTATTTATATCTTTTTTTTTTTTAATAACCATTTTTCCTCCTGGTCTCTCGCAACCCCCCTGACATGCCTCTGCCCCCCCCAGGGGGGGCGCGCCCCACGCTTTGGGAACCACTGCTCTAATCAATATATATTTTCTATTCTAACATTAGCAGTGACTCTTTAGCTGAAAAGACTATTCCCCAGGTTTGAAACTGAACTTTTTCATTTATTTTCTGTCAAATGTCTTTTTTTTGTGTCTTTCTTTCTACCTTTCTTGAAAATTTGAATGAGAAGGAGTATGGGCAACCCCGCACGGCAGATTTTAAACAGACATATAATTGTGTTCAATATGAAGCCACAGCTGTCATTTCGTCCCTGTAAGTTGAGGAGAGTCGGCTAGTAAGAGCGAACTACAGCGTGAATATTTAGCAACTGCCTTTTCTTTCGAAATGTTTTTGATTGACAGTGGCCGCTTTTTTATTCTTTTTACAAGGTTTGGTAATTCCATGCAAATAGCAGCTGTATTTAAAAGAAAGCCACCGTCAACCCAACATGATGTTTCAAAGTTCAAACTAAACACCTGACTTTGATTTATTAGTGTTTTCGAAAACATTTGCTGCGGTGCTCGACTTCTTTAACCTTTCGTGCCTGTGAGAAACAACTTAAGGATCAACATAAATTAATAAGACATTCCACAATTATTGCTTCCTCACTTGAGGCTGCATCAAAGCATTTGTATTTACCGCTTACTGAAGGTGTTTGTGAAAGTCATTTAGTAAATGTTGTGAGTGAGTCAACTGATCCAGAGGCTTAACACTTCATGCATTTTTCTGAAGCTGAAGTGCCACTTTTCCAATTTATTTGTTGCGGAAAGAGAATTTTCTGAACACTCAACCTGTGTGGGACTAACGCCTCCACAAAGAGGAATTACTTGTCAACATGACCTTTCAGGCTTTGGATTAATTGGTGGTATTTCAAGTCTTTGCTCACCGTGTATTTCAAAGATACACTATGACAGCAGCAATTAATCATGTTCAATCAATTCATAACATTTCCAAGGCTAAAAATAAGCAGGAGGAAATCAGAGAATGCAGACCATTGCCAAAAGCCCCATTTTTCAGTGGTAATGAAAGTGAAACATATATGTGTATCTCCCAATGAATTACTGCTGGAGTTCACATCTGAACAACATCTGGAATAAGGAATTGAATGTGTCACATGTATATGTATATGAAGGTATACTGCTTATTAGTCTTATTTTTAGCAGCTTGTGTCACAACAAGTGTTGAGTCACATGTTTGACATGTTCAACAAGCTACATTAATGATCTGCATTATAGAAAACGTCTGCTTCTCCTTTTTAAATTTGAATAAAACATTAAATGCTTCCCAATAAAAAGGAAAGGCTTCTTTATTTTCATGTAGGATAATGATGGGTTCTCCAACATGTTGGCATATGATCAATGTGACAAGCTTAAATACAGCTTTTGTTTTTTAGTCTTTGGTGATTTCTAAGGGTGATGTGATGCATTTGAAATTAGAATAAAGAAGCCTGAGCCTTTCATTAGCAAATGTTACTAATACTTGTATAAATCAGATGTTAAATAAATCAGATGTTCAATTACACAGCCTTCATCCACTACTCTCTCCTTTCAAACAAAAGAGTGTGTTGCAGTTTCTAATGTGGGTTGACACATAATTACAAATGTTTCAGTTAGAGTATAAAAAGATTTTGACAATTGCACAGAATATGATCTCCTGTAGTTCTAATAGTCACTGTAATTTGGTCATTTAGAAATACGTTAGATATGGTCGATACTGGGCAAATAGTGTTGGTTGAGAGATTGGAACCGAAATTACGGTTACAACACTAAACAATAAAATACTGTTGATTATGTGCTTCTCTCAGTCTTTTCAGTATTGTGCAATTATCAAAGAATTGCCTCATGGGATAATTCATGTGCACATACGCGTCAGAAAATCAATGCAGCAGAAAAGAAGGATCGATCCTCACTTGATACAACATACGACCAGAATTTGAAGCAGACATGAGACTAGAAAGTCACCCTTTTTTTAAATGGAGGGGCTGGGGATACCAGGTCAAGGATAAAGAGATCAATGCGCTGCTTTTCTCTACAGGTTTTTCAATGGATGTGAGAGAGGAGTTTCTGAAACGGTACAGTGGCCAAAGGGAAGTTGTTCTACATAAAAATATACAAATTAAATGCGAAGCACATAGTGGGTAAAATATGTAGCAAGGTAAAAGTATACAAAAATTAAACAGTTTACACTAAATAAATTAAATATGCTTTCATGTGTCCCAATAATGTGCAACATAAACCCAAATCACGCTCACATTACATGCTTACGTCATCCTTTTTTGATCACAAAGGCGGTGAAAGGCGAAAGGCACCAGATATCCTTCATCATGCCGAACATTACATTTGAGTTCCAGCTGATTCATGTGGGAGATTTAAGATGTCTATATTAAAATAAAGAAAACTGAAAATATACATTGTCATTCACATATTTGTGTTTGCAATGTTTGAAATAAAAGGGTGTGTAAAAAACAAAAATCGAATTTTTGTTTTTGATAACTGCATGAATTATTTCTTTATCACGAGATGAATGAATGTCATGATATGTTTTTCTTCCAATTTTCGTGATAAGGTGAAGGGGAAGTTTGATTGTATGCATGGTTCATATCAGAAAGGAAAACATTAAATTGTTCAATTTAGTCTGCAGTTTTCTAATAATGCATTTCATTTAACTTTTTTCATTTTGTTTTAATTGGGTCATTTTAAACCTTCTATAAGATTGTTAATACTATAATGATTAAAATATATGAAACAAATTAAAGGTATAATTAGAGGAAAAAACATCATCCTAAAACGCTGACCCTCTTTACTCTATACTTTGTGGAGTATTTGACTTTCTGATAACTGGCCAGTCTGGTTAAGGTTTGGGCGTAATATTTCTACGGTGAAGATGACAGTGAATATCAGATTAGGGTGAACATTCTTCGTAATCAAAAGGAGCAGGTTTTTCAGGCAGCTCCAACTAAAGCTTCAATAAAACAGCATGTGTTACTGTTGCATTAATTTTGAGTAGGGGGAGGATATTGATAAAAACATTCACCCACTATGGTCACCTTCACAAACACAAATCATAAAACAACAAATTAAAGTGGTTACACAAAAAACTACAATATTAAAAGAACAAACCCAATGGAATACATTTTATATAAAAGGATTGACACATATCCAAAGGGTCGATATTGCATGAATATAAATAAATCGTTATTGGCTCTGTTAGGGATTTAATTTCTTAGCCGAATAATGATTGTGTGACCCAAGTCAGAGATTCTACAGAATACCAATCCTACCCAGTGGGATATCACTGATAAAGGTCTTTGTTGTGCAGGGTCAACACTGCAGTCTGGGTCACACAGGGACAAGCTTATGCTTATGCTTCGTGTTTAAAGCCATCGTGTATTTTGAAAACTTTAAACAAGGGATTACAGATGGATAATAAATGTTAAGCAGAATCTGAAGCCTCAAAACACCACCGTTAATGAAGTTACATTCTTATGAAGGAACACATTCAGTGCGTCCAGATTGTAATCAAACAACCATGAGAATTCAGAATGGAGTGAGGAATTCCAGCACTCCAACTACAGCGATAAGACACGAATGTGGATTATACTAATTATGTCTGTCTGTCTGTGTGTGTGTGTGTGTGTGTGTGTGTGTGTGTGTGTGTGTGTGTGTGTGTGTGTGTGTGTGTGTCAATTAGTGCTTCCAGTGCTAAACAGACTAACTCATCGGTTCTTAACTGCATAATATACATTTATCAGGCACTTGTTTTAAGTCATAACAAAACACCAAATATAATGGACTCTCTTAAATTTGATGGACAGGTCCAATGATTTTATTCTGCTCTCATTCTCCCAGCATTTAGCTACCCTATATATGCTCTGAGCCTCTCAACTCCGTTGTGCATTCCACATCATGCTGTTCATTTTCTAAGGACAAAGAGGGGCACCACTTGGAATTGCTCTCTATTGCTTTGATCTTAGAGATTGGAAGTCACTCTCCTTATGACAAATACAAGGCTTTGTGTGTGTGTGGCTGAGTTGATGATCTGTGTGTCAGAAGCTGGACTCGGGGACTGTCCTTTTGCGTCCAAGCGAGGTTGTGCTGTATCGAGTCCTCTGCAGGGTGCCGTACGACGGTTTGTCTGTTGCCAGGCTGCGTGATGGGGCTGTAGACATCCCGTTGCGATGCAGGGAAGCTGTCCTTCGTATGCTCTGCTCCGCTTTGATGGGGATGTTGGAGGAGCTCTGGGAGCGCTTGATATCCGCCGTTGTCCGTCCCACCTTCCCGTTTGCCAGCTCGTCGCCCCGGTGGCCCGAGCCATTAGACTTGCCTACTTCCGGTTCAGTTGCTCCTCCTGCTGCTGCTGCTCCATTTGACAGCGACGACTTAGAGAGTGTCCTTCTGCCTCCTTCCTCACCTGCTCCTCTTCCTGATTCACCCTCCTTTGACTTCCTTGAGTCCCTATCCTTCTTCAGGAAACTGCCTTTAAAGAAGGAGAGCAGTCCTTCATGGTTCCTAGGCACTTCTTCTTTCTTAGTCTTAGAGTTTCCTTCGTATGCACCTTGTTGTTCCCTATCAGCCCTGTCCCCTTTTTGTCTTCTTAGGGTCCCGTCCTGAAGGCTAGGAGTGCTGTAGCTGGACTGAACACCAGCACTGGAACTCCTTTTTGTCTCAGTATCCTGGCAAGCTTTGGAGGAGCTTTCCTTCTTGTCATCTTTCCTCCTGGTGAGAGTGTTACTGCTAGAGCTACTGCTGATATTTGTCATCCTGTCGTCTCTTGGCTGGCTCCCCTTACTGCGTCTCAAGCTTGCTGTCTTATCTGACGGCCTCCTCTGGCCCTCAGGTACCTTTGTAGACTCAAGCGGCAGCCCATCTCCTGCCTTATTTAAACAACTTAAACTTCCAACACTGGAAGATCGAACATTAGCGGAAGCCCGGCCCTCAGAAGCTTCCTTTGCGTTGCGTGACTCGCTCATCAACGTTGCTATTGGATCTTTTGTGCACCGGGGCCGCCGGCCAGACTCCAAGTACTGTACCAGCTCCACAGGGGCAGGGTCTTGGACAGCCGGGGGCACTGGGTCAGGTTTCCGTCTGTCCTTTGAACCGAAGGACCAGCGCAGGGGGAACACTTTGCTCAGTGTTTCCCTGGTCTTGCTGGGTGCTCTCATGCTCACACTCCTTCCCTGAAGACCTCTGATAAAAGGCCTGCTCTCGAAACCCCCTAACAATTATGAAGAGAGGGGAAATGTTTTAGTTTTTCACTTTAAATGTGACATCTTTAACTAAACCATACAAACTATTTGCAATATGTGCAATATATATATATATATATGCCATTAAAAACTGTGCAATATATACCTGGCTGCTAAATATCAGAACTGTTACAGGATGTGTATTTTGTAAAATGTGTAACTTTTTTAATTATATTTTCTTTTTTTTTATCCTTAGTAATTTTTAATGCATGCTTAGGTAACATTAAGCTGTCTTTGGCTCTTTTCTCTTTTTCTGCTGTAACAATGTAAATGTCCCCTCTGTGGGACTAATACAGTTATTCTGATTCTAAACAACCAATAAGGTAGTGAACTAATTAGGGCAAATACTGACAAATACCTCTTTCTTCTTTTGAACCGTTTTCAAAGAAGACCGGAGACTCGGGTGAGTCAGGTAAGGAGGATGGGCAGGTGGTGGAGGATCGAGAGACCATACTGCCTCTCTGACTGTCCCCTGTCAGCCGTATCAGCCAGTGGTCTGACATTGATGAACTTGTGGATCCTGTAAGACACACAGAATGAAAAAAAGGGAGAACATAAAACATAAACGGTGACCATTTCGGGATTGTATCACACACAGTCCCAATATAGGGCTTATGACTAAAAGCAGGCAAGCAAATGACCTTTTGATCATCCTTTCACCACTTTCCTATCCCTACACGTCCCCATCCTTCCTCCACACCTACATTTAAACTGCGCTCATTTGGACTACACATCTGTACAGTTTTGCGATTGTATCAGGCCCAGTAGCTATTGTAACAGACAGACAGTACTTGAGTTCCTCAGTGGTAGCTGCAGGGGGTTTCTCCAGGACCACATGTTGCCATGATGACACAGGCTGAAACTAACAAGATATAAACAATACCTGCATTGCTGTGGGTTAAGAGTATTCCACCAAGTGAGCATTGCACTATATTGTTGGACTCATTTATAAAACATATACCACCAACAGTTTGTTTGGAGATTTTAATGTGGTCAAATTGCAGCTTTTCATGTAGCCTCAAGCTGCTAACCTTAACCAGAAATGAGGAATAGAGCGATGTGGTAAGCTTATTGTTTTTGAGTCCTGCACACCTACAGGATTTTGTCATTTGCAAAGCTTTGTTTGGAGCCACAACCGGCTTATACAACTTTATTTATTAACACATGCAGCAGCCGAACTCCCTAATAGTGGACACTACGTTTAATGTGTTATTTAATGTTATGTGTGTAGTTTACATCCAAGCAGTTCATTCCAAAGGGAAAGTTTTGGTTTAAAGTCAAAGAAAGTTTGTATCAAACAAAAATCAACTCTAGATCCATTATTCCGGCAGCGGTGGTGGAGTAATTGTTAAAATCCTTTACTTAACTTAATGAAGTAACACCACAATGTCAACACACTCTTTCCTTGTATTACAAGTCTAGGATTCAAAGTAGTTGATGGAACATACTGGGGAACAGGTTGGTTTCTACCACATATCCACCAACACATATTAAAGCCTTTTAGTCAAAGTTTTGTATTGCTAGAGAATTTGTGCTGAAAGTAGAGAGGGAAACAACTCTTTGTGTGGGCTGTTTTGGGTCAGCCTAATTGAGCAGAATGTGCCGTGTTGTTAGCAAACCATGAATCATTGAAATGTAAAAGAAACAATGTTTTTTTTGTTTCTTTTATTTCTGCCTCCTGCCTTATTACCATATGTTCTCCAGCTTGTAAAAAGAAAATAGATGGACGGCTGCCATCATTGAGATGTTCCAATCCCTTAATGAAGCATATCTGTCTCTCCTCCAGATGCAGAGGAAGTCAGGACTAAGCCACAAACCACTATGGGCAACAAATATAGTGCAAGATCTAGATGCCAGGGGATGTACAAACATAACATTTGGTGAAGAAACAACTGTCAACGACTGTTACCTGCGACTCAATTACTCAGTAAAAGAAAAAGTATTACACACTGCAACTGTGTTTTTCTATAATCTGATTATATATATTATATTATATCAATATTTTGATTGGTGGACAGTGCCTCATGCTCAGAGTGGCTCAGTGGCTCAGTCTGTAGGGACATGGTATTGGAATTGAAGGGTCGCCGGTTCACGTCCCGATCGGACCAAAAATAAATATGGAGTGAGCTGGTAGCTGGAGAGGTGCCAGTTCACCTCCAAGACCACTGCAGAGGCACCCAACCTCAAAACTGCTCTGTTGGCACCAGGTTCCTGGCATGCCTCTCTGCTATCTGCATGTGGTTGTGTGTGTGCATGTATATCCTCCCCTGTGTGTGTGAAACACAACAGAGTGGGGAAAGACATAATAAAGTATGTCTTCCTCTTCTCCAAACGTACACAAATAATGCTGTTTTTTCATCAACACAATGCTTATCACAATATTCCCCACACAGAGACTTTGACAACAACCATATATAACATTCTTCAGAGACTAACTTAATTGCTAATATAATATAATTGTTGAGTATTGATTGATTAAGGTGTAATAAATAATTTTGTTATGCGAGTGTCATTTAGCCTAGCTTCAAATCAAAAAAGGACTGATTAGGTTTTTATAAGCTGTTTATTGTGCATGCATGGGCACACTGCAGGACTCAAATAGCCCGATTTAAAAAGACAAAATGTATATTATTGTCAACCTTTTAATGTTTTGTTGTTTGTAGTATATTATAAAACTAACTATTATGAAGAAATGCAGTTTTCCAGAGTGTCCAGAGAGGAGGAGACTAAACAAACTGTTGTCCATCATGGATACCCCCCCCCCCCCCCCCTTGTTGACTAAATAATCAACAATCAAAGTAGGAAAAGTATCCTTTTATATTATTATACAGCGAATGTTTAACACAGAAGAACTCAGCAGTCACCACATTTAGATGCAACTAAACTGTGAGAACAGCAATGAAAAATGAATATCTTGTGCTCATGTTGGAACCTATTGCTCACAATGCAAGAGTCTGTGATGTTGTGCTTGGATGTAACTCATCTTTAATGTTAATACGAGGGTTGAGGTTGAGAAATACAAGATGGCACAAAGAATTGTTCAGTTTCAAGAGGAAATGTTCCGAGCCTTTACCTGAGGAAACACGTGTTCAACTCAAAGCTGTTTAGTGTTTCTTTGTTCAGGAAGGACAAACTTATCTAGGGAGAGTACATTATATGAAGAAAATATGTGCCCTTTAAATGCAGGGGCTAAAAATAGGGCTCTCTCGGACATGCGCTATATAGTGGAACACAGACAGTTCATAATGATAAAGGTAAAACCTAACAAATAAGAGGCCTTCTGACATTTGTGGTCTCTATATGGGCTTGCCCTCCGCTGAGCAGCCATGGCCGGTTAATAATGTTACAAATCTGCTGACATTTATTATCATGTACTGTCTTACCAGAGAACGAAAAAAAAATTCTCCAGATTACCCTGACCTTAAAGATCACCTGAATGTGTCCTCTATATGCCGGCCTGCATTTTGTCTGATATTTAAGTCATTTCTGAGTGCAATTTTTTTGAAGCACAGCACACCGCTTTGGCCAGATGCACCGTGAACAAAATGGATTTAAAAACAATTGTAAGTATGCGCTGTAAGGGTCTTATATGTTTGATATTTGCCGTGGTTAAAGTGATTATTTTTTAATTATCACTGGAATAATTGTTTCGCTATTGGAGCCAAATTTCAATTACTGAAATGTCAGGGCGAAGGGCACCATCTGCCCTGTGGAACAGAAACCTATACCAGCTACTGAGCTACAAGTATTGTTAAATTGTACAATTGTGTAAGTAGGACTATATTTTCTTTATGAGGCTAGGTTATATATTTCTTTCAGTCTAAATAATTGCTTTAAACTATGGAGAACACCTTTTACTGTTCCTACTGTGTTCCTTTTAAATGTTCTGTTTTTGAATAATTAATCCACAACAATTTAGTGACTCTTTTTGTTTCCTAAAGTGTTTCACAGAAATAGACAAATGTCAAACCACTAGTCAACGCTTTGCATTATGTGCACTAATCAGTGGGTTTAGCACTGCAGTAAGAAAGCATTGCTAATGAAGATGACATTCTCAAAACCGTTTTTGAATAGCTTCTTTTGAGCAATCAGTTTCTTTGTTGTGCCATGTTAAATGAATATAATTGAAGGTATATAGAAATGGACAGACTCATGAAATACCTGCAAGAAAGCAGTCGTATTGTTAATCGAGCTCAGAATATTGAGATAATATTAAGATTTAAGATGTCTATATTAAAACAATTTTACAACCATCCAGGATTATTTCTATTTCACTAAGTGGTTTTAGTTTAAGATCAAAGCTTGTTTAAACATTTTCTCAAAGCCAATCGAAGACTCCGCTATTTTCCCGCCTAAATTAGTTAAATCTTTACTTGTAGTATTGAGATCTTTTGATAAGAATTGATCAATGTTATTGGGTTAAACAATTATAATTGATAGTTGATTAATCAATTATTAGACTACTTTTTCAAATACAGCATTCATGAAAGCCCTACTATACGGTATGTGTTGATGGATCACATCTGTGAAGATGTATATTCTTCCTGCCTTCCAGTTCTGAACAGCTTGTTCCTCCTTATGCATAGGAAAAATGCATTTACTTTGCAAACAAAATTGGTGAATGTTTCTTCTGCTTATTTGTTCGGCATTTTCCATCAGAATCTGTCAGACAGATCTCTTATCTGCAACTCTCGGAAAGCTCAGGGATAATATGAGAAGTGTGTGAAGTGAAGACATTAAAGCTCCCCTATTATACTGTTTTTCATCGATATATTATAGGTCTCAGATATATACAAAACATGTCTCTGAAGTGTTTGGCTCGAAATACCAAACAGATCATTGTGGCATCCCATAATCCCCTCTGTTTCAGCCCTGTTTCAAAAGTGCTGATTCTCTGTCTGTTACTTCAGATGAAAATAAGGAGCCTCTCCCCACGCCCCTCTGAGAGAGATTTGGTTAAAAAGAACACAATGGTGCTCTAGGAGGAGATTCAGGTGATAAGGTGGGGGGTGTTACCTTGGTTGGTGATTGGCTAATGGTTACACAAGCCAACCAATTTTGATGACATCATAAAGTGGCCAAAATCTGATCAGCTCATTTTCAGACAGGTTTTTATATAAATGGATCAGGACAAAAAGTGAGTGAATCTTTTTTCCTGAAACTTTCAGAATCTCTTTACACAGAGGTGACACATGTTTATGTATAAAATACATGAACAAGTGGATTTTGCATAATAGGTCCCCTTTAATTTAAATATTTTTCCTTAAACTAACGACACCATTTTTTACCCAGTATCTCCTGTTTGCTAGTAGTTTGATGACGTACCTCTGACAGAGCAACTGGCCGACCACGGAGGAATGAGGTTGCGTCTCTGGTAGAAAAGAATGTACGCTCCTCTGGTGCAAACCTCTTCCTCAGGCACCAAGTCTACGCTGCTGTCATCGTAGCTGTACCACTGTCCGTCCACTGAGTTCCTACAGTAGGCTGGAAGAGGAAATGACAACAAATATGAACAAAGGGTACCGGAACATACTGTATGTAGCCATTATGACAAAGTGATCGCATCTGGTATCATGTATAATACTTTAAAGAAATTCAAAGATGGTTTCATCATCAGATTTGTTCAACTCTGCTATTTTGTGAGAAAGAGTCTTTGATCTTTGATATCACAATATTCTATATACATAAGAGACAGGAAATGTTCCAATAACCACACACACAACTCATACAGCAGGTGAGACTTCAGAGTGGAACATTGCTGCTGTCTGTTTGTTATCCGTCAACCTGTCAGCCAATAGCAGATGGACACACTATCATTTCTATACTTAACTTTTATTTCAGTGAGATCATGCATCCCCCCCACTGTGTCCGCGATGTTATCGTTCCTCCAACCTCTCTTTCGAGATGCATGCAACTGTCAGGCAAGCTGTCATGGAGACGGTTGCTCCACTGGCTCATCTCTTGCTGTTTCCAATACTTCGAAATCTCTAGCCTCATCACTGTGTGTCTCTCTTCACTATCTACCCCCTTCAGTTACAGAGCATCTCGCCTTTAGTTTGTGTCAAGTTCCCATCTTAACAGTCACCTACAGTGGCCATTGCCAAACACTGAAGAAATGTAGAACTAGACTAGAGACGGAAATGACTTTGCCTAAGAATGTGGCCGTGTTTTATTTTGTAGTCATTGTAATAAATTGTTCTATTATTATTGTAAGTATAGATGTACATTGAATTGAATGGTATGAAGTAACAAAGTGTAATATGAGATAATAAAATATATCACCTAAGGAAAGCAAAGGGTTTGTTTAATACATTTTATTTTGTCTGAGCACCTTCCACATATTGTACTGTACATTTCACTAATCTAAAAATGTACTCAAGCTTAATATACTATGTGTTTGCTCCGCACTTTATTTCAAGGAGGTCTGCTAACATTTTTCACAGGATCCATGTTAAAGTCATGAAACAGAACATATAACGTGATCCCACTTGGTGAGCAAAAAGAACAATTGGGAGGGACTGCTTTTCAAGAGCATTTTTTTCAGGCATTTCGCTTTTATCTTTGACAGGTGACAGTGTACACATAAAGAAGAGTGAAGGGTAGGGACATGCAATAAAGGTCTCAAAACTGGAATCAAACAGGGGTGTTTCAGCTCAAAGAGTTACAGCAACAGCAGATGTGGCGGCCCATTCATTATCTCTCCTTTTAGGCAGAGATCAAATCAATTATTTAGGCATTAGTTTCCCCCGCAGGCTGTCAGAGCTATTTGGACTCACCTTCACTCCTATTTAAAAAAGAAAAATGGCAACCTCCTCCACTGAATACTACCAACGCTTATGGGCAGAAAAAGCCACCTTTAAATGTCCTATAATAACCTATACTTTGTATAACTCTATATCCACATTCAACGGAAAAAACAAGACCCTTTGAATCAAACCAGCCAGCTCTACATAAAAACAAAACAAACAAAAACACTTTAAGCTCGACATTTTTCACACCAGTCCCCGGCAAATCAGCTCCAGTAGGAATCTAAAAAAGATCCCTCCCAATCAAGCAGATATTACATGATTAGAAATAAAACTAAAGTTTGTAAACACATTCAGATTTTCAGTTTCTCAGCCCTATCAAAAGCCACAGTTTAATCAAAAACATTTACATAGCAGAAACTGAGGATAAGCCTAATAGATAATCCACAACACAAACTCCACTTTGGTACCATGGAATTATACACCCATCTGCCACAATCTTGATGTTATAAGTAACAACAACCCCATTTATATCTGAAGGACAAAAAGAAAAGAAAACATCCTGTCTTCATCCCCCCATCTGGTCAAGAAGTAAAGAATTTTTTTTTAATCCTCCATTCAAACAAAATATAACATGATGCACCAAGACCAACAATCTTTCACTCTCAACTTCAGGGTTCATTAACATATTTTAAAACTCCTCTGCAACATGGAGTCAACATGAGTTCTTTTTAATTTAGGCTTAAAACCTTTAATTTATCAATGCTTTTCCAGAGGTCATTAAACAACATTTGTTAGTATACCTTTGCCCCTCTTGAAGAGTCAGATGTATTTAAAATGCTGATTTCTAACTACCTTCATTGTCTTTCATAATTAAAGCACTTTGAATGGCCTTTATGTATAAAATATGCTATGTAAATAAACTAACCTTAACAGAGAATATTATTACAGTCTGAACAAACTGTACCGGTTCTATAAATGAAATTGGAATCAGACCTACTGTATCTATCACTCATGATACTGACATCTGGAAAATGTTCAACACTTTCTTTAATATGACTAAAAATGCCAACATATTGTGCAACTCATACAGTAGATACTCAACGTTATGTACCTGACAAAAAAGTGTATACATGGGATTCTTATCAAAACCAACGGTTCACAAACCAATTATTGGATATGCAACATTTGTATTCAATTAGACAAAGACAAAATGGAGGTAAATGTTTTCAGAGCCAGGGGGAGTGTATAAAAGTCAGCACTCATCTTCAATCGGCAATGTTTAAAAGCACGGGCCAGGCAACAAATGTATGTGCAGTCATGTACTCAGACCTGATTTATGGCAAGTCAACGTTTATCTTTAGTATACTCAATTACTTATTTCATTTGTAAAGGTCTTTTCACCAGATGTTTTTTTTGCAGATATTAATAGAATATAAATGCATTTTCTGTTAACAATACAACTCATAGATGAATTAGATGGCAAATAAAATCCTTAACAGACTGAGTTACTGCATGGTCAATGATGTATTATAGCACTAAAATCCCTACCAGTGTAGTGTCCCCCATGCATTCCTCCATGATGGTTACACACAGCGTAGAGGTCGTACAGAGCGTCCTGGGGGAGGGTCAGGTCAGGTTGGTGTTGGCCTGAGGACTGCTTCCAAGGAGGAGGCCAGGCCCCCAAGTTCAGGTTCTTCATACTCTGACTCCTCTTCACCACATGGGGGGCCATGTCCAAACCAGTGAGGGGGAAACGGATCAGGGTGGACAGCTTGTTCCTCCGCTCGCCTACCTGTTCCAACAATACATATAAAGTATGTGTATGTGCAGGCATGAGACATAAAACACTGTTTATTGTGATAATCCAAGAACAGCGGGTTTAACAATTATCCCGGTATTAATTAAAAAGCTGTCAAATTAATTAAGCAGGATATTATTTAAGACTCTAATTAAAATGACGCAGTGATGAATCACATTTGCATGGGGAAGAAAAACTAGAGGAGTGTATAGTAACCTTCCAGCACGTATATGTCCTTTGGATTACTACCCAATCAGTGATGTTGCAGCAATTGCATTAAACAAAGATTTAAAAAAAATCAGCTTGAGACTTTTTGCACTTCTGGGTGTGATTACTACAAATTAGAGAGAGATTGGAAGCCACTGAAGCCCTCAAAACCATGAAATGACCTACTGTAGTCGTTGCCCTTGAGGTGCTGTATGTGAAAAGTTTAGACTTTACCTTGGCACAAAGATATCCACATAACCTACTAAACTGGATCCATTCCAACAAATCCCATAAGATAGGTGACTTTGGGCCACGTTTATCATAACCTTTTTACTGCTTGGCAGTAATTGTCAACATTGCTCATGAAATACTTTATCAATCTTTCATTTTTTGCCATGAAGTGAGCCTTCCTGTTAGAGTGCTTCCCCTCCTTTGTACAAACGATCATATATTATTTATCGCCAAGAAATGTAAATTTCTCCCATTGAAATGACTATTCACTGTAAAAGCCTCGGTCCCCCTCCTGGGATTGGCACATTTTCTCCTGATTGAAGGCTGTGATTGAAGGTTATGCATACAACCTCAGTTTGTTAAGTCTCCAGGGCAGAACTGGGCCTTGGCACAGAGTCAAAAGCTGGGAAAAAATAACAATGGTCAAAGTAGCAATGGCCATGACTGAGTAATGGCTGAACATAGGGCCACCTGCTTATTTGCTGAGGGCGAGGGATGCCAATCAAGCACTGGACAACGCTGGAGGCAAAGCTAGGACTTAACCTTGGCAGCAAAACTGGAGTTTGGTAGATGTAATGTCAAAGTGTCTCAACTTCTGTGGGATTGGAGCGGCTAGTGCCAGCTGTGAAATGAAACACCATGTGGGTGTTCCTCATGTCAGGTGTGTGCAGCTATTGGAAAACTAGAATCTCATGTGCCAGATGCTTTGGTACACAAAACGATCGGGGAAGCTGGGAAGTAAATAATAATTCCCATAAACAGAAACATAAAAAACATGAGACGATATGCTTCAATGTTTGGAAATGTACATATTGTGTTTCTATGGGAGGCTGGAGAGAGGATTTGCAGTCAAATATGTAGACAAAATGTAATACTAACTGAGCGAAAGTTTGCCTTGCAATATCAATACTACTTAACTGTCTTTCATGCATCTTACTTTTATAACTCTAACACTTATCTAACCCCTGCCTGATATCCTCTCAGTCAGTCACAGCCTGTATCTGTACTACTTTCAGAATATTGGATGTAACAATTACCAGGAGAACATTTTGTTTACTTACGTTAAAGAAACACAATATTGATTTATTATTATCATATTAAGGTGTTCAGGGAAATGTGTTTACAAACAATTACGTTCACATATATCCATCGATCCCAGAAAACATTAGCATTCAGTGTTTGTTTTTTCTCTTAGCCAAGTGATACATGTTTGCTATTCTATTAGCTATTTTGTGTTCTACACCACAAGGGAAATATCTGGCTATCAAGCTGATAAAAGTAACAATAACTGGTAGCTAAGGTTTTTAGATGTTTGATGCTGGTGAGAGCACAAAGTGGAATTTCTTGTTTCCTTTGTGCTGAAAATAAGTTGAACCGAAACGGTGAGGGGGAACTGCAGTTCATGGTTCTCTCTGGGTTTGTCCATTAGAGTGTCCCTTTTCACAGTGAACAGTAATTTAGTCAATTGTTAATTGATATATGTCAATAGGATCAACTTCAAGGCTTAAATGATTCAATTCAAGCTGAACTCCTTCTTTCCCGTGAACTGTTTTCCCCACTTTAAGGCTCACATACCTGTCGAAAGCGCTTGAGGTGGAGGATCAGTATGTCAGGAAGAGTCCAGAGGCTCATCTTCACCATGCCCTGCTGAAGCTGCTTACAGTGGGGACACTTCCAGGCGTCATCCGGGGCAAGCTGTCAACACATCAACAACATGGTTATACATAATACATCATTTGCTAGTTAAAGTGTTGTAGTTAATATGTTCTTTATCTGTGGTCATTTCCTTTAATCATTTTCCCTTACATGGAAGTAGGGGTTATATATTGATTAAACTCTGCAATGTTCAAACCCATGTATTTTTTCAAGTAATCAGTGCCTGAAAATGTTCACTTTCCGATCGTTGTGTGAATGAAGTGTGTTCTATTATAAACTTCAAGTGGACGTAGTCACCGTGACGTGACCCTTGAGTATGTTGACTACTGTTTTGAAGCCTTGAGTTGGGCAATTTATCTGTCACAATCTTTTTTTGTTTTCCTCTTTGCAGGGATATTTTCTCTTCGACTTCTATACAAAATGACTTATTTTTGTAACCTGTGAAGTTGCATTGTGGCTTTCAGAGAGAGTGTGAGGTTATGCGTAGGGCTCACAGACCCAGATGTTCTGCTGGGTTTTGCTTCACCATATATGAAGGCATCACAAATAATCTTTTATATATGCGCTACACAGTTGGATACTCCAGTCCCCTTGATTGTGAACCTTTTTTCTGATGAGATCCACAGGGATTGAGCTGGCCGCTATAGGCGTCATCAGCATTGTGGGAACTTGTTTGGAAAGGGCTTATTATGTAAAGGAAGCTCATTTATATGTAGAAACTGCAGCTTGGACCTAAGATACTGTTGAACAGCTGTCAAGAATTGAAGGATGCTTCCAAGTACTTTGAGCACTATGCGCAATAAAAATATAAATGACTGGCTTTTGTTCGCAGCAGTTCAAGACCATAGACTGTATAAAGTTCAAGACTATGACCTTCATTGTTGATTCTAGTAACTGCAGAGCTTTTTCCTCTTGCGAATAGCAAGGATTTGATTGACGTAAATGAAACTGGATGCAAGAGGAAAAGCAATTTTCTGCAATTTTGAAAAGCGGCTGGGTTCAAGCAAACACACAATGCATAATTCTGCAGGTTTGGATGCTTGCTGACTTTAACACAGTTCCCCTGAAGCTAAGTCATCAGTACAAAAAATAGAAAAAGAATGATCCTGCTGAGATTCCATTTCAGAAGTATAATAAAAAAAAACATCCCAATATGTTTTAAATATATGACATCCTACTTTCAAACTGACACAGACATCATTTCACTAAATCAACCTGGAGGAGGGATGTCATTTATCAAATCCGTCAGCAATGCCTCATTCTTTTCTAAGGCTAATTTTTCTTCCAAATCATATAATAAAAATGATAGATTCTTTCCAGAGTGCTACGTTTTTTACAGTGCCGCTCCCATTACTGTTAAAACTGCTAAACCGGCTCATTTCAGTTAGTCATTTGTGACGTTTTTCAGTCCTAAAACTCACTGTGAGCAGCTGTGATTAAACACTGTAGCCGACACAAAGCTAATGTGATGTTGCTCCATGTCCTGTTCTTCTTCTTCAAGGTGGGAGGCTGCTAATGTCTTATCCTCAAAGGCACTTGATCTTTTGTTTGTATTGGGTGCTATAATAAATCTTGTCTGGTATATCCTGACATGTTGTTTTTTCCTATTACCAAAACTATGTTATCTTGTGAACCTCAAACACTACTTTAATTAGTCTACTCTAGGCATGATTAATGAATGTCATCTGAACTGTGATTGTGATAAATGTAGGGTTTATTGGTAAAAATAACGCGCTTTTTTTTCATTTTACAATGTAAAAATTACATGTCTCACTTAAATGACTCCCTACTCATCAAATTGGGTACAGTATAAAATGCAAGAATATTGGGAAAATATAATAAAATTCATTAATTCTGTTTTTTAAAGCAAACTCAATTGCAAATGTGTTATTTCCTTGATCTTTCGGTCAAAAATAATAATATAAGACGTTCTTCAAGGCGACTTTGGTGAATAAACGTGAACTTACAGTATGTATTTTCCATTGCCGTCAGTTTCTCAAGTAAATTCCTTTAGTGTTCATCTACTGCACACAAATTTGGGAGGCATGAAGGACTTGCATAAACTTCCAAAGGGTTTACTTCATTGCTAAAGGACTGCTGTAGGTTGTTATCCCATACCTCTTCCCTAAAAAGGAAATACAAGTCTGAAATCTATATATTTTTTCAGCTTTTGGCAACTGAATTTATTTGTATTGTATTTTTCCATTTTATGTAAGGATTTCTTGACTTTGTGTTTTACGTATTTTCTCGTATTATGTAAAACATAATTGTTTTACTGCAATGCACCACAACAACGAATAATACTTGACAATTCACCTGAACCTCAGTCAGAATGGGCTCCAGAAACACTAACACCCCCACACTGCACCATAATACGTAGCTTTTAGAGCAATTTCTGTCCATTTGTGGCCATCTCAATTCCCCCCCCCCCATTCACTCTGGCTGAGAATAGGAATTATCTACTTGGGTAAGTGTGTGGGGAAAGCACAGCGACTGGGACGCTTCATATGGACACTGAAAAGGTCACTGTCAATCACAGGAGGGCAGAATACTGTTACCTATAACTGGGACATTTTAATCTGGCTTGCCTTGTATAGTCATAGTATGTTCACAGTGCGCAGGTGAGGTTAACTCCAGGGTGTAAAATATGCTCTCAGTTTGTTTTATTATAATGGTGATGGGTAATAGAGTTGCAATGGAAAGACATTTAGGACAGTAATCTTAAAAAAATGGTGTAATCATATTTTAACAAGGGTGTCATTTCTCACCTATTACACCAATTTAGCACTGCAACCTTTCATTATTGTTAGACTCACGGCCCGTCCACACAGCGGCGTGCGTTGAAGCTTCAACGCTTCTGCCCATTCACTTTGAATGGGGTGACGTCACGCTTCGCCGAACTGCATTGTTCGGCGGAAGCGTCAGCCAATTGAATCATATGCCAGTACAAGCTCTAGCCAATCAAACCGCGTGCTTGTGTATCCGGGGCGGGAGATTCATCTGATTGTTTGTTGGTCGAGTATTGGCCCCCCCCCCGCCGGCAAGCTTCAACGCACGCCGCTGTGTGGACGGGCCGTAACAGAACAATTTATATCATTTTTCATAATATTTCTTCAGCTAAAACCTGTCGCTTGCACACAATGCAATTTAACTAATGATGGTTAAGTTGGAAAATTGGGTGGGCTAATAGAGACTAAAGTAGCGAGGGACAGAGGCCTGATAAGTTCCCTTTGAAATCCAGCAGGTTTATCAGGATTATTTTAGTTTTAAAGTTATAGAAAAAAAATCTCCATAGCAACATGCAAAAAGATGATGAAAAACAGATGATGAACAGTCGTAGCTTCACCTGCTCTTCTTTGGTGTACAGCTGGAAGCACTCGTCTAAAGTGCAGCTGTGCTGCTGCAGATGCTGCTGCTTCTGGTTCCTCACACTCTCTGCATCCTTCACCACCTCCTCCTGGATGCTGCCAAAGAGACTGAAACCCACACACACACACACACACACACACACACACACACACACACACACACACACACACACACACACACACACACACACACACACACACACACACACACACACACACACACACACACACACACACACACACACACACACACACACACACACACACACACACACACACACACACACGTAAATCTATTTCCCTAAAAGCCTAATGTTTTCTAAGAGTGATCAAAAATATTATATAATGTTTTTTTATATAGAATTTTATTTTTGTGATCTGTAACATGATTACTATAATTTATTTCTTCAGGTTCATGGTATCTTGCAGAACAATTCCACACATTTACAGATATATCTGGGAATAAGAGAATCCCACAAGCTGAACAAGACAACAGTTAAATAAAACTGGTCAAAATGAATTTTTCGGATAAATATAAAGTTATCTGTTTTTACTTATCGATCTAACCAGGTGAGTAAGCCTATTCATGTGTAAGCCTACCTTTACAGACCTTTACTTAGCAAATGCATAAATACACTGAACTATGAGTCATACACACCTTTAGTTACTATCGGTGGCACACTCCCTCAGCCCTAGGGTCAATCTCATCATGTTCACATAGTGGCGAGGGATGTTTAATGACTTCAGAGATCATTTAAAAATGTTTAAATATCCGTAAAAGCCTTTATGTTCAGCGTTGTGAATTGAATGCCTCGAATACTTTTTAAGGATCTGCAGAAACTCTGGTATACTCTACTGGACGGTGAAATGTTTGTGCAGAACGCTCACCATTCTTTGATCTTGTTCTCCCACTCAATGACAACCTTAACATGGGGTGGTCCTCCGGGACCGCAGAACTTCAGAGCTCTACAAGACAGCAAAAAAAGGAAGTTTTCAAAACACACCATATGATCCTAGTATTGTAAGTGTTAGTAGAAACATTCTGCTTCGTCTTTAAAACCCTGAACCACAAACCTGTGGGAGGCGGAAACCTTATGTCCATCAGTGAGACTTTCTATGAATGTTTGTTTGTGCTTTTTTATTTAATTTCACCGTGACAAGCCGACAGACATGCACAAGTTTACAGATTGTCAACGGAGCGATTACACGGGGTGGTCGCCTGCAGGTGAGACATGGCTTGATATAATTTATTTCTATGCAAAGCTGTTGTGAGCCATTACATAACCAAAAAAGTTTCATGTTGGTTTTGCAGAGCTTTCCTTCACTGCTTTGATCTCAGCTGGACAGACTCAATCTGACTCAGCTGCCACACAGCGCCGAGGTAGATTTAACAATAGCTCAGGCACACAATATTTGTTTTTTCCTAGGAACAAGACGGATTGCTGATGGCATATGATATGAAGTTGAGACAAAATGTGTTTCATTTTGATTTTGTAAAGAACCTGCATTCAGAAAAGAGACAGTCTGCAGATTTCCAGCAGGGCCTGAATAATGAATCATTCTCAGTGAGAGTAGTTTTTCTCTAATTGAGTTAGAGTTCATGTTGTTCTCTTATTATTGTTTACTGTGTATGTTGATTGAATAAACATAGAGATTGTAACCACTAGATGTCAGGCTTATGTAACATGGCCAAGCATTCCAGAAATGTAAAATAACTCAAAAACAAATAACAACCTATTGACCGATAACATGTTTATCTCTCTAGGCTTGTGATTGTACATGTACTTGAGCTTGGCATGAGTGGTATAATAAAAACTGCCATTTAGTACAAAATGCAGGACAAAACCTCATTGTTCCCTATTCAAGAACTCATGCAGTTGTCATGGTGCTATGTGGCTTTGGGATTTTCAAGAAAAACTAAAAAAGTAATTAGTGAAATTGAATGCGCTTTGAAATGTGTGTATTGTTCTGTGACAACTGTGGAGTTGAACATACAGTCAATAAAAAGGCAAGTAACACAAACTATGAAGGCAGAAATGTGCTAATTGAACAAGTGTGGACTTTAACAATGTTTATCATAACTTATACCAATTTATATCAGAATAATTGAATTGCCAATAAATAACATGACCATTAAATTATGGGTCAGTCATTTAATTAAAACACTTTTTTCTAAGAACTTCTAAGTTATTTCATATAATAAGTTGTCTGCCTATCAGGCTTCATCTAAACATTAATTTTTCCTGATTGAACCTTTCCACTTCATCCCTTTAATTGGAACACAGCTCTGTTTGAGCAGGGTGCCACATAGAAATGAAATGAAACTCATGTCACAGAGCAGCAGCAGCTTTGATTAGCAGAGAGCTGCCAACACACAGCAGCACACTAATTAAATACTAAATTATACACATATTTTAGTGACACATTACTATTCCAGAACAACAACATGCACACAAACAACAATTACCTGGTAGCAAGGTGATTACACAGTAATATTACCAGGGCCGAAAAAAAAGAAAATATATATATAACTTATAATGAGACAGATTCTCGATATTCAGCCACAATCTTCAGGCTTGTGCAAGAGTGACAAGCACATCTTATCATATTTATGCCTGGTTTTTGTGCTTTGGGCAGCTGTATTTCCATAGAAACATGTTCTGAATGAAATCACATCACAGCCAGGTGTTCTAAATTCTGAAAAGCATTTAGAGCTGAAAACCAAATAACATTCACAACCATTTCATTGGGAGAAGCTGGCAGAAGAAGCGGTGGGGATCCGAAAACATTGGCAAATTGTTTCTAAACCATGCAGCATTTGAAACGACTGATATATGGGATATGGGATTTGTAAGAACTGACCCCTTAACTCATTAAATATTTAAAAAGTTGATAAAGAAATAAATAATTTCTCTAAATGAGGGATCATGTGGAAAAATGTGGATCATGCCTAGGATAGTTTTTAATTCAAGTTGAACGGCGTTTATATACAGATCTGTTGTGTTTTAGGGACCGACACTGCAAGTTCTCTTCAACTATAAATGATTGGGTTCATGTTACATACTTGTGCCAATACTAAACACACATACACATTCAACAAATAAATTAAAATCAGCTAAAGCCTTGAGCATCACAGTAATCCCCCTCCATTGCGTTTTGATTTGTTATTGGTCAGTTATTTTGATATTGATTCTATCCACAGGTGCTGTGTGATAAAGAGAGCAAAATGCCATTTGAAAGTTGTGCAAAGCAGAGCGAGCAGATAAAAAACGCACACAAATGAAAACACGCCACACACAGAGATAAATGCATGAATCGTAATACACACCTCTTGAATGACTTGTCTAATCTGGATGATAATCTCATTTCCTAACTCCTTTTTGAAAGGCCTGACCTTCACTGATGTTCAATACAACAGCAGAGACCCTCCAAGACCCTCTGCTGCATGCTCTTAATCACAGAAGAAATAAAGACCCCACACTGGGTAATGATGCGGTCCTTGTAATCCTCTTAAAGGTGTAATTTGTGGGTGCCTGGCAACAAGCTCCTAACATACTTTAATACTTAGCAGATGTGGAAGAAGTACTTAGATATTGTACTTAAGTACAAGTAGATGTACCAGAGTGAAGCAGTACTCTGTAACAAGTAAAAGTCCTGCAATTAAAAATGTTACTTAAGTAAAAGTAGAAAATTATTAGCATCAAAATATACTAAAAGTACTAATTTTGCAGAATGGCCAAATTCAGTATTATATAAATTACATTTTTTGAGTTTGATGCATTAAAGTTTTATCAAAGCTGGTTAAGGTTAATAACTTTGTATGCTGCAGGGTAGCTTGTGAATGTTACTCCAGATTTGACTTAAGTCTTATTTAAGTGTTTATGTATATCACCAAACAAAATCTGCAAAGTAACTAGGTATTAAATCAGTGTAACGGATTAACAGTACACAATTTAACTCTGAGTTGTAGTGGAATAGAAGTACAAAGTAACAAAAACATTGAAATACTCAAGTATAGTACAATTAAATACAGTACTTGAGTAAATGTACTTAGTTACTTTACCCCACTGATGTTTAGTTTATTAGATTAAATTCAAAGTGGCACTGCCCCTCCCAACATTACTTCCCTATTTCCAAACTCTCAAACCACTGAACATTTTTTATTTAATTTCACCAACTGGTTTAGCTAAAAGTTCTGCACCAGGGTTTAAATATGCCACAAAAAGTGAGATGGAAAACTAAGTTGACTGCTGTCACTACACTCAGTCTCATAATGTTCCGGCTGCTGAGTCAAATGTGGTATAACAATCTGGTGTCTGGTTTTATATCAAATCAGTTTGATTGACCCAAATCTCCTGGCAGCTGTCACGAAAAAACTGAAATATATCCTGTTTTATTTTTTCTTCTGATTTGGATGTATTCCATTAAACAACCTTGCGAATCATGGGACAGCGACTCCGTCCATGATTGAAAGTCCTCGGGGCAGCTCTACCTCTCTATGCTAGACCCTACAGTGACTCACCATATTCTCTGAAGGAAAAAGTGGTATCACGACACAGGACAGGCAGGAAATATCTCTGCAGAACATCTTTGACTAAACAAGGACACCCCTCCACATTCAGTTGATTATTTTTCTGACTGATACTGACCAAGTTCCACATTGCACCTTAAAGGGGTATTTGTTTCTGAAATAATGTGTGGCTTTTTGCCCAATGCAATAGAAAACATGTCTGTTATGTGTTCAAATATCAGCTAATGCAGTCATTTCCATCAAGCCTATAGTCTTGATAGGCTGATATGATTATATTTATGATTAAGAGTCATTCAATCGATCGACTTGACATGGTCGTTGAAAAAGCCTTTTTTTGTGGGACCATTGCATCTTTTTACCATAGTTGTACCACAAGATGTGTGTGTGTCTGTGCTTGTGTGTGTGTGTGTGTGTGCACTGTATAATGTGCTGTGCATCTGGTATAATGTGTGCATGCAGGGACTGTATATTTATGTCAGCATAAATGTGCTATCGGGCATACAAAGAAACGGTGTATAGTACTTAGGTACAGCAGGTTTTTCTTTGTGCGAGTCTACAATTTGGTGTGTTTGTGTGTTTGTTTTTTTGTGTGTGTGTGTCCTACCTGTCAACAGCAGTGTGGTAAAGTGGCCTGCTGTCCTGCGGGGACAGGTAGCTGTAGTTTGACGATCCTCCAACTACTCTAATCTTGAACAGCATGCCAGCATTCTGCAAAGGATGAAAACACTCATTAGTACAGCTAGGTCTTGAACTTGCACAATCTTTTTTCCAAATAAAACTTTAAACGCTGAGTTGAAATTCAGTGGTGATGAGATTATATGATTTAAAGGGAGGAAATGCAACCGTATATAATGTATATCCAGAAAATCTTGTTATGCTTTAATTACCTGACAAAAAAGGTATGACGTCTTCTTAATCAATACAGATGTAGCTTTTAAATGCTGTATGTCTAAAACTCTTCAAACAAGAATACAGTACAGAATCCCTCATTATTTCCCTAATGGTCGATATATTATGTGTGAGAGAACTTGGTTAAAGAAATGTTTTTCAGGGTCTTTAAATAAAGCATGGGCTGTGTTGTGTGGTTTTAATATCTTATTAATACTTAAATAAGTAAATCAAAAAGTTGGAGATGTCAATATGTACTGTATCATTCAAATTGGAGAAAAACAAGTATTACCTTGGCGTATTGTACATATTTTAATGGACTGTGTGGATGTTAATTGATCATTTAAAATGAAAGAAATCCATTTCTGCAATTGGACTGCATATTCAAGTGCTGTCTAGACAAAACCCTTCTCTGATTTGGGGCTGAAACCTAGGATATCAACATAACTTAAGCACAACAGTTAAAGCATGCAACCTCCCACATTTATATCTGAAGGCTAGTCATGCCGGGACCTCGCTGGCATAGAGAAAATGCATTTGCAGATGAACTTTGAATCCACTGATGCCTGAGCAGCAGAGACAAGAAGGCAGAGCTATTAGGGAGAAGGGAGCCCAACTGAGTTGCTAATGTTTTCATTCTAAGCCTGCCAACGTTGGATAACAGGAAGTGCAGCCTAGCATAAAATAAACAAATTGGTTGGTTAATAGGAGACTAACTCAGCATATTAAAAAAGCCATATTCTCTATTTTCAGTTTTAGAGGGCAGAGCAATCATAGATTGTCTATCTATTGGACTTTAATGAAGAAGAGCAGACACTTCATGCTAATGCGCAATCATACTTATACAACGTGGAGAGTTAAGGATTCGTGATCTGTCTTAAAGGAGAGCTGATAACTGAAGAGATTAATTGATTCGGGGACTTGACATTAAAACAAGGGGCTCTTTTGTGTGAGCACCTGATTATCTCAGCTGCCCAACACATAGCAAGTTGATTATAAGATTGAGTGTTAACTTAAAGGAAGGCAGGGGTCATTTACTGTAAGGAATCAGTTCTAGTTAGACCATGTGACCATAGGAAAAGAGTGATGATAATCTAAGCTTTTCAATAAAAGTGTAAACTGTTATGGGATATTTTAACATCAGTTCATACAAAATAGTAATTTAAAATACCTTCTAAAAATCTGATAAGCAAATTGGACTTTTCAACAACTATCAATAACTACTCAATTGTTTAAAAAAATCCTTCAGAAATTAGATTGATTCAGTATTCAGAAAAATAACTGTCTGGCCACGGTCTAGCACTTGATGCCAACACAACAACAAATAACCCTTATTTATCAGGGTTTGTACTTTATATGTTTTGCTTATAAGAGTACAAAACAAACTTTGTTGCATATATAATATATTTGAGTGGCCTTTAATACAAACATCTGCCGTGACAGATAAAGGTTTATTATGTCAAGGATCAAGATGGAAAACGAAATTGAGAGCCAAAGCAGCTAAAGCATTTAGTTCTCATTCTTTCAATCGGTTTATAGTAAAAGCATGAAGCATTAGCACTTGTGGTTGATTGTGATATTCTTTGTAGAGAACATCGGGGTGTGGAAAGATGAGCCGGTTTCTGACATGCAAGTCGGTAACAACTCAAGTTATGTTTTCCTTTTTTCATTCCATAAAGAGAAAGTTGTACCTTGCTGAAAAAACCCCTGGGTGGCGCACTAACCTCTCATAAAGAAGAAAGAGGGGAAATCAACTATTTTCAGCAAAGATCTCACACACTTTCTGCATGTCATTTTCTGCATTTAACTAAATATATAAAGTTTCTTCAATTTGTCCCCATTAACTGTGGGGTTTCTTTGGAAGTGTTTCCTTGTCCGATGTGAGGGTCGAGGACAAATGGTGTAAAGTCCACTGAGACAAATGTAACATTTTTTATATTGGGATATATAAATAAACATTGATAGCTTGATTGATTTATTGACTTTGTACCGCAGCTACTGTAACATGCTTTTTACATTTTACTTGTTATGAGAACAACAAATCAAAGCATACATTGAACATTTTACCCTTGGGATATTGGTGGCTTTTCCAGCAAAATACACATGTTCAATCTAAATCCAAAACACCCTGGTAGTTTTGTTAACTGAGAAAGATTTGGGTACTGAGGAAAAGTGAAGGTTTAACAAGCTTGTACTGTATCTGGCCAGACAGGCTTTTAATAGGTTACTGAGAAACTAAGATAATGATCAATAAATAACAGGCTGGTATTTTCCATCTTTCCTTGGAAAAGCTTAAAAGCTGCTTGCTCTGAATAAGGCCACCTCAAATATTGCTGATTACCATGGCGTTTCCCATGGTAACGCGATGGCCCACAGTGTGTGTGTGTGTGTGTGTGTGTGTGTGTGTGTGTGTGTGTGTGTGTGTGTGTGTGTGTGAGTGTCTGTATGTGTGTGTATATTTGAGAGCGGAGCAGTGGCTCCTGTTGAGCAGATCACTTGAGCTGTCCATTGAGCAACAGATGAAGTGGAGATGAGCTCGTCAGGGATCACTGTAAAAGCTCTCAGTACGTAACGAGTGGAGTAGACTGTGGATTTTAATATGCAAGACTGGCTGTCCAGAAAAAAAACGCACTTCAGATTCACCGGCTGTATTGTGTACATTTTAATTCAGGAATGTAGCAGTAATGTGTCCACTGTGGCGAAATCCAGTCCTTATCTTGAAGACGAGAATTTCTTGTATTTGCCTTTAAGTGGGCTGTGACATAATTGAATGTGTACTCAGCACATAAAACCATTATCACTCTCCCATAAATGGTGTGTTGTGTGTGTGTGTGTGTGTGTGTGTGTGTGTGTGTGTGTGTGTGTGTGTGTGTGTGTGTGTGTGTGTGTGTGTGTGTGTGTGTGTGTGTGTGTGTGTGTGTGTGTGTGTGTGTGTGTGTGTGTGCGTGTGTCCTGAGGTGTACTTTGCTTTTAATAAAAGATTTCATTTAATACGGGCATTTCCCATATTAGAATTTATATATTTGCCCTTACTCTGAATGAATAAAAAGAACACGAAGGATGACTTTCTATGAATAAAAAAAGAGAACCACAATAGATATTTAATAATGGGGAGACAATACAATACAGAAGTCTCTGAAAGCTATTCACTCAGCATGCTAAGCAGAAAATAAATGTTGTAGTATCAGCAGAGTTCCTATTAAATCATTTATAATCAGAAAAATGAAAAACAAACATCTGAAGGAGAACTTTTCTCAACTCGTTATTGTGGGGTTTAACGTTGGTCTTTATGTAGAGCTGAAAATGTGACTCAGGTAATTGTAAACAAACAATGCGTTAAATTGAATTCACTCACAGAACCCTACCAGGCAGGAACATTGATTAAACTTCAAACTAATCTCTGCTCTGCTATTTTTAATTTACTCCACTGGAGTGGAGAGGGTCCAGGAACCCCTGGGCTGAAGGGTAAGGGGTACAACAATTGATTGGATGAAGTTATTGCTTATTGGGGGTGTAGGCATTACCTGAGCCTGGGATCCGTTCAGCATCAGATAATACAGCTTGCTGAGGATGCTCTGCTGCAGCTGGTCCCAGGAGATGCTCCTGTCCTCACGCATGAGAAATGGAGGTCCAAACCTGACAGAAGAGAGGAGAGGGGAGGAGAGGAGAGGAGAGGAGAAAAGGGAAAGATTGACAGTCAATTTAAAAACATTGGTTCACTTTTGAAGTCACCAAAACTACAAAACAATATAAATTACATTTCTGAGAGAGTGCCTCCATTGAAGGTCATTTCAACTCGCTGTCATGTGTCAAGAGCATCAAGGCTTTACTGTCTGCTCCTTGTGCCCTGTACTGACAACGTGAAGGGACATTACGTGGGGTCAGCGGCCAAATAAAGTAAAGAACCCAGTCTCTATGTCATCAATGCCTTGTAATGGGTTCTCTGTCCCGAGGTTAACTCAAGGCTATATCAGAGACTTTTATATGCAAGGCTAATGAGAGAGTCAGTTGTATTTGTCAAGTATTTCAGGATCTCTCACGGATAAATTAGAGATAAAGAGCTGAATATTGAAGTTTCAAGGTTCAAAGCACATACAATCAATCGCCAGTGTATTACTGCAGGTACACCTAGTTCAAACTAAGGAGTTTAAAACAACACCTTTGCAATAAATCCTGCCTTCAAGAAAGGTAAGGAGCTTTTTGAGAGTTGTTGATTTAATGTTATGGTCATTTTGGAGGTTTTAGTTTGTTGGCTGTTGTTTGACTTCCGTATATTTTTTGCAAGAGTTTGTGTGCCCACACTATTCTTGCAAAAGTTGGTAGAAGTTGCTATACTGTTTCAAATAGCTACAGAAGCAAAATCTGTAATGCCAAAAGTGGTTCAACAGTGTAGGAACTGACCTTTAATTTTGGTGATGGATGTGTAAAAGTACAAAGACGGACTCACACATGTGTCTTGGGCCAAAAAAGTGCTCCTATGTCCAATTCTAACATAGTGAGTGAGTTTAAGGGAATCTGTTATCAGACATGATGACTGACACTTAACGACTGAAGGGAAATATGAAAACATCTTTAATGACTCAAGGAAATGTTAGATTTAATTGATCCCTGTAAAGAAATGTGAGCCATCCTCTTAAAAGAGCTTTGTTGGTGATGGAAAACATTTTATTTACACACAATAAGCCCCCTAGTGTCAGAATATTACTGAATGCTAATACAATCCTAACCAGGAAGTTATATGGATGGATGCTACCCTGACTTAAATGCATGTATTTATTTGAATGATGCTCTGTGTTACAAAAAGCACACAGTTTCTCATAGTAGGTTCTGAGGCATTACAATGAATTACATTAACTGCAGTCTGTCAAGGGGAGAACACTGAGGCATGAACTCAATTGCACGACTCAAAACTCAGACTCAGATAGCGTTTCAAAATAAAGACTTTACTGGAATTTGCACAGTAATAAAAACAAGGAAAACAAAACCACTCTTTCGAGGAAAACTATAATGCGATCTATAGCATAGGTCCGTGAAAGGTCCGTGAAAAGGTCCGTGAGGTAAGCCGATACGTGGTCTTCGTGAGACAACGAACTGACAATTAACAGGAGGGAGCTAACACAATATATACACAGGTAAAGGGGACACAGTTGGAAACAATCAGGGCGGGGAAAATAATCAAGGACGCAGGAGACAGAAAAGGGGCGGGGAGCGTGGAGGCCTGAAATGAGAGGAAGAAATAATTAAGGGTATAGACATAAAGCACAAGACAAAGGGACATGACAACTCTAACATAAAGAATAAACTTTCACAATAAGTTTCTTGGACATGACAGTACCCCCCCTTCTAGGGACGGCTCCTGACGGCCCAGGCTCCTCTGAGTTGAGGCGGTCAAAATCCTCAATGAGGCTTTTGTCCACGATGAAGCGGGAAGGAATCCATTGCCGCTCCTCAGGACCATAACCCTTCCAGTCAACCAGTAACTGTCGCCCTCTACCCCTTTTCCGACTAGCCAATAGTGACTTGACCGTGTAAACCGGACCTCCATCGATCATCCGGGGGGGCGGGGGGGGGGTTTGACGGTGGGAACCATAGCGCTCTCCTTCAATGGTTTTAATTTCCCTACATGGAAGGTGGGATGTACCTTCATGGCCCTGGGAAGCCGTAGTCTCACTGAGACTGGGTTTATGACCTTGGTGATGGGAAAAGGACCCACAAACCGGGGAGCCAGTTTTCGGGAGAGTACGTGGAGGGGAAGGTCTCGTGTAGAGAGCCAGACTTTTTGGCCTGGCTGGTATACAGGGGCTGGTCGGCGTTTTCGGTCTGCTGCTCTCTTAACCAGTTGTGAATTCCTGCAGAGTATCTTCCTAGCCGCAGCCCACACGCGCCGACAACGCCTGACCAGAGCGTGGGCAGACGGGACCGTGACCTCCCTCTCCGTGGCTGGGAACAGTGGCGGCTGGTAGCCATAAACAGTGAAACGGGGACAGGCCCGTGGCAGAAGTAGGGAGGATGTTGTGTGCATACTCAACCCAGGTGAGGTGCTCGCTCCAGGAGGATGGATTCTGGGACACCAGGCAGCGCAGGCAGGTCTCCAGTTCTTGATTTAGGCGCTCTGTCTGGCCGTTAGACTCCGGATGATATCCAGACGAGAGACTGACCGTGGCACCGATGAGGCTGCAGAACTCCTTCCAGAAGCGTGACACAAACTGGGGGCCCCGGTCGGAGACAATATCCTTAGGGAAACCATGAAGCCGAAACACATTCTGCATCATGACCTCCGCCGTTTCCTTAGCTGAGGGCATCTTTGGCAGAGCAATGAAATGTGTCATTTTGGAAAATCTGTCCACTACCGTGAGAACTGTGGTTTTACCTCTAGAGAGGGGCAGGCCAGTGACGAAGTCCATGGAGATCTCTGACCAGGGCCTGTTGGGAATAGGGAGTGGTTGTAATAACCCTATTCGCGACCTGGAAGAGGTCTTGTTTCGAGCGCAGATAGGGCACGCCTCCACATACTCCTTCACCTCCTTCTCCATGGATGTCCACCAGAAACGTTGTTTAACGATGAACATAGTTCTCTTGACTCCGGGGTGGCAGGTGAGCAGCGAAGTGTGAGCCCAGTGGATCACCTGTGGTCGCTCGGCCTCCTGAACAAAAATCCGGTTAGGCGGGCAACCCCTTGGTGCAGGAGCTCCAGCATTGGCACGTATTACCTCCTTTTCTACTGGCCAAGTCAGCGCTCCTACCACCCGGTTCAATGGGATGATGGGTTCCGGCTCCTTGGCTGCAGGCACAGAGTCAAACAGACGGGACAGAGCGTCAGGCTTGACATTCTGAGACCCCGGCCTGTAGGAAAGAACAAAGTCAAAACGGTTGAAAAACAAGGTCCACCTAGCCTGGCGGGAGTTCAGTCTTTTGGCCTTTCTGATGTACTCCAGGTTCTTGTGATCGGTCCAGACCACAAAAGGATGCTCGGCTCCCTCCAACCAATGCCTCCACTCTTCCAACGCTAACTTCACGGCCAGCAACTCACGGTTTCCCACGTCATAATTTCTCTCTGCCGGGGAGAGCTTCCTGGACAGGAAGGCGCAGGGGTGAAGTTTGTTGTCCTTCTGTTGTTGCTGGGAGAGGACCGCTCCCACCCCCTCGTTGGAGGCATCCACTTCCACCACGAACTGGCGAGTGGGATCCGGCATGGTAAGTATGGGGGCAGTGGTGAACATCTTTTTCAGCCGAGAAAAAGCCTCCTCAGCCTGAGGAGACCACACAAAAGGCACCTGAGGGGACGTGAGGACATGAAGAGGAGCTGCAATAGCGCTGAAGCTCCGCACAAAACGTCTGTAAAAATTAGCAAAGCCTAAAAACTGCTGCACTTTTTTGCGAGAGTCAGGGGTAGGCCAACAGGCTACTGCGCTAACCTTCTCTGGGTCCATCATAACCTGACCTGGGGAAATGATGAAGCCCAAAAAAGTGACTGTTTCCACATGAAATTCACACTTTTCAGCTTTGACAAACAACTTATTTTGGAGCAGTTTCTGTAGAACCAGGCGGACATGTTGTTTGTGGGTGTGAAGGTCAGGGGAGTAGATCAGAATGTCGTCCAGATAAACAAAAACGAAACGGTTCAGAAACTCCCTCAACACGTCGTTGATCATAGCCTGGAAGACTGCAGGAGCGTTTGACAATCCAAACGGCATGACCAGGTATTCATAATGTCCTGAAGGGGTGTTAAAACCCGTCTTCCATTCATCGCCCTCCCTGATCCTGACCAAATGATAGGCGTTCCGCAGGTCTAATTTGGTGAAAACCTTGGCTTCCTGAAGCTGCTCGAAAGCGGACGAGATGAGAGGGAGGGGGTACCGGTTTTTAACCGTAATGTCATTGAGAGGTGAGTAGTCGATACAGGGCCTAAGAGACCCATCCTTTTTGCCCACGAAAAAAAACCCCGCCCCTGCTGGGGATGAGGAATGACGAATAAGCCCTGTCTTGAGGGAGGCATCAATATAGTCCTTCATGGCCTCTTTCTCAGGTCCTGAAATTGCATAAAGTCGACCCTTAGGAATGGGAGACCCGGCAATCAAGTCAATAGCACAGTCATAGGAGCGGTGAGGAGGAAGAGCCAGAGCTTTGGACTTACTAAAAACTTCACTAAGGTCGTGGTAGCAGGAAGGAACTGAAAGTACATCCGGAAGATATATTTTTGGGACTGTATCCTGCCTAACACTCCCAGTGTTACATCCCCTGTCAATCTCTGCTACCTGCTTAAAACAGAGATCAATGCAATTCTTTCCCCACCCCTCCACCCTCCCAGATTGCCAATCTATGTGAGGGTTATGAAGTTTCAACCAGGGAAACCCCAAAATGAGTGGATGTTGGGCTGAGTTAAATAAGTGAAAAGACATTGTCTCATGGTGGTTATCATTACATCTTACTTCTAAAGGCTCCGTTTGGTGAGTCACTTTAAACAACAGCCGCCCATCGAGAGCACTCGCTTCAAGAGGCTGGGGTAGAGGTTTAGTTTTTATGTCCCATTTTTTAACTAAACCCCAATCCATAAGACTTTCGTCCGCCCCTGAGTCAATGATAACACCATGAGTAACTACATTGTCTCTGATTTTTACCTGGATCCGGGTCAGGGTGCGAGGAGGAAAGTCAGAGGAAGAGATCCGGCTCACCAACGTACTCCTCTTCATTGGTGAGCCTCCTCTTTTACCGGACAAGCCGCTTGTGGGTGTCCGCGCTGCCCGCAGTAGAAACACAGACCTTCCTTGAATCGACGCTGACGTTCTGCCAGCGACAGCTTGGCGCGGCCCAACTGCATTGGCTCCTCCACGGAGCCAGGGGGCGCTGTTGTCCGGAACGCAGGTGGTGAGGGGTGACGGGGCCTCCAAGAAGAAGTAATATCCAGCGGCGAGCGTCTCCTCTGGAGAGGTGGATCAACCGCATCCTTGGATTTATTCCTTCTCCTCTCCGTCAAACGATTGTCTATACGTAAAGCCATGGATATGACAGAGTCCAAATCAGCGGGCAGATCGAGAGGCGCCAGCTGGTCTTGTAAAGAATCCGAGAGACCGCTGACGAAAGCGTCAAACAATGCAGCGGAGTTCCAGCCGCTGTCGGCTGCCTTAGTCCGGAACTCGATGGCGTAGTCAGCCACACTCCGCTGATGTTGTCGCAGCTTGATCAGAGCCCGAGCTGCTTCCCTGCCCGGCGTGGTTTGATCGAAGGTCTTCCTCATAGTGTCTATGAAGTTTTCCAGAGACCCGCAGATAGGCGAGCCTCGGGACCATTCTGCCGTGGCCCACGCTGCTGCTCGGCCGGAGAGATGAGAGATCATAAAAGCCACTTTGGAAATGTCCGTGGGAAAAGCAGCCGGTTGGTGGTGATAGTGTAACTCACACTGCACGATGAACGGCCGGCAGCCTTCTGAGTCCCCGGAGTACCTTTCGGGTGGAGCCAGACGCATGGAAGCCCTGTGCGGCTCAGTAACCCGGTTGGGATCGAATCCGGTCACCGCTGGAACCGGAGGAGTCGTAGGAGGAGAAACAGCCTGCAGGTGAGTGAGCACACGCTGAACCTCTGCTGCCAGTAGATTAACTTGGGTCGTCAACGATGTTTGTAGTTCCCCCTGGCTGCTGGTTAGATCCTGCACTCCCTGCTGCATGGTGGCCATACGCTCCTCTTGTTGCCCAAGACGTTGGCCCTGAGAACGGATAGCGTTCTTAATCTGATCTGAGTCGGCTGAGTTCATTTTGATGGTCAGTTCGTACTGTCAAGGGGAGAACACTGAGGCATGAACTCAATTGCACGACTCAAAACTCAGACTCAGATAGCGTTTCAAAATAAAGACTTTACTGGAATTTGCACAGTAATAAAAACAAGGAAAACAAAACCACTCTTTCGAGGAAAACTATAATGCGATCTATAGCATAGGTCCGTGAAAGGTCCGTGAAAAGGTCCGTGAGGTAAGCCGATACGTGGTCTTCGTGAGACAACGAACTGACAATTAACAGGAGGGAGCTAACACAATATATACACAGGTAAAGGGGACACAGTTGGAAACAATCAGGGCGGGGAAAATAATCAAGGACGCAGGAGACAGAAAAGGGGCGGGGAGCGTGGAGGCCTGAAATGAGAGGAAGAAATAATTAAGGGTATAGACATAAAGCACAAGACAAAGGGACATGACAACTCTAACATAAAGAATAAACTTTCACAATAAGTTTCTTGGACATGACACAGTCCTTCAAACACACCTTGTGTTTTCAACATGAAAGTGCCTCCTCAAACCAAGCAGCAACAGAACCAGTCAGTGTGCACCTAAGATAGATGTTTTTAGCAGCTGACAAAATGTACGTTATTGAGGATGTTTCCTTAAGAGACAATGCCATAACTGTGAAGATGGATGTGATCATGACATGTCCTCTCTTATTTGCAATGCAATAAAGCCCCTCAGGGGCCTTTAACCTCAAACAAAACAACGCAGCTAATCTGTGGGTGGCATGCATAGAGCATTCATCCAGCTGTCTTGTTGGTGAACATCAGATCCATTCTAGTCAAAACTATTTACTGATGCTGCCTACACTTGTTAGAGTAACATATGGCAACCGTTCAATGGTAACTTTTACAGGTTAAGTGTTTCAGTTTGAGCTGCATTGTTGGACTCAGTCTCAGGTTTCAGCTTCTAGCCACAGCTGAATGGGGCTCAAGCTGCACAAGGTAAATAAAAGGAGCCCTGTCTATAGGCATTCATGCAATAGATATACAGGTCAAAGTCAAACAGAAGCTACATGTTTATATTGAGGCAGCTCTGGATGATGAAAGTCAAATGAATTAATCAGTCATTCTTTATACGACTGAATAGACACAGTGTCTTATTAAATAAATCTAAGTTTACTGACTTTTCTACTGTTTGATTAACACGATAACGGAACTTTTTTACAGTCAGCTTTCTTGCAACCAGAGGGGCTGACCATTAGATAAAATACACTCTCCTCTTTGGCTTCACTTTTCAGAACAAGTGGTTTCCCCTCCATGTAAGACCATAACAATAATTGATCCTGCAGCTCACCTGACCGCCTGCTGGCCAGATCCTGCTGTGTTACAGATGACAAGGAGAACCTTTGTGGAGCCGCCCTCGTTCAGGTATTCAGAGGAGAGGGTGCCAGAAGAAGGTAACCTCTGCCCGTCGGGTCCTGCATTGGAAGTGTAGGGGGAGGAGGGGAGGCTGTGGTGATACCCTGAGTGGAGCAGAGGGGGACACACACACACACACACACACTGTTTAACAAAGGATGACAAACAACCTGGCATTAGCTGGAACAAGTAGAACAGGTGTTTTGAACACTTTTAGTGAAGAACAACATTCCATCAGTACCAATTTGGACCACAGTTTACACCTACGTTGTGTATACAAACAGGAAGCGGTACAATGGACCAAATCTCATCTTTTAAAAACAAGTTGACTTTTATAATGTATACATATTTATGCAAATGAACAGTTTCCTATGAATGTGATGCCCAGACTAATCAGATCCATTATGTATATTTATACAAGGAAGAGTCTATATCACTAAGTTGAAGTGTAAGGGTTAATAAAAGGGTTTTAGTTGGCATAATTCATTGTTACACAGGTAGTGTTTTTCTTAAGATCTGGTAAGGTTAAAAATATAAATTCAGTCAAAAGAAATTGCTTGCAGAGAGCTGTAAATGTCACACGGTAAAAGCACTTGTTCTGTTCAAATGTGACTCATATCAAAAGCTTATTATATTCAGCTTGGAGGCAGGACTGAAATGGACCAAAGCTAGAAAACAGCTCTGTGTGTCAAAATGAGAAACTGCTATGCAAGGAGCAACATCTAATGTGACATGTTTACACTGTGATTCATAAAACATTTTCAGAAAATGTCCATTAATATCAAACCGCCCTTTGATTCTTATTCACCCCGAGGAGCTGTACGAAGAATTACACTTGATCCCTCTCACACACTTACACACACACATGCTGTGATTAGTGCATAATAGCTGTGGGGATACAGGAGGCCCCACCTCTTGTGTCCCAGTCAACATAAACGTTGACATTATCCGATTACATAATTAACCAATGCTTGTTCCACCCCTACTGTGCAATTAATCACTGTCACCTTCCAACCATACACACACACAGACATACACACACTGAAATAAAGATGCAATAAATCAAGTGTGAATAGATGTAAAGCTTAGATGTAACAGCGTCAGGAAAGCAGACAACACAAAACTTAGTTCTAGATGCTAGAAAAAAAAAGTTTGAGCTTAAACACTCGGACTTATTGTAATAAATAACATTTATGGTAAAAAAAATAATAATATATAAATAGAAAAATACAACTGGCTTTCAAACCATCACATGAAATTAAAAAGGAAGCTTTTTTGTTTTAGCTTTTTTTTTTTTTCATACATAACATCAATAGAACATACATGGAGATGCTTACATAACTGCAGCTGTTGTACACCAGGATTAATCATACATACCCTCCTTGGGCACCAAAAGGACATACAGTTTCTTAATGTTTTCAATTTCTATATTGTGTAAACATTATCAACATATTACAGATATTATCACTTCCCCTCATCGGAAACATAATCGCACAATACCTGAACCATTATGATAGTAAGAGCCAGTGCTTTACCATCCAGATGAAACAAGTACAAGTGCAGTGAATAAAATAAATGAAAAATAAATAAATAAAAAAGTAAAGAGGTGCAGCTAGAGATCTGGTGTTGCTTGTCTGGTGTCCATTTTTCTTCGAATTTGTCAGTTTTCAGCTGCAGTCTTGCTGCGATTTTCTCCATTAAATAAAAAATGTTTACCCTGTTTCTCCAGTGGACTATATTGGGGGACTGCGGGTTCAGCCACGAGACCGTTGTCATTTTTTTCGCAATTAGAAGAAGAATTCTTAGTAAGAAAGCTACATTTCTGTCCATATCACTGGGGGCAGTATACCCAATATATAAAGTGCTGGGTCCAAAGTAAAGGTAATGCCCAGCACCCGTTTAATCTCCTTTTGAACATCTTTCCAGAAACCCTGAATGGTTGGACAGTCCCAAAAAATATATGTGTGAAGTCTCCAACCTGTCCACAGCCCCTCCAGCACAAATTAGAGGTATTGCTAAATTTTGAAGTGATAGAAGGTGTTAAAATATCTCATTTTCACCTTCCAATCAAAAGGAAGCTTTGAGTAACGTTTTGTTCCAAACAGCTACACAGTGATGTTTTTCCTTCTCTGCAGACAGGAGCGACATGATGTGACATTTCATGCATATTGCCTTGCCCTTTAGATGGCCAATTCATCTCCTCACTCTTTCTCTCAGTCAACCCTCCCTCTACCCTCTCTGTCACCTTTACCTCTCAGTTTTTCAATTGGGAGGCTGAACAGTGAAAGACCATAAATGTTTAGTTTCAGCATTACTGTCTAACCATTAACACTCTAGTCTAACTAAACAATTATACAACTATAATTGAAATTTTTAATTTTAGACATTTATCTAATTATTGGTGTAAATAATCTGTCACTTTGTAATTATTTTTGTTTTTTTCTTAGTCTCTTAGTCTTTGTTTACTGACTTTGTGTCGGTTTGTGGTTATTTTGCCCCTTTTTATAGTCTTTGCAGCTGTTTGACATCTTTTATAGTTTTTGTCTATTTCTAAACTTTTTATTTATATCTATTTCTGTCTTTGAGTGACATTTTGCAGATGAAACATTATCATAAAACAACCCTGATTCCTTGATATCACGTTTATAATCAATGGATACTTTTTTAAATTGTTACTTTTTAAAGGAAAGTTAATTCCGACATAATTATGCCAGAACATAACCTTAAAAACACACATGGCATTAGCTCTTTAGTTGCTTTAAACCAATAACCTATATTGTCAGGCAATGCTTTGCAGTTAAGTTTACAACACATGTGAATCACCATTGAATCTTCCTATAGTTATATACAGCCAGGATAAAGGGTTGAACAGCAGTAAAAGGATCCAGCCCTATTATAACATCAGGAGGATACGTCCCCAGCTGAGCCAGGAAGCGACGCAGGTTCTGGTCCAGACTCTCGTCATCTCACCCCTAGACTACTGCAACTCCCTCCAGGCTGGTCTACCTGCATGTGCCATCCGACCTCTGCAGCTCATCCAGAATGCAGCAGCTCGTCTGGTCTTCAACCTTCCTAAATTCTCCCACACCACGCCGCTCCTCCGCTCCCTTCACTGGCTTCCGGTAACTGCTAGAATCCACTTCAAGACACTGGTACTTGCGTACCATGCTGCGAATGGATTTGGGGCCCTTCCTACATCCAGGACATGGTTAAACTGTACACCCCAGCATGTGCACTCCGCCGCTCTGCATCAGCCAAACGGCTTGCTGCACCCGCACTGCGAGGGGGACCCAAGTTCCCATCAGCAAAAACACGTGGGTTTGCTATCCTGGCTCCAAAATGGTGGAATGAGCTCCCCATTGAAATCAGGACAGCAGAAAGCTTACACATCTTCCGGCGCGGACTGAAAACACATCTCTTTTAACTCCACTTCGAGCGATAGACTTACTAACAAAGCACTTATATACTAATAAAGGACTGGCTTATCTAAAGATAGTTGAGTAGCACTTTAAATGTTTTAGCTCTATGAAACCTGATGTACTTATATGATTCTGTTTTCTTCAAGTTTGTATTTTGCTGGTCGAACGCACTTATTGTAAGTCGCTTTGGATAAAAGCGTCAACTAAATGCAATGTAATGTAAAAGCACCAGTATTTAGTGGCTGGAAGTGACAGAAAATAATAAGTCAGGATTGGCAAGGAGTGTGGTTCCTCCCACATGTCCCAGCGTCTGCTGGGAAATCCTCCTGCCAGGCTTTCATTCTCACCTCTCCTAACTCCCTCCCTGAGCCGGACAGAGGAGAGCCGCAGACAGAGGGAGGTGTTAGTGGGGTGGAACAAGGGAGAGTAGATTAAAAAGGAGAGACTGTGTGGAGGATTTCTCCCAGGACCAAAAGAAAGTTGCTCATTTAAAAAAGTAATTCCCAACAGTGAAGAACAAAATGTACAGAGACAAAGAAGAAGAGAAGCTGCATGTCCTTTCATAAACGTATTGATTTAAGGATCAATTAGCATGCAATTAAACCATTTGTTGTTGACGTGTTGGGACTGTCATGGTCGCAGTGGGGATCGCTTTATGATCTGCCATTTTTAATTAAAAGATAAACATGAAGACTGAAGTGAATGCAAGTGAACTGAGAGGGAGAGAGATACAGAAAAGGCTCTTGAGATTGGAGGTGGTTAGTAAGGCAGCATTAATTAAACAGCTTAGCCCTGAAAAAGACACTACACCTCCTCTGGCAATCACTCTCCTCTCTTGTCTTCCCTTGCCTTCCTTTTGCTTTATCTTACTCCCCTGTCTCCCTGGTACTCCATTCATCATTTCCACTATCTTCTTCCTCCCCACCGCCCCACTCTCCACGCTAACTGGCTGTTTGGGATGAATCAGCCCTGAGCCTCAAAGCAGTGGTCAGCTCTAAAAGACGATTTTTGAGTGCGTTTCAAATTCATGGGATGGGTGCTGGAAGGATGTGTGTGCCTGGGAGGACATAGTATGCTGTTGTAGACAGTATATTCTTATATCTAAACATAGTTAGGACTACAGTAAGTATTCACACAGACACATGCACAGCTTGCGTCTTTTCTATCTTCAGGACTTTTACAAATCAAAGACCCCTTAACTCCACACAGAATAACTGAATTATTGTGTGAAGTGTGGGCAAAGCATCTGCTGACTGAGGCTGAGGCACCAGTGGTTCAGTAGGACTTGAAGCTAATGATACAAAACTTTTTTAAAGATAGTGTTCACAATTAAGTTTCACGGTTAAAAACGCTAGACGTTGAGTTTCTGCCTCAGTTAGAACCTTCGTTCGTCCGGCATCAATCTTATTGTAAGTATAATAGTATTGTAGGAAAGGTAATTCAACACTGGTGTTATTTTACCAAACTGTTGTGTAATACATCGTTACATAGTTGTGTAACAAATAAAAAGTTAAAATCTCAAGAGAGGATTTTGGCTTTCTGAGAATCACAATCCTTTCAAGTGGCCCAAGACCAAATGGGTGACCCCTGTCTGTGCAAGCCACACACCAGGCTAAAAATACCCAGGGGGCTGTTGGGCTTTGCCCCGGATGAATCAGAGTTCCCGACAGCAAACAGCCATCCAACCACAAAGCTCTCTGTCGGCAGCAAAACACCTGAGCTTTCTGCCAACAGCCAAAATGACAGATTAGGGAGGTTGGGGAGGAACTCAAAACACCTGATGCCCTCTCTCCTTCTTCTTCTCTTTCTTTTTACCTCTCATATGTCTCTGGAATACACTGCATATCCCCTCTGCTCTTCTCTTTTTGTCATGAGAAGGCACAATATGCCAGCTGCTGAAGTTGCACCATTGACATTGTCCTTTGTATTTTGCACTTAGTTGAATCATGTCTTAAATATTAGTCCAGCAACACTACTGCAATGTTTTGTTGTTTATATCTGTGAAGAAACAAGATGAAACATGGCAGATATGCTTTGAGAGAATATATGTTGCAGCACGAAGATAAGTATGAACAGAAGAAAATGTCTATGTGTCCCAGCCTTGCTGCCTGTTGCTCTTAAACACAATTAAAGTTGTATCCCACTCATACTGCAGGTTTAAGTTTAACAGTGTTGTGGGCAGAGGAAGCGATTTAGTTGTCATTCACATAAGCGTTTATGCTTCGTTTGTGATGTTCTCCATGAGGCAGCTGAGCCTAGGGTTGCTGTTATTTCCCCGATGACTTGTAAACACGTTCCAGAGGCAGTGGTGGTGATCAGAGCCCCAAGTGTAGACTTTCTCTTCAGGTTATTTTCACTGATGAACCCTGCTGGAAGGCCTGTGAATGTTCCTGACATATTTCTGCTTTCCGCACTGGGTTTGCTTTAGGCAACCTGTAATGGCCTTAATGGAACTGCACAGGAGGTTTCCTTTGCGGGGTTTCATGTGCGTGTGTGATGTCTTTGTCTCAGTTGAAGACGATATATATAGGAAAGCATCAAGAGCTCACACATGATAAGTCCTTGAGCTTCCAATGTTATGTTTCCTGCTGCAAGACGGCACATGATCACTTAAGAGACCGGTTTTAATGTTTAAATTGGATTTTTTTTTTATATAATCCATAATGTATAGAATAAGAATGTGAAAAATATGCAACAGTGTGAAAGAGTCACTTAAAGAAATGATTCTAAAGAGAATTAGCACCTCAATCTACATCTCTGCTCAGCTTTATGGAACTTAGTGAGTTTTAGCTTAATGTTCAGCTTTGCTTTAGTTACATTTCAAAAAAGAAATCAAGCTACACTGTTGAGAACACTTTGCTATATTAACTTAAGAAAAATAAAAGCCTTGTTTTCTAAAGGTTTGACATGTAGACAGTGTGATTGTACGTATCACTTTCCTTCATTCCGCCAGAACATGTACAAATGTAATGTACAAAAGCCACAGAAAAGGAAACAAATTATATATATGAAATACATTCTATGTCCAATACTTTAACACGCTGGCATTATGAGGCTGTGGGAATTGATTTGTCTATCATAAATCACAATAGTGTGTGTATTTTTTCCCACAAAACTATTACCCGACTTTGAGTGGCTGATTGAATGATGTGACCACCCAGATAAACACCTCAGAGTAATCCCTGACTCTCCACCGGCACACAGCTCTCAGCAGATTGATGGGAATGACACAGTGGCTTACCCTCAACTCGAAGGTTTGTCTGAACAGTCAAGATCACTGATTGTGGAGCCGCACTGTAGTGTAAGTGTGTGTAAGTGAGAAGAAGGGGGGGGGGGGGGGAGACTTTGATAACTGCATCTATGTCACAATCCATGTAGATTATGTTTGTAATTTCCTAACAAATCCCTTTTTCTACCATCTTTCCCAGGAAATCTCTCTTTTCTAACATACTAACAGCACACACACAAATGTGCTCTTTTTGAAAGCCCAGTTGGCCTCTATCTGTTCGAGACTACCTCAATACACTCTTCTCAAATCATGTTGGACTTCTCTATTAATTCAATGTTTTACTTTTTAATTTCAAGGGCACTGAGTGAAAATTACACACAATTAAACAAGTTGGCACACTTAGCTTCCAAGAGCTACTATTTAGCAGGAAGTCCTTTTCTTTGTGCATAACTTTACAACTCTATTGCCAGGATTGTAGGGGGTGAAATGGGATGCTACTGTGGTGCTTGGGACCTAATTTATTTTTCAGTGCTTTCCATCATGAGACCTCCTGCTGCCATTTCCTCTAAAAGCAAAACCTCATTATTTTACCAAGTAGTGGAGCTTATTCAATATACCCAAAAACACTAGCTGATTGAAAACTGAAAGTAGGAGAAAAACAGCTCCCACACACGGAAATACACAGCAGGTTATGAGGAAAAGGAATTCTCTGCATTCATTAAACCATCCGTAGGATCACTGCCTACAAAGCATGACAGTGATTTTACACAAGCTAGACGTTTGCATAAATCGTGTTGCTCTACGAATGGCGTCTCATTATTCATTGATGCAAATCAACCCCTACCCGACCAAGAAAATTACATAAAAATCAGACTCCTACAACACTGTTTGGATAATTAATTACAGTAATAGAGGACAATAACTATAAATAATACATGGCTTAGTTGAATACTCAATTATGATTGATACATTATTTTCCATAGCATACCATTTCTAAGGATGCTCTGATCAAGGGACCATATGCATTCATATCAATCCAAAGAAGGAAGACCAGTCAATTTAAGGTTGTCCCTTTGGAACCTACATTTCTATATTTGTAAGGAGCACTAAACTTGTGATTCATAATTGCTAAATTGTCACTGGAAAAGAAAATATAAAGAGATCAAGAACAAGAAAACAGGGCAAAAGAAGGGAAGAGGTTTAAGACACAGAGAGCTGGATGAAAAAGACAAGGGAAGACAGACAGGAAGTGAACACTGAAGGGAACAAGGTACCGGCCCTGGCAGTGTTTAAAGAGTTATACAGTAAGAGTATACAGTTCAATTGTTGATAAAATGCAAACTATATGTGGCTACTTTTAAGCAAGCATAGAAAACAAAACATAGTTTTATTTCTTTTAAATAATACTTCAAATAATTGTACTTTAATGTAAATATTCATTTTTCATTCATGCCCTCTTTTATCATGGCAAAAATAACTACAGTAGTCTCTGTGGACTCTGTATACTATGATTTATTTAATATAGCTGTATAAGCTCTGTGATTCCGCGGAAGAAAACAAATATATAAAGAATTTCAGCAGCTCAACAGAATAATAAAAAGGCAGGAAATGAAGTAAGGTGCGTAGTGGGCTGTTGCGCTGTTGGTTTCATGATTAGTTTTTTTGGTAAAAGGTTTGTTCTCTCTGACAAAATATAACTTTCACCCAAATCACATTTTTCATGACATGATTTCTGTATAATTTGGGAAAACAAATCATTACCTGAGAATAATCTCAAGGTAATTTCAGATCTGAATATCACAAATTAAACCTCCATCAATATGTACATGGTGTATGTTTCATGTTATGCAATATGATCAAAGGGTTACCATTTAGATGTAATTAAAGCAATAGGAGAAGCAAACACAATTGAAGTCCTATCTCAACATCTATCACTGTAAACAGATTAAAAAAGAAAATAATACTAATCATTTTTCTACAACATTTATAAAACTAGAGTTTTGTGGATTTCAGGCTTGACCTCAATTTCTATTGATCTGTTTTTTATAGCTGCGAGAGAATAGATCACAGATTAATGATAGTCGCATCCATATATACATCTAAGTGCTTCAGTCCCTCCATGTTAGTCTTTGTTTTGAAATGCTGCACAATTAAAAGTGAGGATGAGACTGTACATCACGTTCCAGATACATACACTGACAATTCATCACTGAAGCTGAGTTTGATAAAGATAGAAATCTACATATGCCTTTGCCAGTGTAATAAAGCCAGTTCAGGTTAAATGATCCCTGTCATTAAAGGTTTTTGGAAGCACAAAAATCAAATGTATGAATATATGTTCATACATAGATCACCTACACATGAGTATGCAAAGACACTCACATTTAGTAACACTATAAATTAGACCTCTTCTGAAAAGTGGTGTTTTTCATTTTATTGTTGGTTCTACAGGCTTTCCATACAGTCATCCATCATGGCAGCAGGAGACTTTACTTTTTTCAAAGAGGCTGCAAAAAAAAACTTGAGTGATGGACAGCAGCAGTACTGTAGCTGAAGGGTTGTTTAGTCTGAGGAAGTGACCTCTGCACTACCTGACATACGTGACGAGGACCAGTCAAACAACCAGTCACCAAAATCTACAAACCATTGATCTGGCTTGTCTATCATTACGTACTCTACTGTATAAAATACTTACAGCAGGGTGAATGCACTGAACTGACAAAGTGAGGTCTCCTTAATCCCAGAGTAATCATGGTTTTACATAATCTCAGTCACCATAGTAATACTGCTACTGCTTCTAATTTATATGGGTGCTTCTTTTTGTCCATACTTTTTTGACTTCATGCCAGCCGTGGTCGCGGCCATTTTGTTTTTGGGTTGTGTATGCGTCTCTCCCATTCTCCTGAATGCAATATCTCAGGGATACCGATAGGAAATTACTTCAAAATTGGCAAAAGTGTTTACTGGGACAAAAAGCATGAAGTGATTATGATTTGGGGGTCACTGTGACTTTCAAAAACATGCACACTTTAAGAATGAATGCGCTTATTGTGACTTTTTGGATCCACATGGATATAAACTGTTGGCAGAGACAAACGATAAAAAGGTTTTAATTCTTCTTTAAATTTAGTTGAAAATATATTTATCTGGATTTAAATTTGATAATTTTAGAAAACAACTTTTATTAAGTGTATACCATTAAAACATAACAGTAAAATTAAAATAAATCAAAACAAGATCATTTTAAGATAAGAGAAAAGTACTTTCCCATTGTGATTTAGAACATAACATTGCATTGTGAAATCTAGAAACTTTCCGTGTGAATCTGTGTCTGCTGTCCATCATCTTTTACCTCGACGATGCAATGCTGCGCTCTGAGCCATAATGATTGTGGAAATTGACCATGTTACATTTTATAATACATGACATAAATCTCATTGAATAAACTTTTTATATCCTGCAATCTGGTCCGCTGTGATTGAAGTAAGGGCCATTCATCATTTTCGCCAGATTGCTCACAAGAAGGGAACTCATATTTCCCAGTGAGCACTTAAGTGTGATTCATTAAAACAAGTGCACATGTGTGTGTGTGACTGTGTGTGTGTGTGTGTGTGTGTGTGTGTGTGTGTGTGTGTGTGTGTGTGTGTGTGTGTGTGTGTGTGTGTGTGTGTGTGTGTGTGTGTGTGTGGCTATGTGTAGCTGTGTGTGTACTCTTTGTGAGGATTTCTCTTGATGGCCATGTATTTATAGGACTCTGAACGGTATTTCTAATGATTCATTACCCACTTGACTTGCAGATGGGTGTGTGTGTGTGTGTGTGTGTGTGTGTGTGTGTGTGTGTGTGTGTGTGTGTGTGTGTGTGTGTGTGTGTGTGTGTGTGTGTGTGTGTGTGTGTGTGTGTGTGTGTGTGTGTGTGTGTGTGTGTGTGTGTGTGTGTGTGTGTGTGTGTGTGTGTGTGTGTGTGTGTGTGTGTGTGTGTGTGTGTGTGTATATGTGATGAGCCTGCTGCCTGCCGCCTGTCTCAGTACTCTGGTTTACTTTGGGAAGTGACGATAGAGATGCCTCTTGTGGAGAAAGTGAAGAGCCTTTATTTTTCATGAGCACTTTCAGTAAGTCAATTATTCATGTCATTCATCTTTGGGGGGGGGAACAAAAAACATTAAGACTTCATTCAGCAGTACGTTGATGGACAAAGGCGAGACACAACTCCTCTAACTGGCAACCCACAGAAATGGCAATTACTGACATTACGATCAGATATATGACTTAATGAAGTCCCTTTCAGACAGGATTAAAGTACTTAATGTGTGAAAAAGAGATCTAAAAGCCCTGTTTCGGACACAATGCCAAAGAACAGGAGCGAGGGTAAAGGATTGCTATCAAGATAAAAGAGTGTTCACACTGGCGGCCTTAGAGATATATTTAGAAATAACACATTGCTGTTACGATGAAGGACATCTCTGCTTCATTAACTTCATTAGAAGTTTCCTTCCAGATCACTTTTCTCATAAATCTCATAACTTAATCAACGCGCATGTTTAACATCATACATAGTAACCAAGACGCTAACGTGAGGCCAACACTATAGAATGTTATTGGATGCTGCACAGTAAATGGATGCCAAAAAAGAAAGTTGAAAATGAATGCTTACTTGTCTGATTCACACTAAGAATATTACTCTACGGTAGTTAAAATGGTGTTGTTCACAGTGTTTTAAAGTTAAACACACATTTTCAAGACTTACGTATACTATTTAGAAATACAAAGCGCTACTTTAGGCAATAATACCTTCCAAAGCATAAAAGAATAAGGAAAAGCCAGTCGGGTTGATATGGCCCATGATCACATTTACTAACCTTTACCAACCTGGACAAAGATAAGGAATATTCTAAGAAATATATGTGAAACGTATTCAAAAGACACGCATTAAAAGGGCGACTACATATATTTAGTGTTACACTTTCCTAAAGTTAGGGAACCCACGAGAAACACATTTAAAAAGTCTGGTCAAACTCCAAGCAGCAGATTCTGCGTGATCCTTCCCATAATTCATCCAAAAATATATTAACGCCTGCCTGGTCAACACACATTCTTGTATGCTTTATATTCTAATTGTATTGTTGCATAACCCTGATGCCACATGTTACCTAGTTGTTATCTAGTTTTTCTTTATCCTACATACAGTATATAACATAAATTAAAGGTTTTCTGACTGATTTTCAAACATTTCTGTTCACATTCCTGAGAGAAATGCAGATCTCAAAGGGGATGCGTTAGCCAGCTTGCTTTATAAAGTAGCAAGAGGTGTATGTTTGTAATTTCTCTGTCAATATTGCATACGGCATGCCTTGCATTGATGAAAATGGTTTTTAAAGGCCATTGATGCTGCAAGGCTGTCTCAACCTCATATCGCTCTCAATTATTAGTTTAAGGACACACAACTCTGTTGCTGTTTCCCCCCATGAATGCAATTAAAGCCGGGGAGCAAGCAACTGAGAATATTCAAAAGAAAAAGAAAATGTTACCTTTGACAATTGGCGTTATCTTCTAAATAGTTTTTACTTGTCAAATCGGAAAACTTCATAATGTTTTAGAAAGATGAATTACTTGCTTACTTAAGTGTATTCAGGTCAGGATGTTGTGATGCACCAGGCTGGCATTCTGTTACCCTTAATTTAATTTGTTTGGATGCTCTCATGCATAAAAAACCTAATGGAAGGAGGAATACAAAACACATTGCAGGCCACTCCCCAGCAAAGTAAAAAGAATATCTGTAAAGAATACTTACGTATAGTGAAAAACTGTGAATTAGTGTGAATAAAAGTAAATCATGAGGGCAGCTGAAGGCTCAGGACATTGGGAATGATAAATAAGAACATATTTAACATCAGAAGTGAGTGTCGTCAGTGGAGATCTTATGACATGGTTACCTGAGTGTGGTGTGGAGCCTCCTCGACTATGGAGGGGCGGAGCCTGAAAGGCGTAGATAACGTCGCTATCAGCAATTACTGTCATGTCATCATCATCTGAAAAGGATCGTTGGAAACCTGTAGAGTACAACTCTGATAGGATGACCTGGAGAGAGACAGAAAGGTTCAAGGTTTTTATCGAGGTCATACGAACATAGCTACAGTGTAGTTATGACGACAGACAGTGTTAACATTTGTTCCTTAATTGATCCTCAAAGAGCTGAACCAGATATTGGGTTCTGTTTGTTGAAAACTACAAGGGAATACAAATTATAACTAAACATAAGTTTAAAATGTAACATATTTAAAATAAATGTCAATGACTAAATGTTGCTACTCAGAAATATATTACAAAAAGCAGCTTGTAAAAGACGAAAATAAATGTCTCAAACAAGCACACAACTTGAGATCAAAATGTGGCCATTGAAATACAAGATACAATTTAAAACATCTACAATGGGAATTATGTTAAGGACACGTTTCCTTTTAGTCTTTGAAAATATCTATTTCCTAGTTTTATGTTTAGGAGAAAAATCTAAAACATTGTATTCATTGCTCGTACGTTTTTGTGCAGAATGACACAATTTTTTAATTTATTTAAAAATTTGAGTTTCAAAACACTCATTTGTGATTAACTTAACTAACTTCCAGGTTTATATCTGTTATTAAAGACGCCTTCCCCTAAGGTACCCACGCAGAGGAACATTGATGCATCAACACTGACAAAGTGACAAAAAGAAGAATTGAACTTCCAAGCAAATTCGTAGCAGACACTGAGAGCCAGAGGGCGACCCACAGAGCAGCACTCATCTCATACCTTTCTCAGCAAAAAATATAATTACACCATGACAGTTACTTTACAGTGTATTTCAAAATAGATTCAACATAAATGTTTGTGTGGTTATTAACAATGAATAGAGGAACAATGCACTTATAAACCATGAACATGGTTATGATGGGGCATTGGATTCTTTGCATCCATTTCACTCTCCTGCTACTGTAGAAACTATAGATTACTTACGTAACCCCAGTTCTCAGAGTAACATGAAGTGAGATGTCTCACTATGGGATGCACCTCAACGCGTATGCAAACAGAAGCATCAATCTCATTACACCAATCCTGATTGGCTGGTGATCTTGACGTCTACGTCAGGGAATCCACCCACCCTATATGTAGCTTGCGCTACGACGCAGCGTCATTCCAAATAAGCACCTCTTCTCGCTTCGCCTTAGCAAGAAGGGCCGTCTGGTGAGACATCTCACTTCATGTTACTCTGAGAACTGGGGTTACGTAAGTAACCTATAGTTCTCATTCATAACACTCCGTTAGATGTCTCACTATGGGATATTGAAACTCCCGTATTGCGAGACATGCTTATCTCGAAAATCACCAAAACAACCAGAACTTAACAGGTAGAACCCTGTCTCAACACGGAGCCCAGCACTGCGCGGGCCAGACTTGGAGCAGAGACATCTAGCCTGTAAAAGCGGACAAAAGTGAGCGGTGAGGAACAGCTCGCTGCTGCACAAATGTCTTGGATGGAAACACCCTTGAACAAAGCCCAGGATGTAGCCAGTCCACGAGTAGAATGAGCGCGCAGGCCCGTTGGTGCCTGCAAACCCTGACTCGTATAAGCCAGAGCAATCGCTTCCACAATCCAGTGGGAGAGCCGTTGCCTTGTAACGGGCTTGCCCTTCTGAGGGTTAGCCCAGGATATAAAGAGTTGGTCATTGCAACAAAACTCTTTTGACCTGTCCATATAGGTGCGTAAAGCACGAACTGGACACAGCAAATTCGGACACTGTTCCTCAGAGGAACACAGCGGCGGAGGAAATGCCACAATGTCAATGGGGGCACATGAGCCAACCACCTGAGGTATAAAGGCAGGGTTGGGCTTCAGCAACAATCTCGTTTGCCCCGGGGCAAACTGAGTGCATGAAGGATGTACAGAGAGCGCATGAATGTCACTGACTCGCTTGGCAGATGCCAGAGCCAGTAACAGCACTGTCTTCAGTGACAGGTGTTTCATGTCAGCTTCTTCCAGGGGTTCAAATGGAGGTCGAGTGAGCCCATCTAAAACCACTGCCAAGTCCCATAAGGGCACCAGTGACCTGGAAACAGGGAGGAGCCTGCGAGCCCCTTTCATAAAACGGCAGACCAAAGGATGTTGGCTAGCCGTCTTTCCCTCAAAGCCCACATCACCCCGACAGGACATTGAGATGTTTCCTTTTTGAAGGCACCACTCCTCAAACACTCTCCACTTACAGTCATAGAGAGACCTGGTGGAGGAAGCTCTTGCACTCTGAATAATGTTTATCACCTTCTGAGGGAGCCCCACTGTATTCAGATTGTACCACTCACGGGCCAGGCCCATAGTGCCAAGCGCTCTGGGTGTGGGTGAAAGATCGTCCCCCCCGCCTGAGACAGTATGTCCCTGCGTAGTGGGAGCTGCCACGGCTGCCCGCACAGCAGCTGATATATCTCCGCCAGCCAGTACATTGCAGGCCAGTGCGGAGCTATCAGGATCAGTGTGTGGCATTGTTCTCTCACTCTGGCCAGAGTTGGGGTATCACAGCCAGGGGTAGGAACGCGTACAGAAGGACCGGAGGCCAAACGTGCGCGAGCGCGTCCACGCCTAACGGTGCGTTTAAATCGCGCATTGAAAAGAACAGCTGACATTGAGCATTTTCTTTTCATGCGAACAGATCCACCGCGGCTCGGCCGTAACGCACCCACAGCTGACTCACAATCATTGGATGTAGAGTCCAGTCTGCATATAGTGGTGCACCTCTGGACAGCAAGTCTGCACCGAGGTTCATCACTCCTGGTACGTGCGTCGCTCTCAGAGAGAGGAGACGTCCGCAGCTCCATAAGATCAGTTTGCGTGCCAGCATGTGTAACTGGAGAGAACGCAAACCCCCTTGGCGGTTTATATACGATATTGTGGTCGTGACTTCTGTCCTCACGACGACATGATGCTCCAGAGACCCCTCACAGGTCGACCTTCGTATATACCCCCCCAGCCCGTCAGACATGCGTCTGTGGTGACCACCTTCCGTGATAGGACAGCACCCATAGGCACGCCCCGTACTAGAAAAGTCGGTTGTAGCCAGTGGCGCAGTGCCATTACGCATTTCATAGTGACCATCACTCTCCGCGCGCCATGACGCGCGGGGTCCAGTCTGAGGGCGGCTACCCAGCGCTGAAACTCCCTCTTGTGTAAGCGTCCCAGTCGTACGACCAGGATGGCTCACGCCATGAGCCCCAGTAACCGCAGACATGATCTGAAGAGAACATATTTGCGTAGCCGGAATTGAGCGAGGCAAGCTCTGAAGGCTTTCACTTTCCCTGCTGAAAGGCGGGCTGTAAAGGGCACCGAATTCAGGTGTAGGCCCAGGAAGAGTACAGTCTGGGCTGGGGACAACATGCTCTTTTCTGTGTTTATTACGAAACCCAGATCGAGCAGGTGTTTTACGAGGACATTCGTCTGCGTAATAGCCTGTTGCTCCGACTGTGCAAGAAGCAGTCAGTCGTCGAGATAAGTTGCCAAGCGAATACCCTGTTTTCTTAACGGGGCTATCGCGGCTTCCGTACACCATACAAACAATCGCGGGCTGAGAGACAGACCGAAGGGAAGGACTCTGTACTCGTAACAGACACCCTGAAAGGCGAACCTCAGATATTTCCTGTGTGGGTAATATACTGGGATGTGGAAATACGCATCTTTCAGGTCGACTGATGTGAACCAGTCGTTCTGGCGCACGAGACGCAACAGAGATGTGTGAGTGAGCATTCTGAATTTGTATCTTTTGAGATATTTGTTCAGAGCTCTCAAATCTAGTATAGGCCGAATTCCGTTCCCTCCCCGTTTGGGAACGAGGAAATACTTGGAATAAAAGCCGCTCTGACTCTGTTCGGAGGGTATTATAGATATAGCCTTCTTTTCTAGTAGCGAGAAAATCTCTTGCTCCAGAATATGGGCCGACTCTCCCCGGGCTTGTGAATACAGAATGCCCGAGAAGCGAGGGGGGGTGACAGCGAATTGGAGCCTGTAGCCCCGTGTTACTGTCTTGAAAACGCAAGCAGAATCTGTGAGCATCTTCCACTTTTCGCTTCTTAAAGCGAGCGGAGATGTCACATCTCTGTCGTCTGCCCTCAGTGTCTTTATTGGTTGTGTTATGGGGCCCTCTAGTGTCTGAACACAATGGTACCCCAGGTTGAAAACCCCGGCCAACACTGCGCATGCGCGTGGCGGTGGTGCCTTCACAATCCCGTCTAATGTCCGCCTTTTGAGAGAGGCCGTAGCTGCTTTCAAAAGAAGGGTAGACGACAGACTGTTTATTGTTTTTATTGTTTTTCTTTTCATTTTTATTGACTGCGCCCTTGACTTCAAGCCTGGAAACGACAGTGGAAAATGATTTATTAGGAAACAATAATGATGACATGTATTTGTGTGACTTAAACAGGCAGCGGAACTTGCTGTCCTTGATGTTAAGTCCATTTCCCTTATGGCGAGAACTTGAGGATGACGTTCTGGCATCACTCGAGGCGGCGGGAAGATGGGGGCATGATGGCACCCCGAAAACACATGAGCATCTAACACTGGAACGTGTTCTGGAGCTGGGGAACAGGGAACTTCCAGCTCCCTCGTCTCGTCGAGTCGAGGAGAGGAGGCTGTCAGGCCGCCCGCTTCTTCTTCCTCACCTGGTGGCTGAAAACCTGGGTCGGCTGTGCCTGAGCGGCAGCTGCCGGAACCGGAGATCTTCTTGGCCAGCTCAGCCTCGCCTCGGGCCTGGGCTGGGGACCAGGGACGGGCTGTGGTCTCTGCTGCTTCGGTATCTTGGACCGGGCAGGACGTGAGGCAGCTTGAGTGAAGGCCTGCCGCGGGACCGTTGAAGGTGGCGGATGGACCCTTCGGGGGAGACAAAGCTGGAGAGCCTCGTCTTCCTTCTTTTTTGATTTGCATCTCAGCTGCATCGAAGCTAGAGCGGAGCCAAATATGCCCTCGGGAACAATAGGCATGTCAAGAACATCCTCTTTTTCCTGGTCTGGAAGGTTCGTCAGGTTGAGCCACCTGGCTCTCTCCTTTACCACCATAATTCCCAGTGCTTTGCCCGTGGCTTGGACTGCACAGCGCTGCACACGGAGGCAAATGTCCATGATCGCTGCGATCTCGTCCCACACGGCAGGCTCAGGTTTGCTCGACAAGTCTTCGCAGAGCTCCTGGTAGGCGGTCAGCAGCGAGGAGACGTTGAGTGCCCTGGTGGACAAAGCTGCGGCTTTATAGGCCCGTTCGGTCATCGCCGACTGAAAACGATCTGCCTTTGCCGGTAGCGTGGGGTTCCTGCTCGGTGTCGAAGCCAGCCTCGGTTGGAGGTGGGCTGCCACCAGCGGTTCCATGGGCGGCATGCGGAGCAGGCCGAGCCTCTCCATACCGTCACAGTCCAAAGAGGAGGCACCCTGGATTGGGGCTTTGTTGCTTAAAGGGCGGTCTCTCCACGAGACCGACACCTCGTCCAGCATCTCCGGAAAGACTGGAAGGAGCTGCCTCTTCGTCCTCGCTGCTTGGGGCAATTGCTTCCCCTCGTAGCGAGATCTGGAGGTCTCCTTGGCCACTTTAGGCCATGGGATGTCCAGCCTGGACGCAGCGTGTTGACACACGGCCTGCAAGTCCATACTTAGGCAGGGCGAAGCTGGTGTGCTTTCGCCCGGGGGAGCGGACATCACTCCCGGCTTTGCAGCCTGAACCGATGAAACGAAGATGTCATCCTCGTGCTCATCCGAGTCGGACAGGAGGAACTCAGAGGCATCCTCTTCTTCCTCCATATAGTCCAACTCCAGGACATCCTCCGCGGGTGGAACCACGGTGAGGTCCAGTTGGGAGCCCCAGCCTGACACAGCGCGGGGCTCAATCTCTGCGGCGGACGCCACCATGTCTTGATTGCCGGCCCGCGAATCAGCGGACATGAGGGGGTCCTGTCCCGACAAGCTAGCTTGGCGTACTAGCCGTCGGCGGAGGCTCTTAATGGTGAAGCGGGCACAAATGCCCGCACGAGCCGGGGTTATCGATAGCCTCCTGGGCGTGTTCCAGCCCGAGGCAGGACGAGCAGACCTGGTGTGAGTCTGTGCCTGAGATCTTAAACCCGCAGCCGCATAGCCGAGCCTCCGAGTCCCTGACTCCTCTGGTTTGAGGGAGAGAAGGGTCCATCTTTGTTCGCCGGGGTGTCGACGTGGAGTGGACACGCTAGTAACAGGTATGTTACTGAGAAAAAAAATCCAACCTGGTCGTTAATCCGAAAGGAAAAAGCGACGGTGTAGATTTTATTCTTTAAAGAATATTAACTGGTGTGTTAAGACCTTTATCTCTGTCTCCTCTGATGTGAGAGAGAAAAGAGAACGTCCTCGCTACCGTGGTGTCGGTGTGGAGGGAAGAAAAGCTAGCAACAGGTATGTTACTAGCTTGAAGAAAAAATCAAACCTTACCGTAATTTCGAAAGAAAGAAACGGCGAGGCAGTTTACAATATTAACTGGTGTGTTAATATTGTTCAGTCTTCTTGCAAAGCAAAAAAGTAACCGGCAAGCGCCCGTCGACCGAATGTTAGCTTGGGTTCAGTCTGTGGACCGTTAAGCTAGCCCGGCCACTGATAATTCGAGATGTGCTCTGAAGCGAGAAGAGGTGTTTGAATGACGCTACGTTGTAGCGCAAGCTACTTATAGGGTGGGTGGATTCCCTGACGTAGACGTCAAGATCACCAGCCAATCAGGATTGGCGTAATGAGATTGAGGCTTCTGTTTGCATACGCGTTGAGGCGCATCCCATAGTGAGACATCGAACGGAGTGTTATGAATGACAACAGGTTTATAAACCCCCCAAAAAATCCATCATTTGTTGCCGGGTAGGTGAAAGATTTATGAACACACGCCTCTGAAACCTTTTCCTCTACCCTTTATCTTCTTGGTGACATTTAGGCTCACTGTGTGCATGCACTCAAGTGTTACCCTTCTAGGAAATAGAATGTGAGTTCTAGGGAAAAAGTTAACAATATTTCTTGTCAAGAAAAACTGCATTCGATGACTTCCCGCCTAGCAATGGAGACATAAAGCCATCTACTGTCATCACATGTTGTTGTGCGTGTGCGTGTGCGTGTGTGTGTGTGTGTGTGTGTGTGTGTGTGTGTGTGTGTGTGTGTGTGTGTGTGTGTGTGTGTGTGTGTGTGTGTGTGTGTGTGTGTGTGTGTGTGTGTGTGTGTGTGTGTGTGTGTGTGTGTGTGTGTGGTGTGTGCTATACCTGGTCTGGGGAGATGTTGCCCTCCTGGGCCACCATTGATCTGAGGCAGGACAGGGAACCAAAGAGAGGTACAGCCAGTCCCACCCGCAGGTATCTCTGACCCTTCGTACTGAACACCAGTGTCACACACATCGACCTGTGGGGGCGAAGGGAGAGGGATTAAGGTATTGTGTGGGCATTGTGTGTGTGTGTGTGTGTGTGTGTGTGTGTGTGTGTGTGTGTGTGTGTGTGTGTGTGTCACTTCAGGGGACATTACATTGACTTACATGCATTTCCTGGAGACTTATCCTAACCTTAACCATAACCAACACATGCCTAACCCTAACCCTTACCCTAAACCTAACCAAGTCTTCACCCTAAAATTAATGATTCCCCTCATGGGGACCTCCATTATGTCCCCATAAGGGAGGTGAGTCGCCACACGTGACTGTGTAAACAGATGTAGGTCCCCACAAGTATAGTAATGCTAGGACACACACACACACACACACACACACACACACACACGCACACACACACACACACACACACACACACACACACACACACACACACACACAGGGGAAGAAAACTGTGCTGTCAGTTTGTTCAAAAGGTTATTAGCATTGAGTGTTGATGTATTTCAGCTATTAAACAGCAAAACAAAACATTTAATAAATGAGACTTTGAAATGCCTTGAGCTGTAAAATATTTCCTCTGACAATACTGTTGTACAAAGTCTCATTTCATGAGCATAAACAATTCAATTTGTCCGTGTCTGACTTAATATCTGGAGTGAATTAAATATTTTCAGATGTTTTCCTTTAGTGTTTCCTTTTCCTGTGTGTGTGTGTTTGCAAATGTATGCAAGAGTGGACATGTTGATCTACACCAGCAGATCAGAGGTGGTCCCGCAGGAAGCTGCTGTGACATGTCTGTCTCACAGAAATCTGAACAGCTCCTGTAAGGGACGCAGGGATGATGGATGGGAGGATGAGATAATATATTGTGTAGTGATGAAAAGAAGGGGAGACAGAGTAAGGTCACGCCTTCACATTTGGGAAAAAGACGGTATAATTGCTGACATCTCCACTTCCTGTTCCCATCATAAATTATTCAGGTAAGTAGTGTGTTAGCAGTGGGCGGGCTGACAGGGCAGACGGTGGAGGATCTGAGCAGATGTTTTGTTTACGTTGTTAGATGTTTCGAGATGAGACACCGAGGGGTGCAATAAAATGGGATGAGAGGTGTGGGATGGCACTCGAAATAGAGATGTTATTTTATGAAGTAGTTTTTGCAACAGTTGCACCCTGCTGGATTAGAGCGAGATAAACTCAGCTAAACAGCAACCTCACGTATGTTTCCGCCTGCAGCACCGAGAGTGCACTACATTAGGCTTTTCAAGTTCAAAACATTCAGAAATGTTTTTAAAAACGTTGAGCCGGTATCATATTCACATTGTTTACAGATGTATCAACCATGGAAATATTTTTGCATGATTTACATGAATTACAACACATCATGTTTACTTCACATTTCTGCCAGCTGCTTTTCTGAGATTTCAGTTTTGTTGCTATGTTTTTCGGCTTTACAGGAATCCATTTGTTCCAGTAGATATCGTAAGCATGAACAAGTATACGGCAGTAAAATACAATTTGAAATATTTTAACTAGTGAAATATTTTATAATGATTGTCTTCATTTTGTGGTAGTAGGGGGAGCTGATTTGAATAACTGTGTTCAGGTGTCCGTGAAAAACTGCAAGAATTGGAATAATTAGATGGTGTTCTTTTTTTTGAAAATCAAACAATCAGCAAACATTAGTGTCATAAAAGTGTTTTCTTTCTTGTAGTAAAAAACTTTGGAGTTAGGACATTCAAATCTGGCATAATTACTCCCACAATTTAGCATATCACAGTCTGACTCTCATTCATCTTCTTGTCGAAACCTGCCATCTATATGATTTACAATAAAAATTGACTCTTTCAAAAAATACGTTTGTTAAGAATTATGCTAAGACTACATGAGCAGAAAAACACTCAGAGATACAGCCGTCCTCCTTTTCTCTCTGCCACACCGCCATTATCTGCAGCGCCCAGACCTCAGAGCCCAGTTGCCAGCCAGAGCCTGCTGGGTCTCTGGGGGCCGCACACTTATCCAGCATTCTGCTGGGATACTGCTGCAGCAGTGAGGCCATTGTGCGTGTCTGTGTGTATGTGTGGTGGGTTGTACTGTGCGTGTGGGTCAGGTCAGTGTGGGGGGCCAGCAGTGAGTCTAAACCGAACTTGAATGAATTTCCCTCTGTGCTGGGCTCAGGCAGAAACAGACCACACACTGTCAGAGAACTCGCGCTGTTAAACTGAGGGTCAGCACAGTGCAGAGAGGATGCAGAGCAGCAGTGTCTGCATGTGTGAAGATAGAAGGATTCACTGAATATAGGCAACATTTAAAAACGTGTGAGTAAAATTAAATGGACATTTGTTGCTTTTCTCTCTTTTTAAGATATCTTATGCCTGCCTGGACACATGGGCAGAGAGTGAAAGGGGATAAGATAAGCCAAGGCCTACTATGTTGAGGTTACCCGCTAAGCACAAAGGTAAACTGATGGTTTTGGTTTTCCATATTGGGGACAACGCAGAAACAATCTCACATAAATGAAAAAGCTGTCTTGCTTGATATCATGGTAGCAAGAGAAGAGAGGGCCTTTTTTGTTTTTACAAATGATCTTAAAAGAAACACCTGAATACAAATACAAATACAAACCTTTGTTTAATTGTTTGTTATTCTTTTGAAGGATTTTTTTTTTACATAACAAACAATTAGATCTGTGTCCCATCTTTAGATCTGTGTCCCATCTTTGATACATTTTTTTTTTACGTGATTCCAGTTTGTTTTGATGCCAGTTTAAGAGCAGTTAAAGCACATTTACTAATGATTATCAGTATGATTGTGTAATAAACAATTGCTTTGTCCAGGATAACCGTGACATGAAATCCCATAATGTCCCATGCAGAGCCACGAAGTCTTACATTTATCATTCTCTCTCTCTCTATTTACATCTCTATTGTCCTTGGGGAAACAGGAGACCTGTGTGTATTCCCTCCTCTTCCCTTCCCTTTCTCTGTATTTCTTTCTTTATATGTCAAAGGCGTACTCCCTTACAGCTGGACCTTGCTGACATGCAGCTTCTGGTACGGTTCAAAATGGGAACACAGAAAGTGGTTGGTAGGGGACTTTTGATGGGCAACATTTATCACTCTGATATGACCATGGCCAGCAGCTGTTGGTGTGTAAATCATATTTGTGTAAATGTGTGTCTACGCATATTTATCCAAATTCCTTTTTTAATGTAAGCCCTTACAGAGCATCTATTATGGTACATGTCCTTTTCTATTTCTTCATTAAATCACCCTTAAGTTACTCCTCGTAACAATTACCAAACAACTTTTATTTTTTAAATAACAAATGAATACACTAACACGGGCTGAGTAATAGATAAAAATAAATATCATTCAGGGAATGCAGAATCATTATGACTTTAGCACAGTTCAGAAAAACATGCCAGGACATGATCAAATGATATTCTCTTGGTTCTTTCTTATTGTCGTGTAAGTTATACATTACCTGGTTTGTCGCAGTGTGATAGGAAGGGAGATACATAAAAATGGGTCGAAGGTGTTGCTCTGCTTAAGGCAATGAGGGCACGTCAAAGAAGATCTGGAGACAAACAGAGAGACAGAAAGCATTATGTATACAAAGAAATATTGCAAAAAAAATGTCACAACCTGTTTTACTCAGTTTTATTCTGCTTCATTCAATTATTGGTCCTCATCAAAGAGCCACATCGTCACACTTCCTCTTAAGGGAGGATTACATGTGCAGTAAAGAATGACTGTTTATGTGACGCATGCAGTTAAAACCCCCATAGTGATGAAATGTGAATATTCCATGTGGACAGTGGTGAATTTAAAGAACTGGATCAGGCCATCTGGACTCTATCGGCTGTTAAGAAGGAAACCAACAGAGGTGGCAGCAGTTCAGAATTCAGCACGAAAAACACTTTTAGGAAGGTGAGATATTGCTGTCATTGGAAAAAGCTGTACAAAAGTACATACTGAGTTAGGGAGAAGAAGAGGAATATTGTGGTAAGAGAAGAGAGGAAAGGAAAAATGATGAAAGGTTGAAAGGATATTAAAGGCAGAGGGGATATTTAAGAGAAAGTATTGAGCTGAAAGATGATAAAATGAAGGGCACCAGACACAGCGGAGGTTGATAGGCAGAGGAAACAAAAGTGAAGAGCAAGGAGACAGAGATGACAAGGAACACAACAAAGTGCAAGGACTGTCAAGAAGAAAGACACAGACAGGACCCGTCAAGGTCTTTGAGACTACGGCATAGAGCTAGTCAGAGTGGAGGAATGACATGAGGCTGGAGAATCTCAACCTGTGGGCTACTATCAAAAAAAATTGCACGTTTAAAAAAATACATAATAGTACTGAGCCACCTTAAAATGATCTAGAGAAAATAACTGTAAAAAGCATTAGTGAGCTTTTGATTTGCTAGTCGGTGGATTTGTTACCTCTGAGCCAGATTAGCTATTTCACAGAATGTCTAGTCTTTCTTGCCCCCCAAAGCTTTTTGGCTGATGAGTTTATATTTAATGAGTAAAAATAAAAGTAAGTGAAGTGGAATGAACGACGATGATTCCTAAAATGATAACTTAATTTAAAGACAAACAGCACAACCCAATGCTAAAGCTAATCTATGTCGCTCTCTTTGTTCTTTTGTATTATATTTGATTAACACCATGTGTTCGTATCAGCCTGTCCTCCTCCAAAAAACAACCAAATAGGTTGATTCTTCAGCAGCTTATTACGACCTATAGTCCCGTTTTAAAGTTTAGCATCTCTAGTGGTCGCGTAAGAAACAACAATTTGTAGCAATTGCAAACGCTCCGGAGGGTCGTATATTCACAAATAACCCTCTCTGGAAAATCCTAAACATTTAAAACCTATAATTAATAAATGGGTGAACATTGCTTGTGCCCATAATGGGCAGCATTAACATATACACACATGACAGCTAAGGTCAGAAGAGCTTTATTTAATAGCTGGGCTTATGTTTGTGTTTTGTTTATATTTGAAAGTAAGTGTGGATATAGCTGAATATGTGTTTTTAATGTCACCTTTGTTGCATCAAAACTGTGAAGCAGTTTCTTGAAACCTAAGATGATAATTATTTTTTGGGAAATGATTGCAATGTCGATGCTCTCTTAAAATTGAGTGATTTTGAAGTGTGTTCACCTTCAAGTGTGTGTTTTTTCTGCCAGATGCTCAATTTGTTTTCTGATGTCTACCTATCAAAGTCTGCCAGTTGATCTGTATCCAAGTTTGGGCCAACTCAAACATGTCAAATATGCTGGAAATAATATAACAATGTTCAAACTCCACATTTCCCCGCTGTCAGTATTGTAACCATTGCGGCGTGGCAGCCAGTCACAGGCTCGCTAATGATGCCAGTTTGCATTCGGAAAAGTGGAGTGACGGGCTGTATTTACACACCGACACACAACAATGTGCACAGCCAAAACTCTGTAATAATTTAGCCTGAAATTCACACGTGAGTGCAAGAACATCCGCACGTACAGAAAAACTAAGCATCACTTAAAAGGCCTGTGTTGAAGCTGACAGTGTTTCCAGTCTGGTGGAGAATATGAGATAAGAATTCCTCCTCTGTGTGTGTGTGTGTGTGTGTGTGTGTGTGTGTGTGTGTGTGTGTGTGTGTGTGTGTGTGTGTGTGTGTGTGTGTGTGTGTGTGTGTGTGTGTGTGTGTGTGTGTGTGTGTGTGTGTGCGTGTGTGTGTGTGTGTGTGTGTGTGTGTTTGTGTGCGTGCGTGCATGCATGCGTGTGTGTGAAAGTTGTTGATAGACAGAAAGCAGGGCTCGTATTGTGTGTTCAATGTTCAGTTGTCAAACCCAAACACTGCAATCCTTTATTTTGGACCTGATACCTGGAGCAGTAACACATCCACCCACCAGCAGACGCATGCACAACAGCAGCTGCTGCTCTTATTTATCATGAGAAAGTAGAGCTGCTCAGCATCCCTACAAACTGCTCTGAGCTAAATAAATAACACTCCACCGGCAGCATCTTAAACGCTATGCAGTATCACGATTCCTGAGTCCAGCATTTTGTATTAAGATATTTAGCACCATATAGGTCAGCATGTTGTTATATAATATGATATAAATGTTATATGATCTCTCAGTTTTGGTGTGAGGGGTGAGCTGACACTCACAGCCAACTTTTAAATTCTTATTCCATACACTGACATATACTGTACATGTTACTCTTTTACTTTAGATTTTTATCAAATAACTGTTTTGTATTTGTATTAATTGTATGTTTTCTTCAATACCTGCTGCTGCTTTGACAAAGTCATTTCCACATTTGGTATCATAAACTATCCATCTTGGATACGTTTAATACGCTTGGTTTTCATGATGCATTCCGATCTAAAATACACAGTAATAGGACAGATTAAGGTATTGGCTGTGTAGTGGTATACATGTCAGATCCTAAGTATATCTGCTAGCTTTCATTTCAACAAAGTTTTTTAACTTTAGAAGAGGCTATGCAGTGAATAACAAACACGCTCATAACTTTTGAGTGCCTGTAAATGTTCCTTTGTCCTCCTTCTCTCTTTTAGTTAAGGTCCAATGCACTGACAAGTTTTGAGAATATCAACTCTTATAAAACCAGTTCTAGAGAATAATATGACACACAGACACACGTCTCACACACACACACACACACACACACACACACACACACACACACACACACACACACACACACACACACACACACACACACACACACACACACACACACACACACACACACACACACACACACACACACACACACACACACACACACACACACACACACACAGTGCTGGGGCAGGGTAGAGCTGGGAGAGTGTGGAGATGGGAGGTTGTGCCTGAATTTATTTTTCACTTTGGCAAGCTGGTGGGTCCCACTGCCAGTGTGCAGCAGCTTTAAAGAGCTCATACATTGTTTCCATGAAAAAACATTTTTTTCTTTATCTCTAAGCAGCTCTAAGGTGCTAGGGGATAAAAAATCGAACAAGACAGGGGCAAAAAAACTGAAAGTCTACGCAAGCACACAAGCTTTATGGACAGTGCATATAGTGAGAACAATACTGAGCTGTTAAATCTAATCTGACCTCCACAAACACACAAGCCCGGGTTGCAACTGCTCATCATAGCCTTCGTTCAAGCTGAGCTCACATTTCCCTTTCCCCACAATGCAATCATTTAGTAAAAGTAGCAATTGTTATATATAAGCCCTATAATGAAACCCCTCCTCGATGTATATGCTTTCACAATGTATTGTTAAGGGCTACAGCAGTGTGCTCATGAGGAGAGGGGGGAGCAGACCCAGCAAGTGTGCTTGAATGATCACATCAGGAGTGGCCTAACTATTGGGACTGGACTGTAAAAGTGTGCTGTTCACACTGCATTAGGGCTGCACAGTTAATGTTTTAACTTGTTGTGATATGTGATATTTTTTAAATGTTTGTACCTTGTGTGAATCTGTATTGTCCTGTTTTTCATCCTAACTCTGTTGCTGATTTAACTCCGTCATAAATAAAGGTCAATTTGATTTTATCTGAATCTCTATGGAAAACAATTTCATCCGACTGGATTACACCACATGATGAAATGTACAAGCAGAGCGAGCTGAAATATAACACTTGATGTGTGAAACAGAATAATCTGATCATTTAGGAATATGTGGGATATTTATTGTTTCCCATGTTTTAATGTTTCAGTTATGACAAAATATCCTAATATTGCTGCAAGGGATAAATTAGTAATTCATTTGACGATTATATATAGTAACGTTGATTAATTGTTTGATCTATGAAACATCTGAAAATATTTACAAATGCCCGTCACAATGTCCAAGCACAAGGCGATTTAATAAAATCCCAAAAGTCCCCAACAAAAAATCTCCATCTAACTATCATGTAAAACACTGAAGAGCAGCAGATTATAAAAGATTGACCGTAAAAAAGAGGTCATTTTAGACTCCTGGGCTCTACGTTAGTGCTGGGTCTTACTGTAAACTCGTGTTTTACTAAGAGTAAATAGCTGTGCAGATAACTTTTTGCTAAGTGAAAAAGAGATCAGAGAATTATTTCCATTTTGTAATGCCCGGTTCCATCTGGCTAGCACTTCAAAGCGTGGTACTAGAGGGAGCTGGGTGGTATCAGCGGGAAAGAGAGTGGTGCGTGAGTCTGGGCTCAGAGAAAGCACCGTGGGTGGTGAAAGCCACAAAATCAAAGTAAGCAAGGTCAACGTCTGGCCATATTTTCCGCAGCCACTCAGCAATGCGAGGAATGACCAGATGATGCCTCAGAGAGGGTCAACGTCAGCACTACCAGCCTGGGTGAAAAGTGGAGCCCCTGCAGTCCATCTTTTGAAGATGAGAGAACGTGTGCACTCTTTATGAGGCACTGAGGCTTCAAAGAGTCCAGCATATCTGTATATGATTGACGGAGAAAATGTCTCGTACTAGACAGATATTAGTTTGTAGGGATGCACCGAATATTCGGCCACAGAAAATTACCGGCCGAAAATGGTTAAAAAGGCCCTTTCGGCCGAAAGGGTTTTAGCACCGAAAAAATATCACCGAATGTCAGAGAACAGGGTTACGTTGATCATACTCCGCATATTTGTCCGGGTGTTTTGATTTCAAGTGGTGGAGTAATCCCGAAGTGGTGAAAGTCTTTGCAGTTACACCCCCTCGAGAAATGTCAGCTGAACACGTTTTACAAATCGCAATCCGCGCCCCTCTCTCTGATATTTTTAAATATCTCCAAGCGGCAGACATGTTGGCTGTGAGCCAGCTGCGAGCATGGTCGCGCGCCGTGCTTGTCGCCGCGTTTTGATTACGTCATCACAACAAAACGTTAGGTTACCAAACTTATAGGTGCATTTGTTGTTGAAGGCCTGGCTGTTACAGTCTTTATTTACACTATTTTGTTGTAGGCCTACTGGCCTAGATGTTTATGCAGTTTTAAAGCACCTTGGCTTTGTTCTGAATGCACTTTGTTGTAGTTATCCTATAGAGAAAAGAAAATGCACTTGACTTGGAATTAATGTACTGTATGCATTCAAAAGTGCTGAATAAATGTTTTATGGACCCATAATAGTGATTATTATTTAAGTTAAGTTTTGCAATAATCATGTCTTTTTCCATAATCAGGTAGCTGAACCACATTGGTAAAAAATGTATACATTATATATATATTTCTATTAATCATTTTCGGCCTTTCGGCATTCGGTTTTCGGGCAAATCTTTCCTATTTTCGGTATCGGTTTCGGCCAAGAATTTCCCATTCGGTGCACCCCTATTAGTTTGTTTTGTTGCACAAGTGATTCTTAAAAGTGTTTACTTTGGGAAACATTCATTCTTCATGGCTCTCTGCTTTTTAAGGACTGTATGTATTTTTCAGTTTACATTTTTCATAGCTCTGTTAACCTGGAAATCATAACAATTGGAGTTTGTCTGTTACTACATGTATTATGCAAACTGTATTATACCCATATCACATCAAATATCCATCCAAATAAAAGCCTCTCTGATAAGAAGTAAAGTTACCATCCTCAACTATCCTGTTTGTCAAGAATGAGAGAGAGGCTGGGGTTTTCCGCTAGACTCCCAGGCCATTAAAAATAAATGCCACAAACTGAGAGCGACAGACAGAGGAGGAGGGGAGGGGCTCTTTGACAAAGACTCATTTAAACACCGCGGCACGAGTGACTTGAGCACATCGCAGCCCAAATCACAAGACAGCCCCGGCTCTAATCGCAAACATTTATTCAGATCAGACATCTCCACTGAATGCCTCTGCGGAGCATCTCTGTGAGATATAAAAAGAATCAGGAAGGAAGAGGAGGGAAGAAAAAGAGATCAACGAAGTGATGGAGACGGAAAGAAAGAAAGGCCAGTGAGAGACAAAGACAGAGGAAAGCCAGAAACAGAGAAACACAAATAAGATGCTGCAAAATTGAGAGGAAGAGATTGTTCTTTTGTTAGAGTGCATTTAGAGCCAAGTGACCCGGTGATTACGCATAGGGAGGAAGAGGAGGAGGAGTAGGAGGAGGAGGAGGAGGAGGAGGAGGAGGAGGAGGAGGAGGAGGAGGAGGAGGAGGAGGAGGAGGAGAGTAAAGCAAGGGATAGGTCTCCGACTGCAACCAGCCCAGACTGAGACAGACTAACGCGATGAGAATACCAATGAATACAGAGCATATTTACACTGAAGAAGGCCTGATGAAACCCAGACTAGAAAAGCAATTTCCAACCAATCCAGCCATCCTTGTCTATTCATTTATTAAACAAGATTGAGTCACCAGGGATAATGCCGCCTCAGAGTTTGTAAACACTCATTGGTTTTAATTAAAGCATAACTCGAGTATGTGATGAGTTTGTAGCAAAGTAGTGAGCACTTCATTAAGGTTATGGAGTGAGAAAGGTCTTTTCTTTATTTGTATTTCTACATGAGAGATAACGTGGGATGATGTAAAAATAATTTATATATTTGTTCACCATATAAAACTAAGTTGCGGCAACAAATAAACAATCAATCAATCATTTGTTATTCGACAAAAGTTGTCTGTCAAGAAAAAAGTCTGAGATTATTCTTTATAACGTAAATGTGATAATTGGCACACTAAGCAACAATTAAAATAATGATGGAGCCCACAAAACTGTTAATGTGTATTTATTGAAAAGACTGTAATTTTTGCAAGTAATGTCAAAACAGAAAAAAGGAATGCATGATAGTGAAATATCACATCTGCATGCCTTATTTTTATTTTCCTCTTTCTATATTTATAAGCATCTTACTCAAAACCCCTCAGGTGACACCCACACTACTGCATTTGGATTTTTTTCAGTTTCATGATAAGCTAGTTGTTGTGACTCATTGACACACCAGGAGAAAACAGTTGTAAAAACAAGATGCTACTGCAAAGAGTGTGAGTGTGAGTAAAGATGAAAGCCATTATCCATTTTGTTATTATTTGTATTCTATATATACGAATAAAGTTACTTTTTAATAAAAATAAAAAAAATGCACTGACTCTTTGAAACGTGTCATACTATTAAGATCCAGTGTTTCTATGCAATTATTGAGGTTACAAAATACACATTTTAATTACGTAAATGATTGAATTTCAGTTTTCAATGAAACCATTTTCAAAATATATCAACATTTTCACAGCTTGAATCTCTTTTTGTTACCAGTTTAATAAGTGCATGGACCACTATTAGCTCTGTGAAGCAACTGTAATCTGCATGGAACCATTTTAAATTGGTTCTGGTCTATAATTGTCATTTACGTATGCATGGGTTACCCAAGAGTCCTGCAGGCCCAGAGGGGTCACATCATCATTTTGACTATTATATATTTTTTCTAATAGCTGCCAATGCATTTCCCTGCCATACAAAATAAAATAACAGCTGTGTTATAAAGCAATGTGACATTTAATAACCAGTTTTATCTTAAAGTAAATGAAAAACATCCCCATATTTTGAACAACATAAAATCTAGACTAGAACAGTTCAAGCAAACTTATTTAAATGCTTTCCCCCTGATTAATAAAAATCAAACAAAGTATCTCTTTTGAGACACGACTCTAGTTTAGTGCTACTTAAGATTTTAAATACCAAACAAAAATAACATTTGAAATGTGCATTTATTGAAGCTGAAGGTGTTTCAGTGGGCCTTACTGACCCAGATCAGCAACATGTGCCCGGTCGGGATTTAGAAGAACTTTGGGAACCATCCCTCGCTCTTTTGGGGGATATGGCTCTCAGCGTCCTCGTCCGGCGACTTCATGGCGCTCTCAGCTTTCTGACAGTCCTGCTCCTTCTCCTTCTCTTGCAGAGTCCTCTGGAGGCTTTCTGTGGTCTGAAGGAGGGTTGACCTGTCGACCTGCCACTGGACGCGATTCCACTCCAACTTCTGCTCAGCCTCTCTTAGGGCGTCCACCAGCTTGAAGTTGGCCTGTTTTTGCTCCCTGAGCAGAGGCATGTAGGAGGTCTTTCTTTCCTCGGCCTCCGTCAGCAGGGAGGCTTTCTCCTCCTGCCAAAGGAAGAGTTGATTTCCAAGCTTATCTTCGGCTTGTTTCAGGAGCACTGCCATTTTCGTTTCCTGCATCTGCAGCTCGGAAAGATGGGTGCGATGGGCTCCCTTCAGCTGTGAAGTGAGGCACGTTTTCTCCTTGCGCCACTGGCGATTTAGGCTCTTAAGCTCCTGCTGAGTCTGTCTCAGTGCAGACTTAAGCTTTGTTTCTTTTACCAGTTGAGCGTCAAGTGCAGCTGTTGATTTTTGGAGGCTTTCTGTGGCCTGAAGGAGAGTTGACCTGTCGTCTTTCGACTTGATGCTATCACGCTCCAACTTCTGCTGAGCCTTTGTTAGTATCTCACGGAGCCGAGTCACATAGGAGGTTTTTCTTTCCTGGAACTCTGTCAGCAGGGATGCTTTTTCCTCCTGCCAAAGGAGAAGGGCAGCTGAGGATTCTTCTGCCTCATGGAGAAGGCTTCTGGAGAGGCTCTGAGCTTTCTGCAAATCCTGCTCTTTCTCCTGCAGAGTCTTCTGGAGGTTTTGTGTGGCCTGAAGGAGGGTTGACCTGTTGTTCCTCGACTTGATGCGATCACGCTCCAACTTCTGCTCAGCCTTGGTTAGTATCTCACTGAGCTGAGTTGCATGAGAGGTTTTTCTTTGCTGGAACTCTGTCAGCAGGGATGCTTTTTCCTCCTGACAAAGGAGAAGGGCCGCTGATGATTTTTCGGCCTGCTCCTGGAGAGTGGTTTTCTCCAGCTCCAAGCGGCGGCACTGCGTCTGTGAGACACATTCTGCCTTTTCCAGGGCAACTTGGAGGTTCTTGTTCTCCTCTCTCTCTATTTGGAGATAGCTCTCCAGGTCCACCTCCACATTGGTCTTTGACACTGCCAGAAAGTGTCTCTCAGCATGAAGCTTATTCTGAAGGGCCTCTTTCTCTTCCTTCATGTGCTCCAATGAAACGTTCTGGTCCTTGTTTGTGGAGGTCAGTTGCATGACATCTTTCTGGGCTTGGCGAAGCATGGGGCAGATCTTTAACAGCTGAGTTTTCAGATGCTCTAGCACACTGCTGCTTTCAGCCAGCTGGGCCTTCAGGCCACCAATCTCTTTCTGCATCTCTTCTTTCTCAGGGTAGCATTTGGTGACTTCCTGTCTTTCTCTTAGAAGATCAATGAAGTTGGCCAGTGAGTCCTCTTGTATTTCCAGAAGGACTCTGCCCTCAGATTTTCCTTGGGTGATCCTCGCTTCACTGTCCTGCAGTTTACTCTGGATTTCTTCTTCCAGGTAACTCAGGTAGAAGTTAATGGGAGGGTCAACCTCTGTTGAGTCGAAATCAATGATTTCCATTCTCCAGTTTAAGTTGTGAGAGTACATGTCTTCTCTGAAACAAGCTGTTTTCTGAGTGAAGTTTGAGTTTCTAGTCCTAGACTTAAAGGGTTCTAAAGTTCTAGAATCCTATATAATTCGGCTTTGATGATCAAGGATTCTATTCTTTCATCAACGTTCCGAGTGTCACATGATCATCAAAGAATTGATGTGTCCCTTAGAATGAAACATGAGCGGAACACACACAAACACCCTAACAACCAGAACAATTATTTCCCCAAAGGCTTGTTCCCCGGCGAGATAATAACAATGAATTAAATGTAGGTGGAAGATTTGATGATATACTTCTTAATGTAAACTATATAGAATTAAGCTTTATTTGGAAACAAAGAAAACTTAAAAAGTAAAAAACACTGATGTTGTTACGGCTGCCGCCTCCCCGGTCGTGTTAACTCTTGTTGGTCTGCTTTGACTCTGTTTTATGTAAATGAGCTGTGCAGTTGCCCCAAGCCCCCAGGAAGTGCGCCGGACTCTGATGAAAATATTCGTTGTGGCCAAACGGCGGTACTACACTTCCGTTTGGTTGCCAGGCCCGGAAACACTTTTTCCCATTGACTTACATTGGGAAAGAGTGGTGTGTAAATCGTTGGATAATTGTTTTTAAACTACCCAGTATGAACGTTTGTATAGCCCTTATTAAAAACATTCAGTCCTCAAGTTGTAAAATATGCTAATAACGTTATTCTGAGAGTTATTTCCCTCTGCATTATGAACGTGCATCTACTGTATATTAAATAAAGTTAATATTACTGACGTAGATTAACGTCCCTGTAGCTTCTTATTGCACTGTATATACTGTATATGTATGTATGTATATATATATGTATGTATATATGTGCATGTACTGTATGTATATATACAGACATATACATATGTATATATTAGGGCTGTCAAACGATTACAATTTTTAATCAGATTAATCACAGCTTAAAAATTAATTAATCATGATTAATCACCATTCGAATTATGTCGAAAATATGCCATTTCTTTATGTATATTGTTGTGGGAATGGAAAGATAAATGAAAGAAGGCGGATATATCCATTTAACATATAGTATGTATGTTTATTATAAAAAAATTATGTGTGTCAAAAATAAAAGACAGCCCACACACCTATCAATCATCAAATTATTGGGGTCTTAATACATTATTTGTTGATTTCTATCAACGGGGGAGTACTTCAGGAACGTCGAGTCGAGTTAGGAGTACTTTGTGACCACAGAGTGTGAACGTTGTGATCAGCTGTTTTAGCGCAGTTCTCCAGTGAAGGGGGGGAGTCTCCCTCCGCAGCCGGTTGGCGTAGTTTTGGCACAATTCCGTGGTACAGACCGACGTTAACAGCAGCCCTGTCTGTGCACACGGAGACCGACTCTGTCGTCCGGTGATCTAACCGCCTTCTGGAAAAGCTTCACGCAAATGTATGCGCTTTGTGACACAAGTGACGGTACGCATTTCAGATTACGCACATAACCTGCCTACCAGTTATGTGCACCCCTGTAGGCTACTACAGCAAAAGTAGCGCCATATAGAGAGAAGCAGAGCAAAATGATTCTCCGTCGGGACTTCCTGGAACAACACCACGCTGTTATCTTGATTCTGATTGGCCAGAAGACATTATCAAAAATGTTCTATTGAGAAGACGATCACTACGTGACAAAAGTTTTCAAAACCGTTTCTGGTCTTCGGTATTTCCAGACAAGTTGCTACTGAAATCAATCTTACTAACTGCTGTCTGTGCAATTCTCGGCGCGAGTTGGCGGACTTTATTTAGCTTACTTTAACATCATTGTTCATGGTGGGGCTAAGCCATTTCTTGGTATGGGTGTAGCCTACCCCAGCCATACCCTGGCGCTGCCACTAGTGGGATGTATGGGCGGGCCATTCTGCACATGCGTTAAATGGGTTAAATATTTTAACGCAATTAATTCAAAAAATTAATTACCGCCGTTAATGCGATAATTTTAACAGCATTAGTATATATTAGACCCTCCAGAAAAACGCGATTCTGTGATCGCAGAATTTACCGCATAATCAGCAAAATGGCGCAGATTTTTAAAAGGCCGCATATTTATCAAAAGGCTTCATAATACCCGCATTTTTCCACACAAAGTTGAGGGGGAAAAAAGTTAACTCGTCTTGACATGACGTCATCAGCTCGCGCATCACAGAATGTAAACAACACTGTATAGAGTGAACGTGTGGAGCTCACACGATAGAGAAAACACCAAGATGAAAAAATCTAATCCATCTCATTTACCGACGAACATTTCTACTAAAGACCGGGCAAAAAGTGGGGTGAAACTATTCTGCACCCCGTGCAACTGTGTGTTGGAGCATAAGAGAAAATCGACGGTGACGACCCACTTTGATTCATTCAAACATTCGAAAATGCTTTCTGCTGCTGCGGACAAGAAAGCCAAACAACTCTCGTTCACCGAGGCATCAACCTCCAAAACCCTTTCGAGGGCTACAAGAAACGAAGTGAGTAGCCTACAAGATTGAAGCTGGTCAGATAACGAACGAGTAAATGAAAACAGAATGAGGCGGAGAAGTGTGTGTGGGTAGTAGTGAATACACTAGATTTTCAAAAAAATATACAGAAATATACACTACAGTGACATCTGGCGTCGTTTTTGTAAGAAACGTTCAGTTCCGCATAAAAAAGCCTCGGCACGTGACCTCCCGCGTGTGACGTAACATGGGGAAAACAAGGGGGAGAGCGGCCGGTGTAACGTATTAATAAACATGGATCCCAATGCTAGTTTTGACACAGAAGACACAGAAGAAGTTGAACATGAATATTCGAATGCATATGACGGACCACCACCTTATAATTATGAGCCTGCTAGGCTTCCAAGAGACCAGGAGCAGCCAAGGATTAGAAGAAATAACGGCCATCGGAGAGAAATTGAGCTGTGGTGTGAGGAGAACCAGTGGAAAACTGGGCAGCTATCTTGGTGAGTGACATCACAACATTGTGAAGTTAGCTATCATATATCAGGCTATAACTAAAGTAGCATTGATAATAGAGTAACGTTACTGGCAGGACTGTTGATACTGATCCATAACAGAAACTAATGTGCAAGTATCAGCCGTATCTCGCGTTACCTAATGCAACTCCACACTACGGTGCTGTGTACCGGAGGGGAGACGCAAGATACGGCTGATACTTGGCGATCTGGCGGAGAAAGGTTGTGGAGCCTCCGTTGATATGCCGTTGTAAATGGCTTGATGGAAAGCAGGTGTGTAATCGGGGAGGGTGCACAGCTGATTGCAGCAGGTGAGTGTTGGGCTGAGCCGGGAGCCAGGAGTGACAGGCACCACGCACACACAAACAACACAGACAGGGGGAAACAAACAAACACAAAGGAGACTGCTGGAGCAGTACAGCCACCACAGCGTTACCTAATGCAACTCCACACTACGTCTTACGGTGCCGTGTACCGGGGAGGAGAGAGAGAGAGAGAGCAGCGAAGGGGTGGGGGAGATAGATGTAATATGGTTTCCTGATAAAGCTGTGGAGAGTATGTGCTGCAGGGAGGTGGATGCACAACGCACCCAGGAACGAACGCTAGCTCCGGTCCTTTTTACTGTGGACTCTATGTCCTGACAGGCTGGTATTTGTGCAACCTGCACAAACACAATACTGCATCATGATTACAAATGGTGAAATACAATGTAAAACTACCGAAAAATACCAGCTCACTAAAACCCAACCGCTCAACTCAACGCAACTATTAACTATACCTGCGGTCAGAGAGCGGAGATGTGTCCCCTTTGTGATGTAATATGACGCGTTTGACGCATGACCTTAAAAAAAGCCATTTTTAAGAGCAGAGCTCAAAATAGTTCCTTTCCCTCTGAATTCCTGTCCTTATGTTTCGTAAAACATATCAAATCCTACATTCACTTTTTTAATTGTAATTTTCAAGCAAGTTTAAGCACGGGCCGAATATTCGCAGCTGATTACTACCGAATATCCGGAGCCCATTTGACTCACACAGACCCTGTGTTGTGCGTCTGTATCGAGACGACAGTGCCACTGCCCAAGCGTCAGTATTTAATGCCCTGGGAGTGAGACCTGTCTGCAACAGTCCAGCAGAATAGGAACATTATCTAAATTGAGACCTCCCTCGTTAATAGTCAACATGAAATGCTTTCCATACAGAACAGGCATCAGCGACCTGTTCTGCCTGCACAGTGGCCTTGCTGCATCCATTAGCACATGGAAAACTCTAGGCCTAAAGAGAAGTCGTAATGAGATGAGGCCCATTACAAAAGTTTGCAAAGACAAACATTATGTATCTTTCCTGCTATTCCCCAGTCAGTCCTTTGAAATAATCAGATTTTCCAATCAACACATTCAAGTTCAAAATAGAATTCTCCTTACCCTCTTATTTCATGGTTATTTTGTTAAGGAATCAAGTGGAAAGCGAAAGTAAGAAGGAAAGTAGATGAACGCAGTCAAGTGTGCAGTGACAAGGTTACAGAAAGGTCTAGAGTCAATTCCATTAGAGGGTCTATTAAAGTAGATAACTTCAATGTCAGACTTTACTCTGTGAATGAGGCAAAGAGAGCCAGGAGGTAGTACTAGAGATGAATGCCTTAAATTCCTTCAAAGGTCTCTCTGACCCATTTCCCCAAACTAATGATTCTTATCCCAGGGGAGAACATATTCTCACCTGTGCTGAATACCCCTTCTCTTTAATGGTATGTTTTGCACTCTGTTTATTCAAACACAACCTCAGGACATTAGATATAGTGCCTGGTGGGACCCAGCCTGCCTTCTGCATAATTGATAAGGGACTTAATATACTCTCCAAAATGTGGTCTTGTCCTACTTTTTACTAAAAGCTTTGAATATGCTTTGACTGATGGCCAATGTATTGTATCAGGATCAACCAAACACATACAATTAAAAAACAAAATAGAAAAAAAACTATTTAAAGCCCAAACTAAATAAACAAAACACTAATACAACAAAAAAAGAGGCAATCTAGTCGAAAACAGAAACAGAAAAGAGCCACAACCTTAGGATGGACACTAACATAAGAGAAATGATCGAAGTATAGATTAACAGTCAACCATAACATTACTGAAAACATATGCACATTTTTTAATGTTGCACTCTAAAACTTGAACTCCTCAAGTATTTAATGTCCACTGAATATTGCATAAAGTCATGAATTATTCAAATTTGATACAGCATGTCAGTCTTCATCTTTTGGATGGCATACCATCAAGTGGGATCTTTCTTTAAATTAACTACAGCTAAACTAAAGTTTCTTCTAAACTATTTTATCAGTCATTTATGCAATTAAGGATTTGATGAAAGTCCTTGTCTATGGTTGGTTCGGTCCTGCTGTGACCATCTTTAAAACTTGAAGAGGGACGGAGACTTAAAGGAAGGCTACTGAAAGATAATAAGCGACAATACATTTAGAGCAAAGCTTTTGGAATGTCTTCTCACCTGTACTGAGCCTGGAAGTGTTCCTGGACAAAACTGTGTCGATCCCGGGGCTGCTGGGTGCCGACTGAACTGGGACTGGAAGGATGCTCAGATGAACTGGGTCCCTGCAGACAGAGAAAAATACTTATGTTAGTGGACTTGGTATACTCATATTTTAATACATTCTTTGCTGGCATCTTCAAAATGGATGCTTTTACTTTGTAATCTCATAAAGCCTATTGATATGAATTTATTGAATGATAATAAAAATCAAAACATCTCATACATGCCATCTTATACATTAATTTAAACCGCGATAAGCAACATTGTTCTTATAAATAGGTTGTCATCAGTCTAAATAAAAAATACATATTATGAAAACAAATTGACTTTGTGCTTAACCTGTAGTTGAAGGAACATTCACATACCATGTACTGTAACAAAATGAAATCTAAAGGAATGATATGTGATGGAGTAAGATGGGTAAATCATAATTTTTTGCTAAACAAAAAGCACAAGATGATCAAACATAGCGATGTAGAAGAAGGAGAAACATACAAGACAATTAACTTGAAAATCTGATTCAGACATTTTTTTAATTGCAGGGAGGGATTTCGTCTGTCTTGAAGAGATGAAAAGTCCTTCAGTCAACACAGATAGGAGTCGCACAACAAATATTTGACTAAATGACTGTGATACCCTCCATTCAGTGTCAGAATCAACAGGATGGCAGAGAGACTTCACAGATAAATATAAGGTTAAAAGGAATGAAGGCATTGAATAAAAGATGGATAACTGTGACGTGCGGAAATAGAGCAACAGATGACTGAATCTCTCTCTTGTACAGTTGATATTGAAGCCGTCAGTGAACAGCGGGTGGTAATGACTGATTCATCACCCAGCCACACACTCACATGTGCAGTTCATTCGAGGTCTGCTCCTATGTAGAGGCTGCTTTGGATTCATGCATCATGGTGCAAGTGTTTTAACCTTTGATTACTATTTATAATTTCCAAAATGAAAGATGTGAAGTTACTTCATGTGGTTTTGTATTGATCCTGCTCCTATTCTGTATTATTGTAGCACCATTTAAAAAAGAGCTGGGTTAACAGAAGAGCAACAATGCACCAGCATGGAATATAAACGTGTATGTTTTCATTCACAGGATCCAGTCAGGTTAACAACAGGTAACGGGCTGTTTGTCCAACATTACAATCAGACAGAAAACTCATAATGAAAAGTATTACAGGAGCAAAGATATTTTACAGAGTTTTGTGTGCTGAAAATGGTTGCATCAAACCATATACTTGGATAAACCACACTGCTTTTCATCCAGATGTAAATATTAAACACTGTAATTTGTTCTTTTTTTTCAGGATGATGTTTCAAACTTTGGAAAAGGGAACTGACTTAGGGGACACAATATTCAGGGTGCCACTCTTGTGTGAGACCCATTAGGAGCAAACCAAGTCAAAGTGCACTGAAATACCAAAGTCTGCGGTCATCTCCCAATTGTTTCTTCCCAAGAAATGACTGTCCATCTTTGATGAAGCTTTGCTATTTTTCAACAAAATCCAATCAATGCTGCATTCACTTTTAACAATGTGCTGCATTAAGGCATCTTAGAAAACCTCTCCAAGAAAATAAAATGAGGAAAAAGCACAAAGTCAGAAAAGCACATGTAATTATTTTTTAAGTCCACCTCTGCCTTTCTTCAGACTTAGCCCCGTCTTAACTACAATGTTTATCTCGACTAAGTTGATAAAAACATAACATGAAAGCCCATTATCACTCAAAATGCACTAGTAATAATAACTATATCCTTTGTTGCAATGTGAAACCACAAGACAAGATGTTCGATTAGTGCAACAGTGTCTGGCATCAAGAGTAACACAATGGAGAGTAGAAAACACAGATCAGCTGCAGCTGCCGTTTCTTTCCACATGCTCACATCTCAAACATATTGCATATCCATTTTGACAATGTGTGGGATATAAGCAGAATTAAGGTAAGAAATTAGAGAGTGAGGGGAAAACAAAACAGAAGCTTCTGTTACAGCGCAGCATATCACTTGTAATGGACGGTTTAGAGTGCCTGTGTGATCTGTCGAGACTGAAAAAGTAATCCATGGGCACCTGGGCAACATGTGGTGCAGCAGGGGCAATGTGAAGTTAACTTCAGTTCCCAGTTTGTGATGGGGAGAATCAGTTTAACTTAGGGTGTCAGAAGGAATAGTTTATTTCGGCAAGCTTGACATCCAGAGCCTCTGAATCTTAGAGACACTGCATAACATTATTTGGTTGGGTTCTCAAAATCTCTGGCAATCATACAGCCCCAATTCTGCTCAATTTAAATATATTTTCGGTTAATCATATGAGATTACCTTTTTTTTCTGCATATAACATGTGAACACGTCACAGGCACAAAACAACAACACTCCAATTGTTTTACCTAAATAAAAATAAACTGTATTTCACTTGTTTACAACATCTCATCTCATTGTATAACACATGCCGAGCTGTGGCTGAGTCTTTCTCTCAAATACGCCCTCTTTTCTCCATCTCTTCTCTAGAGGACAATGGACACCAGTCCTCCGACCCTCAGAGACAGGCTAGGTTACAATCGTCACCATGGAAACCATGGCCTCATTCCCTGCAATCCACATATTGGAACACGGAACTTTTTCGTCGGTCACAGCGTGGCCAAAAAATACAGAAAGAGGCTAATCAACAGAGCCCTCCATGTTTGTCTAAAGCATTTTGCATGCTTTTTCTTTGAAGCACCCTGCCATGTGCATGGAGAACAAAGAAAAACAGCTCTCAAATACTTTTACTTACCTGTAATTGGAGGAGATGTTCCAAGAACTGAAACATCTATTTTCATGGAATTACAAGGACAAGAGCATGGCAAATATATTCACTATGTCTGAAAGCATGTTTTCAGAGATAGTGCGCTGTCCAAAAGCAGACTGAACATGTTTCAGAGCTAAAAGGGACTGTCATTCACTGTTGAACATTGCAGCTACATAAAAGGTGCCATTGTACAATGAATTGTGTTCAATTAAAAATATTGTAACTTAATGATGTTTAGAACATGTGGTGGTTTTTATTATATCTGCACACTGAAAATAAATGTTTTTTTATCAATTCCGGTAAGGTAATTCAAAGTTCGTTTTGATCACTTAAGTAACAGTAAATACAACATTAGATTTTTGCGGTTCAGCCAACCTGTGATTTTCATTTTTTATTCTTTCTCATACACATCAATTTAGCTGAGGACACAGAGTTATAAAAACGTATTAAGAGGGGAATAAATGTGGGAGACAAAGACATCCTTTGATGCTTAATTCTCTTGTAAAAATCTAAAACAGCGGTTTCACTGCACGTACGTTGGGAAGGTCATCAACGATACTTCAAAAGATAAACAGACAACTGCATTGAGCAATAAATAGAGTAATAGATAGTGACGAAGACTGCATATGTGCATATCTATCAACGACAGATACACTGTATACTGCAGATACAAACTGTCAAAACCCAGGGTGAGGCAGGGAGAGAGAAAGAGCACTGAGTGTACTCTGCCTCTTTATTTAGCACCCAGGGAATAATGAATACCACCACAGCTCTGCTATCGTGTGCCAAAAATAGATGCGGGGGCCGGCCTCAGCAATAACAAGTGAATACTAATATTCAGAAGTACTAAGCTGTTCAATTGTCACACTGGGTGAGATCCAAGAAACGGAATGCTAACAGATCTAGGCCACATGCAACTGCCTCCTGTTGCTTTGGGACAACATTGAACTGTAATTGATTTTTCAATATGAACTTATCGGCCGTGTTTCAGAGCTTAGTATGCTCAAATAATTTCATTTGCCTTTATTGTCTTAATGACTGTAGAAGATGAGCTGTTTTAGGAAATGGACAGTAGACAAATGAGAGAGGGTAAAAAGCGTGACAACTACAGGAGAAAACTGAAAGAGACGAAGAATTATTCAAGAGCTAAAAATAAAAAGGTACTTTTGTATCCTTTTTTTGCAGTCAGGCATAGTTGCATTTTGCTCATGCTTTTGTGTCAAGAGCCAGATTTATTTATTTATTTTTCCGAAACAGCCAGGTGTTAGTCTAGCAGCCTAAAGCCTAACGGTCTTATACTATAAGACTTAAAGCAATGAGTTCTGGGATTTCGACAAACATACCTCCGTCAATAAGAACTGAATTATTTGTGATGAGCGCTCATAGGCTCGAGCCTGTTTCTATTATTAAAGTGGAGCGCAAAATTTAGCTACTTTTCTTTCGAAATCATTCCCATCATATTGAGAACGTTTTCTAACCTTGTCAAGGGTGTAAAAAGAGCAGGGTCAAATTGAAGGGACATTGTTTCCCCTAACTCCTTTTGGTCTCCCATTTCTGTTGACTTGATAAGAGGTCAAACGGGTACATATCACCGCCATCAGCAGAGCTCGGCAGCATCGCATCAGAGGAGCATCAAGGACTCATGGGTATTGTGTATCACTGAGAACGTTGCGCTTTCTGCACACACTCATACAAAGCCTGTGCTCACAAACACACCAAAGGGCACACACATAAAGTGCAAGGGCGAACAACAACGTCATTGTGGTAGAAGATAGAAGACATTCTGGCTCTTCACTCAGCTCTACATAGTACTGAATGTACCGGGGATGTTCAAGGAAACAAAACCGGCGCTTAGTTTATCACACAGTTAATAATAACTTATTATATCAGGGTGTTTTACTTCATAAATCAAACAAGGGCAGTGCAGTAACCATTTACGTGTAAATGGCAATTAATCAACCTCCCTTCACTGCTGCTTCATCCTAGGGAACTAGCCAGGTAATGGTGTGTGTGTGTGTTTGCGTGCGTGCATGCGTCCGTGCGTGCGTGCGTTCAGCACTACAGTATATGCACAGAGCTAAGCTAAAAACAAGAGCAGATTCTTTCTCTGGATGTCTTGGGATATTGCGTAGCTGCATTATTCCAACCTTCTTCTTCGACTCCTTCCTGCCTGTCTCTCTAACAATGGCATCTGTTCAGGGCATCATATCATGCAAGAATTGGTAAAACAACCAATACACACCAACGTGACACCAACTGTCAAAAAAAAAAGTGCGCATTACACTCTTCAAGAAAAGATACAAAATGTGGGGCATATACAACATCCTTATCCTGTGAAGGCTCGCCAACAGCACAGCGAGAGACAAGATTACAATGCCCCTGTGAAGACATACTGCAATTCAAAAGAATCCCAATGCTCCTTACTAGTTCCCAGTATGGCAGTGACTTTGGATGTAACAGAAATAAAGTATGTATAATAACAGGGACTTCACTGTGACCCGAGGTATTTTCTTCTGCTCCTCAGAAACGTCACCTTGGTTTGGGACTCAGTTGTGTGTGTGATCAGTGAAACCTTTCTCCAGTGCAGCCACTGTAAATCTCGTTGGCTCTGTGCCTCTGGCAAAGGCACTGCCTCCCTCCAGAGATATCCACACTCTTATCCCTACATGAAAACATGCGTTGATGTCAAATCCCAACTGTGATTCCTCATGGCAAGCATTCATGCGAGACGTTTTCTGAGGAGCTCCTCTCCAGCGTTCTGGGGAGTGAGTGGGAGTTTGGGTTTGCTGTGGTTGTATCTTTGAAGGTGAGTGTAAGTGTGTGAGAAAAATAACATAAATCCCTTTACCAATCGAAAAGAGTGGGTGTTTTCGGTGTGTGCATGGGCAGGTTGTTTTGGCTGCAGAAAATGAGAACAGCAAACCAGGAGGGGCAGGTTCGCCTGGAGGTACAGAGACTAAAAGTCTGCAGATCATAGCTGACACAGCCGTTTATTTTTGCTCCAAAGGAAACACTGTGATTATAATGATTAATCACCAGAAAGGTCCAGTTTGCAATTTGAATCAGCAACCAATGAATGCCCTAATGGCTCAAATATAAGTTTACAAAGGATTGCCCTATGCCACTTAGCATGGTTGAAATGTGTATCAAAATGACAAATAAAAACATTCAAATAATAATGAAAAATAACTTTGGTACTGTAACTCCTTTTGCTCAGTGGGTTTCTCACTTAAACTAAGGGCTGGGTGAGCAATATGCAGATAACCAAATATCCAATATATCTGACTAAATATTATGTTTTTTGTAATGTGGATATAATGACTGAGTGGGTAAACGCAATAATACACAAAATAAAAGACAATGCCATATTGCAATTTCCAAAATCTAAGATGATCTCTGACATAATTCTCCAGCTGTACTTACATTTTGTCAAAATATGGCTAAAAGCCTTTTCTAAATTAGGTTATTCTTAACCAAGCTTCACCAAGAGGCCCTGCTATACCATTAGTCAGGAGGACCAGTCCGTCATGGCTTATTCAATTCAGCACACTGGTATACATATTCAACATCAGCCTAGCCAATGAGAATGCCCGTGTAGATTGTTTGACCAGTAGCAGATCAAAAAGCTTTCCTAAAAGGTGGGATCATATGAATATGTCATAAAAAAATGTCTTGCGCCAAAAAAAGGATGTGATGATACAATGTATAAATGTATAGATATGGGGCAGCTCAGTGATCCATTTCCAGGTTTGAGGGTTGAGGATTGAGACAAAAGTATTCTTATTTTGATGTAAATGTGAATGTTTTAATTTAAATCTACTGAGAATATAGACTGTTGTAAGTTGCAGCCGGAATGATGGCTTCTGGAGTACATTATAAACATTAATCTCTGTGATGAAGGAAACCAAAAGGCCTTTTACAACCACAACAGGTTTATATTTCTTAACTGAAGAGATTTGCCTGGAGTATCATTTTTAACATACCGTATGCTTTCACTTGTTTACTTTTTAAGTGTTAAAATTAATATTTTAACACTTAACACTGACAAATTCACATTTCACTTTTGCTGAAGTGACCTTAAGGCACTTCTGTAAAGGGACATTATCATTTTTAATAATGCTACTGTGTCAGTGTGCTGAGCAACCTAAGCTGCAGTTGGGGTGAAAAACACCTATTTTATTGAGAAAAATAAATTGTGTCTGTAAGGGGAAAGAAGCTGATTCAGTTATTCTTTCAAACCATATTTGTAATCAGCTATCTGGCACAAGAGACTCAACGCATTCACCTTCAGCTGCCAGCTGTTACTTAAAAAACAATGATTTATTTGAAGATTTTCAGTCTGGCTTTAGAACACATCATAGCACAGAGACAGCTCTGGTTAAAGTCACAAATGACCTTCTCATGTTTACATTATATATGCTTCCGCTAGGCAATATTAGGGAATTAAGGAATCATTCTGTACATTTCCATTGTTATGCGGATGAAACTCAACTATATTTATCCATCAAGCCTGATGAATCCAATCATCTAAATAAAATTCAAGACTGCCTCAAGGACTTAAAAACGTGGATGACCTTAAAACATTTTATGTTAAACACGGCCAAAACTGAAGTTATTGTACTCGGCCCAAAGAAACTACGAAACAAACTATCTAAAGATATATATATATATAAAGTACAATGGGAGCCAGAGCCTTTTCTTATCAAGCTCCACTTTTGCGGAATCAGCTTCCAGTTTGTGTTCGGGCGGCAGACAGCCTAACCGTTTTTAAGAGTATGCTTAAGACCTTCCTTTTTGATAAAGCTTATAGTTGATAAAATAATCTAATAAGGGTGCATTGACATAGACACGTTGTGCCTCTTCACCTATACATCTTAGTTCTTACTCTTTTTCCTTACTGATGGTATAGACGTAATTTGGTTGTGTGTGTGTAGACGGTGGAAGCAGGGAGAAGCATATACCCAGCTAGAAATGTTTGGTTCTAAAAACATTCTGAGAGTGTTACAGTCATTGTTCTAGGAAGGTTTTCAGTGGGAAGTTTTTGTTTGGTTCCCAGAACGTTCTTCTGAAAGGTAGGATAACGTTCTCTAAAAACATTCTTAAAATGTTTGGTGATAACATTGTTAGAACATTATGCCCTCCTATTCTTAAAACGTTTTCAGCGGGAAGTTTTTGTTTGGTTCCCAGAATGTTCTTCTGAAAGGAAGGATAACGCTCTCTAAAAACATTCTTAAAATGTTTGGTGATAACCTTCTTAAAATGTTTTTGAAAACATTGTTAGAACATTATGCCCTACTGTTCTTAAAACATTTTCGCCAGAAGCTTTTATTTTGGTTCCCAGAATGTTCTTCTGAAAGGTAGGATAACGTTCTCTAAAAACATTCTTAAAATGTTTTTGATAACATTGTTAGAACATTATGCCCTGCTGTTCTTAAAACATTTCCAGCTGCAAGTTAGATTTTGTATGTTGCCAGAATGTTATTATTTTAGAGAAGGATAACATGGTTTATGTTAAAGAAATTATGCAAATGTTCTACGGTAACAATTTACTAAAATATGTTAAAATTATTAGAACATAAAGACATAATATTCCTGTAATTGTTCAACTCAAAATTCCTGGGTACATGTAAGTGGACTGACCACTGTGGTCATTAGGATGATTATGATAGTTTACTTAACTATTGGAATTTGACTATTAACACATGTAAAAGGATGACACAGAATCAGCTGGTGAAAGTAACATTTGTTTATTAGAAAAGGGGAGCTGGGAGTGGAGGTTGGTTATGGCGGCAGTGGGAAACAGTTGTTCCAGGGTGGGTAGAGAGGCCTGGCTGGTCTTGGGAGTGTGGATTCCTCCTGGGAGAGACACAAAAATCAGTGTGAGGCAAAAGCAGGCAAAAGCAGGCAAAGTTGTCAAAGAATATGCTGGTAAAAAGCTAGAGCGGCACGCAACAAACCGGCAGGGAATGAGTGCAGGCTGCAGGTTTTCATAGTGTGGCTGACGAGCAGGTTGCAGGTTTGGTTGATTGGAGATTGCTCCCAGCCGTGTAGAGCAGACCAGCAGGCAGAGAGAGAGACACACAGTAGAAACAAACACAAACACTAACAGGGGTTTCAGGGACGGGCAGTGATAGTCGGTCCGTTCTTCTATATGTCTGTTTTTGGTTTTCTAAGTGTTATTCGATCCATATGACAATAGAGATATGTGCATAAACAACAAAAACACTTGGGGTATAATGTTCAAACAATGTTATCACCAAACATTTTAAGAATGTTTTTAGAGAACGTTATCCTACCTTTCAGAAGTACATTCTAGGAACCAAAATAAAACTTCTCGATGAAACCATTCCTAGAACAATGAATGGTAACATTCTCAAAATGTTTTTAGAACCAACAATGTCTAGCTGGGAACTCAGACATGCCTACGCAAACATGCAATATCATGAATTACGTGCTTGTTTTTTTCTAAAAAGGAAAATGTGGTGACATCAGATTTCTTTTAAACATCCTTTTCAAACAAATGCAACAACTTCGTTTTTTAAAGCGCACTACAAATAAATCTGACGTTGACCATGACCATGTTAATATTTCGCATCACAGGAACATTTTATAAAAAAATAATAACCTCCTGAAAACATTATCCAAATGTTGCTTTCAAAATGTTCTTCTTTGGTTATCATGTAACATTGAGGGAATGTTCTATAAATGAACATCTTTAATGTGTTACCCCAACACCGTCCAAAACACATCCTTAGAATGTTGGAGGCAAAACGTTCCACCTTTGTTGACTTATCACATTAACGGAACATTTTATAAAAAAACGTTCTGTCATCTCAGGCCTCAATAACATCCTCAAAACATCCTCTGAATGTTGCAGTTAAAACGTTATGTCTTAGTTAACCTTAAACCTTATAGGAACATTATTTGAAATAATAAACATCCTAAAAGGTTATGTGAACATCAGATTAAAACGCTTATTTAAAACCTTATTAGAACCTATAGGTAACGTTAGCCAAAGTTGTGAGAACGTTCCCCGCTAGCTTGGATGTATTTTTTTTTATAAACGTTAGTCCTTAACATCTATCACTGTGTATATCACCATTCAAACATATTTTAAAAGTTGAACAAACCCCACACAGCTCTGTGAAATGTTGACTTTATTTAATCATTTCAGTCAAAACTAACGTTCATATTTCTCTTTTTGATTATAATACTGATGAACGTTCAAAACAAAGCACTTTGGCAACTTACCACATACCTTTTAAAATGCTTAATAAGCACCGTAACTTTCATGATATAATTTCTCCGTCATAATCGGTTGTTGCTGTGAACGGCCGACTGTTGTGTTATGGCAAATGCTGCGGCTGCAAGGCATTGTGGGGCAGCATTTTCTCCTCTCCTTTCGGTGAGGGAGGTCCAGTGGTTCCTAAGCTAAAGGAAGTTATAAAGGAAGTTTGAAACCTCCATTCCTATCATGTAGAGAATTCGAACGGCACTTATTATTAAGATGTATGCGCTCATACATCTTAAGAAAGTTATCACCAAAAATGTTAAGAATGTTTTTAGAGAACGTTATCCTACCTTTCAGAAGAACATTCTGGGAACCCAAATAAAGTGTCCCGCTGAAAACATTCCTAGAACAACGAATGGTAACAAACATTTCTAGCTGGCAACTCACACATGCCACCGCAAACATGCAATATCTGGTGACAGCTTATCATGAATTACGTGCTTGTTTGTTTTTTTCAAAAGGAAAATATGGTGACATCAGATTTTTTTTAAAACATCCTTTTCAAACAAATGCAACAAGTTGTTTTTTTTAAAGCGCTCTAGAAATAAATCTGACATTGACCATGACCGTGTTCATATTTGCCATAACAGGAACTTTTTATAAAAAAAGAATAATGTGTTACCCAACAACGTCCAAAACACGTCCTTAGAATGTTGCAGGCAAAACGTTCCACCTTTGTTAACATATCACATAACAGGAACGTTTTATAAAAAAACTTTCTGTCATCTCAGGCCTTAATAACATCCTCAAAACATCCTCTGAATGTTGCAGTTAAAACGTTATTTCTTAGTTAACCTTAAACCTTATAGGAACATTATTTGAACAAATAAACATCCTAAAAAGGTTCTTTGAACATCAGATTAAAACGTTTATTTAAAACCTTGTTAGAACCAATAGGTAACGTTAGCCAAAGTTGTGAGAACGTTCCCCGCTAGCTGGGGTGTCGTATTGTCATACTGGTATTCTGTATAAACTGTGAAGTCCACTGAGACAAATGTAACATTTTTGATATTGGGCTATATAAATAAACATTGATTGATTGAGCTATTGCTCTGAGTCACCCCTAAACAATCACACATACAAGCATTAACACACCATCACATATGACCTCATATGCACCTACACACTGTCACCTCAATTCCTTTTCATTTTCTCGCTCACAACCACCGACACGCAGCTCCAACAGGCAGCCTCATAACACTGCATATTTCTCGCAATAAGGCATTATTAAATGGTCTTTGTCTCGTTGTCATGAGTCAAGAGTGGCAACATTCACTGTGGCGATAAAGCGAAACTGTGACAGCAGAGCATGACAGAAACCTGAATGGGTGGGAATGACTTTGAATGCTGCCATGGTTCTTCCCCGAAATGTGTTTTTCACCAAGGTGAGACAAAGTACTGTGATCCCAAAGAGCCACAATTCAACCAGAGCTATACCAGACATGTCATCACATGCAGCCATACCCCCTGGCTCAAATGATGAAGGTTTGGAGACATTTGGATGATAAATGCTGGGAATGGAGTCCTGAGCTGAGCCAAAATCAGCAGTGACTGTGTACAGTCTCTGAGACTCAAAAACCTTTAGTGTATGAACATTAAGCTTGGACATGTGCCTACATTTTTTATTTGTGCCTGAAAAACATTGGAATCGCAAAAACCGACAACCGTTTTCCATACCAGAAGGTACAGAGGCAGAAATTTAAAATGAAATTCAGGAGAAAAATGTATAAAAAAGCAAGACTTAACAAGGATATAAAAGGAGAAGAGGAATGAGTAATAGTATCTTAAATGTAGCAGGAGGAACTGTTCCAGTTCATCGAGTCCATCACACATATAGACACACTTTGAGCACTTGCTCAGGAGGCAGAGTGGACTTCCACAAATTGAAGGGTTGGAGGTTCAAACCCCAGCCCCTGCATGTCAAAGTTTTCATGAGCAAGATACTTTACTTCAATTGCTCCCAATGGCACAGCCAATGATGTGTGAATGTTAGTTTCCTGGAGCAGGTGGCACCTTGTATGGCATCCTCTGCCTCTGTATGAACGTGTTTAAATGGTCGAATGCTGACTTGTACACGTAAAATTGCTTTGATTGCTGGTTAAGGTTGTGTTACCACTAACTTGCATCACAAGGTCACCAAGTATCATCAACGTACAATCACACACACAAGCATATTTAAATAATTGGATATAATTAGTTGACTCTACTATACGAAAGGGCGCTTTTCCCTACTTTGTTAGCTTTCTTGTGTTTTTGAAATGAAGTAGCACACACTTTAAGCGACTGTTATCAGCTTGATGTTTGCGCTCTCCTGCAGGAAGAGATGGCGTCTCCCACTGAGCGTGCGAATTAGGCAAGCCAATGTTGACAGAGCTGTTGGCTGCTTCTGGAGACACCCAGATCCACTCTGGTTTTATTATAAAGTGCCTGCCACCAAAGCATTTGTTGAATTATATTCATATCATTCCGAGCCAGGTTTTAACAGAAGTGAGCATGTGCGTGTCTTACACCTGAGAGTTTGGCAAAACTGTCTGAGGCTGGGGATTTCTAAATGTCAGCTAACTTTCTAATTAAACAGCTTCTAATAGCTAATCAAGCTGTGATAGAAGACTTTAATATTCTCTTCTCAAATGAACAATGTTGAGAAGCGACATGGGGAAGGTTGAATGAGGTCAACAAGACAAGATGGAGAAGATAGAGAAAAAATAAATACACAAAAGACAGATCATAGAAATATAATTATTGTTCAAGTCAGAGATTAGAAGATAAGTGACAGGAACACATTGTTGTTAACAGCGTTTGCTTAATTTCCTAATTAGAAAAAGGTCTAGAGTCCTTCATGAGGCTGCCCCTCTGTAATGATATAAAGATCAGCCTGGTGGTGGCAGTAGAGGCCTCAACTTGTCAGGCTCAGCTGCAGGGCTAACTAAGAATGATCAGCTGTTCAGCTTCATGATCAGATGTACTTGCCAAGTCTTTAAGCTTAAAAATACAAAAGTGCAGGTCATGATTAACACTGGAATGTTAACAGTGTATGTATTCTAAAACTAGTAAAAACAACTACTTCATAATAGCTTGAAAGATCCTTAAGTACATCTAAGGCTGAAAAAAAACAGCTCAGAAGAAGGCTGAGCCGAATCGGCTAGAGCTCAGTCTGAAAAATGTCATAAATTGACCATGGCGAAACAAAAAATGTAGCACTTTATCATTCACTTCCTGAAACCCATGGTAACAAGTTTAAATTAAGTTTTCTGTTGAATTAACACTTGCAAAAACAGCTAAAAACGTCATTATATAATCCAAGTAAAACTAACAAGGTAGTGACTTTTTTTTTTGCATTTAGCAGACAGTGTGAACAGCAGGATCCAGTAGCCTATCATGTTTTTAAAGAAAAAGTAACATTTTCTTTTAGAAACAATTGAAACTGATGCAACAAACTCTGAAGTCAGGCAGGATTTCGGCCTGTTAACTTTTAGTGTAAACCTTAGAACAGAGGATGGGCAGAAAGACAGTGGGAGAACAGAGGTCCAGAGGGGAGGCATGAAAGAAACGCTGTCCGCGCAATAAAGCGGCTGACTCACCGCTATTCTTTCAGCTGCGGACGGCTGCCGCTAATTCGGCCCATTCAAAGCTGGCTTACAGTAACAAGGCAGTAGGGGAGATAACAGATGAAACCACAGGCCTTCTAACACACAACTACCCCCCCACCCTTCTAACTTTCATCCTCTGCTCTCTCCACACCATCATACACCTTCTCCACTGTCACCTCCCCTCTACAAAAGCTCTGCTTTGTGCATTAACTCTGACTCTGAAAAGCACCAAAAGATGTGTCGGCATGTGCTTTCTTTTGACAAACCTTTCCTTTTACTCACTGGCATTCGTTTTGTGGCACTTGCTGTGAAGACCAAAGGCAAATACCTTCACTTGAACGTCCTCTGATCTTAGGCCTATCTGAAGAGCACTACATGCACCCACTCCATTTCATGCAGCGTCGAGTGCAGCCAGACTTGCCATTCTCTGGCTGTTACTATGGAGATGCCAGTCGGCCCAAAACAAAGGCAGACCAGAAAACAAGCAGCCTCAGACAAGAGACCCTGGCAGAGCTCTGGCAGCCAAATCTGGCTTGGCAGCAGTAGCTATAGAGCCATCTCCCTCTCTTTCTGTTTCTATCTGTGTCTCTCAATCTGTCTGTCACCTGCAAACTGGAAGTGCAAATATTGATTCAGAGGGATAAATGAATTGACATGACTTATCAAGATGAAGGGTGGAGAATGAATTAGTATCTAAAGAAGATGGGTTCTGTAGGGGTGTTTTCGCTCGCTTTGAGGTGGCCAGTGCCAGAGGCCGTGGTCGTCACAGAAAAGAAGAAGCATTGTTCATCTGTACTTGGCATTCTGGGAAAGACAGGGAGAGACCTCATACCAGAGGAAAATGTGATGACTCGTGAGACTTGTTAATGTCCTCATTGCCACTGAAAGTCCCAACAGTTCACTTTAGTGGAGGGATCAGGTCTGGCTTTTGATGATTATTTAGAAACCTTTCAACTAAGGCCACTTAAACCTGGTGTGAGGAGTCTGTAGAGTAATATAATTGAAAAATATTACATTTGAAAAACATCAGTTATGAAAAGGTGATCTATCATCTCCCTCTGTTTCTATTAAAGCCTTTTTAAAGCATTAGTTGGTCCCTCTGAGCTGGGTCCAACTAAGGCTTCTGTTAAGAACAGCACACAAAGACTGTGTATGTTTTTTAAACCCTTTATCCTTCTGCAAATCTGCCATACTGGCACATTAACACTTAAGCCTCTCTAAAACCAAAGGAAAAACAATCACTAAAGTTGATCTGAAGTGTCACACTGCTAATAAGCTTAAGTTTTGCCAAGCTTTGGCTTTTATGACTAAATAATAACCTAAAATACTTGAGCGAGATATAAAAAACCAATTTATTTCAGTTTAGGCTACTGAGGGCAATGAATAGCAATAGAGAAGAGGTGACAGGAACAGGTCAGACTGGTACTGCTATTCAGCTACCAGTCATGATACTGTATACAGGAAGACACAACCATTGAAGGAGAAAACCTTGTCAAGGTGGGTGTGGTGGAAGTTACACTGAACAATAAACCTGCATGACAGACTGTGTTTACAAGAGTTAGACCAACACATTGCAAGTCTACAACTCCTTTCAGTTTCCACCAGGCAGCAGACTCCGGAGTGGGCAGTGAGCCAAAAAATGAAGTTCATCGAATGGTCAGTTGAAACTGGCTCCAAAAGGAAGCAATCTCCATAGACCCTCATGATAACATTTCAAACTTTATAGCAGAGAAAATGGCTTTCCCTATTACTTCCATCAAGTTCTAGTCCTCAATTCACCCTACTCTTCATTATAGGAACTAACTGCTGTCCACTCTTCCTGACTGTCTCTTTTATTCCCCCTCTCTCACTCATAGGCAAAAGTATATCTATCAAATGTTCTTGAACTATTTAAAAGGAGGACTTCTTTTGAAACATTAATGTATTTAATGAAATGTTACCAAAGAAATGTTGTGTGTGTGTGTGTGTGTGTGTGTGTGTGTGTGTGTGTGTGTGTGTGTGTGTGTGTGTGGTGTGTGGTGTGTGGTGTGTGTGTGTGTGTGTGTGTGTGTGTGTGTGTGTGTGTGTGTGTGTGTGTGTGTGTGTGTGTGTGTTTGCACTGGCAGGCGAGCTTACAGAAGAATGGAGAAACAGTAGATAAAACACACTCTTGACCTAAAAGAGGATCACTTTTGGGTAGAAAGGGAAGCAAAAATGGTAGAAAGAGAGAGCAAGTGAGGGCATCTCTGTCTGCTCATGTCAAACATGCAAGAGAGGGTTTTAAAAGCTCATCCTGAAAACTCTTCCATCCGCTGTCACACATGAACACACGCACAGAAAGGAATCCAGCAGTAGCTGGGGAAAAGGATGTGCAGAGGACAGGAGGTGGTCAGAAGGATGCACCCACTGACATCTCCTGAGCACGAATCAATCGCTGTGCTAATATTGCTGCCACTTATGGATCTCCTCTGTGTGCAAATGTTTATCCCCCTGAATGGCGTATTTAATATTTCATAACAGCAGCATGGCATTTCAGCCCAAGCTCTATTCTGTATAAGGCCGATTTAAGGCCAGGTGGGGGGTCCCCATTTCAGATTCCTCTACTGGTAAAAATCTGGCGACTCTGGTTTCTACTTGCTACTTTGCTACAAAGTTCTTTGTACAGAAATGCAACGCATGATTACTGTGATTTCTGTTGCGGAACCAAACTGTTTTATCCAGATTCTTAGCAGTCATTCACATGACGGTCAACATTTACTCAGTAGAGCTGGTTCTTTGTCAGCTGTGTGGCCCTTATAACTTATTATAAGTTGTTTAAAAGCACATAATACAATATTTAGAGCTGATACTGAAACATAAGTGAATTGTGGGAACCATATGATTCAGGCAATTTTTTTACTGAAAATAATGTCCGCCAACTTTGGTTTATGTTCACTTTATTGCAATTGTATAATGATGCTTGACTGTGTAGTAGTTACACTCAATGCTGTAATAATCGCAATATTCATAACAAACCAAAATCTACTACCAGACTATTGGCAGTCAAGTTGCATCGTGGGTAATGTTTCGAGAAGGAAGAAGAGTGCAAGAAAAATTATATCCGTGTCACTGCTGCATTGTTTTCGATTGTCCCCTCAATTGTACAGGAGTTAAAAGCTAAACCAGCAAATATAAATAATTTAGCTAATGAATTTGCTTAACTAATGCCTCAGAAAAAAACCCGTTTGGAAGAGACATTAATGTTTGAAACACACACACACACACACACACACACACACACACACACACACACACACACACACACACACACACACACACACACACACACACACACACACACACACACACACACACACACACACACACACACACACACACACACACACACACACACACACACACACACACACACACACATACACACACACACACACACACACACACACACACACACACACACACACACACACACACACATTCAGACACACATTATGTCTCTGAAGGATCTGTCTTCCGGTCTCCAAGTAACCTTTCACAGAAAATCCTAACTTCTAACTATAACTACTCTCAAATTGATTATAATGACGTCGTCTGGCCTTTCTTTCTTCCTTGCTTCAAATTCAGGTACTTGTTGTTCTCATGTTGTTACTGATGTCTCTGAAGTGAGATAGTGGGGGAGTGCATCTATGCAATGGATGTGCTCAGGCATATTGATAGATAGCCAACCCGCCTTCACCCTCACTCTCTCATTTGCTTCAATCTATTCTAAAGACAATGAGGTTTGGAGACTTAAATCAAGGTTAGACAGTGACAAGGGTGTCTCAATTTCCAAGTTTCAAGCAAGCAGGAGCTTTTTCCACAAGCGTATGGGCAGAATGACTACTCAGTCATTCAACCCTCACTAGCTGATAGATCGAGACATTACGTTGAGAAAGAGGCTTAAAAAAAGACACTTGAACAATCTAAATGAATTATGGATAAGGCAGTGGCTAGAAAGAGAGGCTGAAATATGTTGAGAAATATTTCAAAAAAGTTTCTTTCTCCCCCCTCCAGTGTAAATCCTATTAAAATGAAAGAATAGCACAGGGGGATTAGCTGACCCCAACCATTCTGTCGGCAGTTTTTCTCCCTGATAAAATATAGAAACTCTCAGAATCACTCCTATAATTGACATCCCACATAGATGTTTAAGTCATGAACCAAGTGTTGACAGGCGCTTCAGCATTGTGAAGTCCTTCTCTTTTAAACACAAGTCACAACAGAAAAAAACGTTATGATTTATTTTCCAGCATGAAACATGTTCCCCCTTTCCTGCAACTGTTAACCTCTTTGAGAAACGCTTCAAAAGAATGGCTGCTCACAAACAAAAACCTGTAGGTCGTCTCTTTCAAGAAGCCGCGCACCCCCTCTCTGTCAGGAAGAATTTGTGGCATCTCAGAAATGTCACTTGCAGTTAATAAATTGGGTTGCTGTCCGAGCACTGGGCAGCTGGGGTGGGGGTTACGCTGCTTTGATGTCACCTTTATGAGATGGAGAGATGGAGGAGCTGAGCAGGAGAGGGTGTGGAAGAGCAGAGGGTGGCTGAAGAGCTTCACAACAGAACTGGGATGGGACACAAACACCAGGGGAGAACAGGAAATGGTGTATTGTAGTCACTGTTTGACTTAATCAGTCGCCTTTATTTAGTTTAATCAACTCTCCACAGCCTCATCATGGACATTTGGAGGAAATCATTTCATACAGAGTTGTGGTGTCTCTCATGTGAAACACTTAAATCTGATATCACAAAGTCAGAAAGAAGGCTTAATCTATCCCAAATGTCCAAAAATATGTGTTTAGTGAAAACCTGGCTGTAGTTGGTCTGTGGGTTATCAGTCAAATAGTAGCTCTACTGATAATATAGCCCGTAGTATCTCGGAAATAAAGTTTGTTCGCATGTTCTACATTTTGAATGAGTTTAAGACTTGTTTTTAAATCTGATCAAGGCTAAGCTTCATGTGTAAAATATGACTGCTTCTGAACCCTCTCAACAACCAAACCCATTGAGGTAAACAAAGTTATTTAATTGCCTATTTAACCTGAAATATTCATAGAAAGTTAGCATTTTATGTGTGTCACTGTTTTTCTGTAACAGTAGTGTTATAGTTATTCAACTTTTTGCAGTTTTAATGTAGTGCTATAACATCTCTTCATAGTTCTATAGTCACTGTTAAGGACACTCTGTCAGTACATGTTCCTCCATCTGTCATAGTTTTTGTAAGAAGAAGCAGCATCAATGTGTTATTTATACATAAACAAAACACATTGATGTTTTGGACCAAGCAGGTGGATATGATATCAGAGCATAATGTCCTGATGACAGACACATAAAGAGCAAAAACCAGATTAAGATACACCTCTCCCTGCCACTACCCCTGTCAGCTGATTCAGCTTATTTATCTCATTCATCAACGTTTAAACATGAGGCAAAATCGCAAAGAGTTATCAAACTCACTCTTTTTCTGTCCCTGCCAATAAAAGCCCTTTCTCGATTTACCGCATCCACTGACCACATTTCAAATGCAGTTGGCTCCAGGGCTAGGGGATTTTTTTTATCTCTTTCTCCCTTCACAGATGACCCTCTCGGGGCAGAAAGGCCGACCGCTATCGACATTTAAAATGGAATAATGCATACATAATGCGTTGGCACTGGTGTTGCATTGGCAAACCTTGTGTCCCACTACTGTCCATAGGGGGAGACGGATGAGGTTTGAAATGAACTCGCTCTAAATCCCACTCATGGAGGGCCTGAGGCAAAATGTAGCTGCGCTCCATGTGTTCACTCGGTGAACACTGGGAAATATATAACACTCTCTGATAACACTAAACTTGGGTCGGTAGGTTTTTTATTATCAAGATAGTATAACCAACCTTCTCATATTTTGAAACTGTTAAGGCCTAAAGGTTTAATATAATGCATGTGTGATTCTTCCCCATGTTATTTGTGTGGCTCATAGCTTCTGGACACTGAGATAAAAAAAAGCCTCCTTCCCTTAATACGCTATTCCTCCCTCTTTTCTAACACTTGCTTGAAGATAAAAGCAGCATTATTGTCATGTGAGCCAATGTTTTTATTATATTTCTAAAGAGAACAATGTGTATCGGGAGAAATTAAACATCATTTGAGAAATCACTGTGTACAACAGGTATGATTTCAATGTGGGCTAGGCTGCTTTTGTTAGCAAATGAGGAATGCTGCTGATTCGGTTCCAGTGAGGCGAGAGGGAAACCAAGGGAGTTGAGCGAGCGCCCTTTGGAAGGAGGATTAACATTACTGAGCTGCCTTCTTGTGTGTTCACCGTCCTGTGTTACGTCATGTTACTTGGGCGAAGCTGCTGGACTGGTCACACTGCTTGTATAGCAGGTGTGCTACACAAACAAGTTGTTTGTTCTAATATATACTGCATATTGCTTGTACACTGATTTACTCATTTGTTTGGTACACATGGTTTGTCCACACAATTAATTTAACATACATGGCAAGCTGTGTGAAGCAGCCTCTTTGAGTCTTGATAATGGGAATCAAAATAATATTATCATTTATAGTTTCCTGTTCACCTAACATACTTTTAAACCTGTGTGAGGAAACACCTAACACAGACACATGTCCTGAATCAATAAATATATATAGCAGGATATATCCATACTGTTTCATTATCAGGTTAAGTTAGATTGCAGGTCACAGAGGAATGTGCCTTCAACACACTCAAGGAAACATGTGACTTGACTCAGGTTCCCGGCTCATATTTGTTCTGATCTGTGGGAATCTATGTTTGCTTTTGAAGCAATCGGCCTACCGTAAAACAATAGGCCTACATATCGTCATCCAATCATCTAAGCCACATTTTGTCCCACTGTGTTAACAACCCTAACACACCTCAGTAGGACAAAGATTCACATCCGTCTTCACAAGGAAACAACATATGCAGAAAAACATATTTGTTTTGTTTTGCCCTGATAATCAATAGCGTGAGCTGTGACTAAAATAGTGAAACACAACTTGTTTTAAGGGAACTCATTACAGATGTGTTCATGAGATTTTCAACACACCTCGAGAGAATAAATCCTGACAGGATTAATAATGAGACCAATGAAATGTCACCGAGGCTGTCAAAAATGCAGTTACGACGTACGAGCTGTTCCGCTTACACAAATTGTTAGCAGATTATTTATTTGACAGGCATGGTGTTGTTTAGGTTACCTAAGCAATCACAGACTAATACAATTAACAAACTCATCATGTTTGATTACAAATGTAAAAGCGGCCTAGGAAAAAAACGCAGGTTAAACCACAGAATGAAGTTAAACAACAGTCTCAGATTGGAGACAGTTTGTATGTTGCATCCATGTAGACATTTATTACACAAATAATATTTCAATTTAAGTTTAGTCGATTTAAAAATACAAGATGCGTAAGTAACAAATCTGAAGTCTATGTGTGGGTCAGGAGAAGAGTGAGGATGAACTGCAGGACGAGGTGCTAACCACTAAATGTGAAAACAACAGGGACATTGTTGACACTGTTAAGTTTCTGTCAGCTCAGCATGACCTGTATAATCCTAGATGCCCGTTTCCCAGGCTCCGGTGACAGACAAAGCAGTCAAAGTCACTTTCCCCTCTGGACTGCTCAACTCAGTCACCACTTCATCTAACCGTCTGTCAGTTCTTCTGCCCTGTCAACAGACTTCTATAATCATTCCACTTGTAATGCTTCTGTGTGAGAAACTGAAATTGTCTTTCTCTCTCCTAATTCATCTTACCGTATACAGGTGAATGAACATTGGCAAAACTATTGTTGGCAAAGTGCAAACTCCTTGATGCCTTATATATAATTGTTTAAATGTCACTGAGAGTCCTGGACTTTAATTATTCAAAACCACATTGGAGACTGAATGAATCTCCAAGTTTCAAAGTTTCAAATTAGATCAGCAGTATAAGCGTGAGCACATTGTGCAGCATAACTGGAATCAATTTACGGAGAAGGAGGATGAGAATTTGATTCTAGAAAAGTAGACATTTTCCCTCGTCGTGTGAAAAATCCAGTGATTTTCCTCTTCTGTGCCTCACAGCATAGCGCAGGAAAGCCGGCTTTATGATACCATGATTCACTGGCAGCCTAATGAGAGCCGCGGCCGTAAGCTCTTTATGTGGCATAAAGGCTGCCTCTATTAGCGCTGCTGTCATAGCGGGAGAGCTGGCCATTGGGTGGCAGCGCAGCGACAGTTCAGCTCATAACAGTATTCATTTACTGACAGTGCTGGAGGATCGTCTGCTGGCAGGCAAAACCAGCTGCGCTGCCGCTAAACTCTAGGCCAACACAAGCACACTCAAATAATTTAACATTTAATTACACACTGTACTATAAGTATATAAAGGTTTAACAGCCAGTCTAACTGAAAGGTCAATTAAATCTGAATTACTGCCCCCGCTACTCCTTCACTAGATCAGTTGGACTATAATTACTAAGGGAGCTGAATCTCAATAGGCAGATGATACATTTCAGGATTCAAAACAATATATAATGTGGTCTGTTTACCATATTTCTTGAGAACTTTATACGGCCAAGAGCTGGAATATATAATAGTTGTAATATAATATATAATAGTTGTTATGTTGTAGAATATGTGCAAGCAAAACCAAAATTATTTCAAAGCTGTTTAGCATCAGAGACGTAATGAATAAACTGGAGCAGATTGAGTATATCATTTAAAAATGTTCTCATAGACAATACTTCTTCACCACTGCAGTGCTTACAGTTTCAACTTTCAGCTTCAATAACTAAACTATTGTGTGGACCGAGTGTAACAGGCAGCCAGTAATAGTCCTGTTTAAAAGCATTTGATTGACATAATGGCCAGGAAGAATGAAGGTTAAACAGAGGGAACAAAATAGAAGAACAGGACAAGATTGGATTGCTATATCTGGTTAAGTCTGGTTGTTTTGGTATTATTATATATCTGTTTGTGTCTTTGTTAATTTCTGAGAAATCTCACAAAAGTGCACTTTAGTCGACTCTACACCAATAAATATACTGACCAAAGACAACATTTAACTGGATTTTGGTGCTTGGCTACTCTAGTCATGCTAAAAAGTAATCAGCTCAGACATGATGTGTCTGCCCTTCATTCTCTCTCACCGGTCAGGTCCAGTCCCAGATCATTTCCAAGTGCAAGGTTGCAAAGAGAATGTCCCACATCCGAAACAAAAACACAGACAGAGACAGATGCCTGCCACTTCAACGGTTTCTCCTCTTACATCACACAGGAAAGCGCACACAAAGAATCATTTCAGCTCAAGGCCAGTGAGTTTCAACCCAACTGCAGGTGGAAGAAACACATCGGCACTCTGAGCACTGTAACAATGACACTTTACCTCTCCACAGAGAGCTACATCCAGAGAACTTTTCCATTTACTAAAGAGGACTGGACATTCGTTTTATATTTTGTTAATGGTATTTATTTCACCCTCGTCACTTCCTTGGAACCTCAGCAATACAATCACTGAGTATAAATTCAGTAATTTAACAGCTCTTGAGACATACTTAGGAGAGTATTACATACATGCTCTGTCCTAGGCAATCAGACAGACACCATTATCCACATGTCCCCCAAATCTAGTTGCAATAGCACAAAGTGCCCAGTAGATATGACATGTTCTATAATACAAGCCCTGCCAACACCATTTGAACCAGCTATAGCTAAACTGTATCAATCATCACAGCTGGTTTTTTTCTAGATATGTCCTGTACCCAATTTGGTGAAGTTGCTAAATACTTGCTGAGGGAAATAGCAGAAAGATCTAGATGTTAATTCAATTATAGATTTAAAGTTCAAAAGAACCAGGCCAAAGCATAATGTTCATTGTTATAGTGCCACCATTTGGCCCAATCGCACTACATTCGCCAATGCACTCTCTTGGATCACCACATAGTGTGACGTTTTTTGGATGAACGATTTTTGAGATGTTGACACTCAAACGCACAGACAAAATGTCCTAGCTTTAAAACTTTGATGAGTGAAATAACTTCTTCAAATAAAATTCAAGAAAACAGGGACAAAGCAATTGAGTAGATTAATGATTATCTGCCATCGTGAGCTAGATGACAAGGTCAGCATTATTTTTGAACTGTACCAATCAAACAATGCCCTCAGTGTTACATGCAACATGATCCTGCACCTGAGCTTGGATCATTGTAGCGCTCTGCAGTCTACAAAAACACATGTGACCGAATTTCATGAAACTTGAATGTGCCAGGTGGAGCAGCATTTTTCAGTTTTTGCTGCCCGTGAAATCATTTGTGCAGTGCAGGAAAAAGACAGACTCTAAACTGAGAGTGGAGAAAAAGACTAGCAAGGAAAATCCAACCAAGAAGAATATCAAACATTTCCCTCTTGGTTCCTTCTTGGGCTTTACTGGCTAGAGCTGACCTTCCTCTTTGTAAAGCCCACAAAGAAAAATGCTTGAGGTCACTGTGATGTCTGGGACGGCTCAAGGATTCAGTCAAATTGAGTCTATGACCTGCTTATATTCAATGAGCAGTGAGAGTCTGCACTGACTTGTCTCCAACAGGGAGAAGGTATAAAAACAAGCTAGCAACAGCAGGACCTGCATGATAAGTCACACAATCACATTTAGCATATTCAGCCACATTAAGGCAACAGCGGCAGTGACAAAGACCAGCTCGATGTTGCAGAGCCTGTGGCTGTATGATGAAGTGGACTCACCTTGGCGTTGGCTTTGGTCTTGCTGCTGTTTGTGTTGTTGTTGTTGTTGGGGCTTTCATTGGCATCTTCATGAACTCTGTCCAAAAGCCAGAGGAGGAACTCAAGTGCATCGTGCTGAGAGTTTCCCCGAAACTGAGAGCCGTACTTTGCCACTATGCTCTGAGAAGAGAAGAAACATCATAATTAATACCTTTGGTGATTTCAAGTTATTACATACTGACATCCTTCCTGACAAAATGAGGCCACGATCACAGAAACTCATCATTTGTGAGCCACAGTTGGTTCAGCTTTGAGTACATTTCTTCTCTTATCGTCCTTTAGTGCAGACTCATTCAAGTTCATCTGCCAGACAGTGTTTGGCTAAGATATCATCCTGTAATAAATTCATTCACAATTCCCTTTGGATGTTGCACTTTGGGAAACATTTTTGAAAATTGAAGGCACAGAGCAATTCATTACATGTATAACACTTGCAAAGTTGCATGCAACGAATCAAGCCATCTGCTTAAAACCTTTCAACAATGTTCACTGTAGTTTAATAAAGGGCTGAACATTATTATTATCTTTTTAATTCGATTTATAATTTGGTCTAAGAGTGTCAGAAAAAAGTGGAAAATGCCTGATGTCCTTTAGTACAGCACAAGTTGTTATCATCTAATGTGTTGATCTCTTTGACCAACAGCCCAAGATATATACGTTTATATCATGCATGCCAAAGAGAAAATACAATTCTAATATTCAAGAAGTTAGAACCAACGAATGACAAAAGCAGTGATCTAATGTTACTCGGCAAATAAGTAAAGCTGAGACATTTGTTAGAATTGGTTTTTTAATTGTTTATCTTTGCATACCTTTGTGTGTGCAGGTGTGTGTTCAGAGAAAGAGTGAAAGAGAAATTATACATCTGTGTTTTCTCGAAACCTCAATGTCATTATTAAAATGAATGATACAATTACACAGAAACACAAACCTCATTGCAACTGCTCCGCCAAATTTCACAATGTCAAGCTAATGGCTGCATGGTATAAGAATACCCAGAAACGTCACCAATGTTTAGAGACTGACATTCAGTTTAATATGGTCTTCTTCCTTTGCATAGAACCAAGTCAAACTACTACATAATTTTTTCCTAAAACATTAAGACTATGTTTGGCAGCATAGCACAATAAGACAGTCTTCATAAGCAATTAGTGGTGCCTAATAATATTTAAAGAAAGTGTTCCCCAAACGCTTGCCTACGAAACGATGAATCACAAAGGGAAATCCAAGACAGTTGTTACTAGAAAATAAAAGCCAAATTATGGGGAACGAGTTGTGACTTTATGCGTCAGACAGATAAATTGACATGCAAAACCAACGACAGCATTAATAGTACACCTATGGCTATAATCTCTCTGTTGCTCTCCTTCTCTGTGTGAGACTGACAGGATCTATCCTCTGCTCCAGGCCTCATTATAAACATTATACCTGCAGTATCCCAGTATCTAAATATAAACAGGGGAGGGAGAACCCCCTCTCTACCTGACGGAGACAGCCTGCTAATGAGCTTCATCGCTATGAGGGAGCACTGACAGGCGATGGAGGGTTGACGGACAGATAGAGAGATGGGGCGGCAGAGAAAAAGGGAGGAGAGGGAAGGACGCTGGCTGAGTTTCAACAGAACTGCAAGTGTTGTTTTGTCTCCTTATCAAAAAAGGACGAAACTGACTGGCCGCGGGATGACAAGTGAGAAATAGAAGGCAGCACAGTCTCTCAAAGCTACACACAAAATAGTGCAAGTCAAAACAGTTTCCAAGGTTACAGTGACTCTAGGCACAGAAGTATGATGACATCAAGAGGTTAAGACTTCCTTTCGACGAGGGTAAGACCCCTCCATAAGCCTTATCTGCTGGTTTTGGTGTGTGTACTGTACGTCTGTGAGTTTGCTGAGATCATAATTTCACTCATCTTTTTGATATCTGTTTAAAGTGCCGTCTCTCAGATTGTCTCTGGGGACATGTGCCACAAAGACTCAAAGGAACTTAAGCAGATTTGGCAGGATTGTATTCCCAAGCATCAAGTCATTTTTTATTGAAATCTTGTAAAAGGGAGGGAAAAAAGAAAGAAGACAGTAAGAAATGCGGGGAGACAAAGAAACAAATTGCAGGTTATTCAAAATGTTAAGTTCCTCTGTAAACACTAGCAGTGTTCGAGCTGACCTCAGCAGAGCACTGGTTGCATCTCACTTGTTTGTTAAACAAACATTTCATAGCTCTTCAAAGATAAAGATGGATTCAAGGGTCAACTTAAAGTTAAAGCCTTTTATTGTCATTACACACAGAGTATAACGAGATTCAGAGTGCAAGTCTGTCCCGGTGAGCAAAAAATACAAACACATACATAACACTAAAAAACAAGGCAATAGGACAGACAACATAAACAATCATACGGGGGAATAAATAGTTACAAATTGATATAGAAATAGTAAATAAAGTGCATTAAAAGTGTGCGTATGTGTGAGAATGGTTAGGGTTATTGCATTATGTGTGGTGGTTGAGCAGCCTGACGGCCCAGGGGTGGAAACTGTTTTTGAGTCTGTTTGTCCGTGACTTGAAGCTCCTGTGTCTCCTCCCAGAAGGCAGGAGAGAGAACAGTCTGTGACCTGGGTGAGAGCTGTCCTTTATTATTTTGTTAGCTCTGCTGCGGCAGTGGGAGGTGGAGATGTGTTCCAGAGAGGGAAGGGGGCAGCCGATGGTTTTCTCTGCCATCCTGATTACTCTCTGCAGGGCTTTCTTGTCCGCAGCTGAACATCCTGCATACCCCCTCGAGATGGAGTATGACAGCACGCTCTCGATGGTCGCCCGGTAGAATGACACCAGCAGCTTCTTGTTCAGTCGGTTTATCCGAAGCACCCTCAGGAAGTGTAGTCGCTGCTGGGCCTTAACTTGAGGTAGGATACAGTTTTTTGTAAGAAATATTGATCAGTCTACTCTAGACCAAGGATCTTACTCAACCCACCTACCCCTGATAGAGCTGATCAGACAACCTGCGCCCTGAAAAATTAAACCAGTGCAGAAGTTCTTTAAACTTGCATTCTTCCTAATAGCCAGGTTGGGTTGTAAATACGTTTATGAGAAAATGACCTTACTTCTCACTTGATTCAATACGTCAGTGAACAAGTGAGTTCCTTGTCTCAATAGCTAGTTGTAAGTCTTCTTCAATACAGCATGATTTCCATTTTCTTAATTTTCTGAAGTTAATTGTAACATGTTTGTATTTTTGTATGTTCTGTACTTTGTTAAACCCTTTTCCCCCTTTGTCACTTCTGGTTGCAACAGAACATGTCATAAACATATTTAGGACAAGTCTAACAAAGGTACAAATGATTCAAGAGTTCAGCATTGGTTGCCTGGCAATGTCTTTTGTGTATTTTCTGTCTTTGCACAAATCAAGGACTACCAGCTTTTCTCAAAACAAAAAAAAGCTACAAAAACAAGAAAGCCTACAAGAGAGATAAAAGAGAGATAGCCATAAAGTTGTTGTTCTCCGCAGCGGGGGTCATGACCTCTCCGCGGTCAGCAGAGGCTGCACTCTGGCAACAGTCCCTGCTTCCAACACCCAGATGTCTGTTTTGATGTCCCGGCCTGCTACCTTTGCTTCACCTCACACCATTACCCCCTCATGCCCTCACCACATCCATCTTCCTCCTCTGTAAACAATGACGGATCAGAGTGCTGGCTAGACAGGAATGTACTTTAAACATACATCAGACAAATGTCCCCTACTCTCTCTCCCTAAAAGAAACATTTACAACACCTATCCTCATCATGGTCGAGCCTGCCAAACAGACCTTGATAGATTTCTGGCTGACGGACAGTGAATGTTACCGATTCATTAAGATAAGGCTTAACATTAAGAAGACCACACTTCTTTACCACACACACATGTGCACTAACCACCACCATACAGGCTGGAATGAGGCTGGATAGAATCAGTCATTACTGGCTGCTCCATTTGCTGTTTCATTTTTCAGCGGCCTGGTGTTGTTGGCTCACCTCTGGACGCAGGACAGTCATCACTTACAGCCTCGACTTTTACCACTCTCTCTTCCATCATGCTGTGTTCCATCTTTCCTTTTTCTTCCTTATACACACAACAACACACACACAAACTTTGTTTTCTCCTTAATTTCTATTATGCCTCTTCTCTATCCTCTCTATCATATTCGAACCAATCCCTCCTCTAATCAGTCCCAGATGAGATTGGGCCAACATACACACACACACACACACACACACACACACACACACACACACACACACACACACACACACACACACACACACACACACACACACACACACACACACACACACACACACACACACACACACACACACACACACACACACACACACACACACACACACACACACACACACACACACACACACACACACACACACACACACACACACACACACACACACACACACACACACACACACACACACACACACACACACACACACACACACACAGAAATGGGCCTCTCTTTGCAGCATAACACCTGTCCTTTCCTGCCTCTTCCTCCAGCCATCATTTGAAATCTACTCGGCTACTGCTGCAAGTAAAATTCCAAAGTTGTCAACAACTAAACTGATTAAATTGGCAACTATTTTGATAATGGATTATCAATGAGTAATTTCTAAGGAAGACATTTCCAAATTATTGATCACAGCTTCTTAAATATGGATTCTTTTCTGATTTGTTCTCTAAGAGTAAAGTTAATATTTTTTTTTATTTTATTTAACCAGATAAAAGCATTGACATAAAATCTAAATTTCGCAATGCTGACCTGGCCAAGAAGGCAGCAACGTTACACATAACACATACATATAAAATAAAGAGAACATAACTAAGAAAACAAAAGACGAAAAAGCAGTCACTACATTGTGCACATTAGGACAGTAAGAAAGGTAAACTACTTATTACTGCAATAGCAGCTGGTGGTAAGGACTTCAGACAACTTCAATTTAAAACATGCTATTGAGAAAAGTGCCGTCAGTTTGAGGCCTGATTGAAGGTCATTCCAAGACCAAGGACCATAATAAAAAAGACTCCTTTCTCCAGCCTCAATCCGCACGGCAGGAACCTGGAACCGTATCCAGGCACTGGATCCGAGGTTGTAAGAGTCACAAACTGAAGCAAATCTGGCACATATGTACAGTGGAAGCTTACCTAAAATGGCTTTATACATTAATAAAAACCAATGCTGCATCCTACGCATAGTAAGTGAGGACCATCCAGTTAGGCTATACAGTTTGGAATGATGAGTCCTATAGGGTGCATTTGATATATAACGCAGTGCAGCATGGTAGAGTGGGTCAAGTTTGGCCAAAACAGTGGGACAGGCAAATCTATAAATGGTATCACCGTAGTCCAGCTGGGACAGGAATAAGCCAGAGACCAACCTTTTACGGGATGAAGTTGAAAAACAATATTTAAGTCTTTAAAGGAAGCCAAGAGTGAATTTCAATTTCTTTGTTAGAACTTCAATATGGTGTTTGAAGTTCAGATTACTGTCCAACCAAAAGCCAAGATATTTTTAGGTATCGACAAACTCAACAGAGACGCCATCAAGGGTGTCAACAGAGACGCCATCAAGGGTGTCAATGGAGGGGCAAGAGGACGCTGACTTGGAAGTAAAAAGCATTGCTTTGGTTTTCTTACTGTTCAAAAGCAGTTTGGAACCAAGAAGTGCATGCTGCAGCGTGATAAAATCTGATTTTAAATTGGAAACGGCCGTATCCAGAGAAGGAGCACATGAGTATACAATAGTGTCATCAGCATACATATGATAGGTAGAAAATTGCATCTGATTACAAATATTGTTTACATATAATAAAAAGAGCAAAGGCCCCAAAATAGAGCCCTGTGGAACTCCTTCTCCAAGGTGACAGGGTCGGAGACAGTGCTACCCAACCTGACGCATTGAGTATGGTCGGTTAGATAACTCTGAAACCAGCAAATGGCATTATGACCGAAACGAGACATCAACATAACATTAGACATAATGTGGTGATCTACAGTGTCAAATGCTTTGGCTCGGTCAATAAACAATGCAACACAAACAGATTTGTTATACAAAGCAGCCTTAATATCGTCTAAGACTTTCAGACTGGCAGTCACAGTACTGTGCTTTGATCTGAGTCCAGATTGCATAGGGTTAAGGATGTTGTGTGAATTTAAAAAAGGTTTTAGCTGAGTAGAAACTAGGGACTCAAGAATCTTTGATAACACAGAAAGATTTGAGATAGGACGATAGTTATTCAACTCCGTGGGATAACCAGCTTTCAAGAGGGGCGATACCAGAGCTTGCTTCCACACAGCTGGCAGTGTGTGAGTGGACAGGGAGAGATTACAAATATCAGTTACTAGTTGTGCTATAATCTGAGCTGCAATTTTTAAAAAGAACTGCACTGCAAAGAATATATTTGAGATAAGGTCAAAACATCACATTTGAACATGTGTTATTGGGCTTTGGGAAGCAATGATCAAAGTGTTTCACTAAAAAGCAAATCAATAATTGAGAAAATAATATAGATTAATTATTAATGTAATAATGATAGGTTGCAGGCCTCAACTATACTTCCTGTGTCTTATTAGGCCTCATTGGATTCACCTCTAGACCAAAAGAGAACAGGCAGGTATTTTTAAAGTAACTCTAAATGGAGACAGACGTATATTTCCTCCGCTGTGCTAAGAAGCATTCGATAAAGGTGCCAGTGAGTCAAGACTGAACAAAGCCTTCTTGTCTGCAGAAGTCCTCGGCATGGGATTTACAGGCGATCAGAAAGAAATAAGGAGGGATGAGATGCGATGGAAATAATCGCCTCTGAATGGTTTACAGCCCAGGAAAAGGCTCCCTGGGCTCTGCTGAAACTGAGAGATTGATACTCTGAGGATTCACAGCCGATGCTGTAAATATGTGAGCCCAACTGAGAGTCTGCAAGCTGTATCTGTCATGCCATCAAGGGCCGTATGAATGTATGCCATTTTCATATGCTCCCCTATCACTGAGATAAAGTATGAAAGTCATGCTCAACTCCATGATTCGGTGATCGCAGTATCATATCTCATTATACTAAAGATTGATTTATTCCCATGGCTTCCTACACCGTGTGCGTCTTTCAAGCTTGGTACATAAATCATGGGAGGGATAATAAACCTGGAGTAAAATGGTCTCATATTATAGTGCTTACACAGATACAGCGCAGACACATTTCTCCTTGTGTTCTTTTATTGCCTTTTGTCGTCACAGCGGTGTAGGTATAATGGAGTGAGGCTCACTGAGTCGTGGGAAAGCATGCTGCTCCCAAACAGCATATGGTGGCTCTGTTACAGTACTTGTAAGTCGTCTATCTTGAGATGAGGTGTTTGAAGCGTTACCACTTCCCTACTTACTTTAACAGCTAAGACATGGATCCCCCTGTATATCAGTGGTGAAACGTGAAAACCCCTGATTATTATATGTTCCTAAAAACCGCATATAAAATATTCTAGCCGCACACTGCTAAAAACTCCCAAAAAAGTGTCCCCATCTGTTTCCCTGAAAGACTGCCACTAACAAACTAAAATGAGAGGCTGCCCCGCTGTGCCTGCTCAGCACAGTCCAGGTGGTGCATATATCCTCACAGCAATGTATGTGTCTCTTTCCATAAACAATGTATACACCTTCAGCACTAAGAATACGAACAAGAGTGGTCTTTGAAGAGACGCAGCAGAGACAAGAAAAGACAAACAAACCATCAGTCTCGCTGTCCTGCCTCTCTGTCACACACTGCTTGCACTCCCAGAACAAACAAGACTGCTTAAAACACCAGGCCTCATCTCCACGGCTGAGCTCCTCTGGCTTCACGGAGCAGCATCCTGTCAAGCGTAAAAAAGATGAACCCTGGCTCCTATGCTACAACTTCTCAAAGTAGTTACAGTGTTGTTAAATCCTTTAAGTCAGGAGTGTAATGCTCGAGTCACTTTGTCGTCCAGTTAAATTGATGTAGACTACTTTTGGAGTGTCCGAAAAAGGACACTTCATGTCTCCAGATTTCATTAACATCAAATGTGAAGCAAGAAAGTTTTGGCAAAGTTTGAACTATTTAGGTTTAAATACAGCACATCCATGATTCATATCAGTCGGACTCAAAGTGTATGACTTATAGGAATCTAATGAGTGTGTGCAGCTTCTACCAATCTTCTAATAATGACTCCCATGAGAAGCTTCTTTTCTCTCATCATTCACTCTGTCCAGTGAGGAATCAATGAACATGTCTGAGGTTTAAAGACTCACTTTTTTATAAAATGCCACAACCATCACCTAACCATTCTAGTCAATCACACAATTCAACTTTTTACACTCTGAAATGGATTGTAATTTTGGACAAAGACCGACTTTACATGGTTCATAAATAACAATCTAAATGTTTTCAGCTGAGCAAAACAGTGGCATTTTGGGTTATGACAGCCAGCCAAGAAATGAAAACAAAACTATCTCCAACTTTTTTCCACAGAGTGCCTCCAGCATTTAAATGTTGACTTAACTCCCTGCTAATAAGCCTAAGGTCTTTCTTCAGTTTATATAATGGTATTTGTCATGAGAAGCTCATGACTCCTAATCATCGCAACACAGATCCCAATACAAAAGAAGTTGTAAAACTTTCTGCAAAACTTTCTTTTTGCAGGCCAGTGCATCTCTTTAAGTGTGAACAGATTTGTTAATGACCATCAGTTGTCAAAGTTGCCTGTCCCTTTTTCTAAGTAGAGCCTAAAGTGGTCTTATGACAGTCACAGGAGGGGCGATATAGTTTTGTTTACCAGTGATGTCTCTCCCTCCCACTTTCTCTGTCTGTCTCCCTCTGAGTGCACACCAATGGAGGCTTCTCAGCGGGGGGCATTCTGCTTTCCAGGCTGGAAGCACTCGCTACAGTAAACATCCTCTCTTCTGCTTCACCCTGGGATGAGCAGACACACAAATCCCTGTGTCCATGCGATGGGGCGAGTCAAGAAAAAGGGTAGTGACGTACATTCTCTTTTTTGCAGACCAATATGATGAGAAGTAATAGAGCAAAGAAGAGAATAGAGCGACTAAAGAGAAGCGCATTCAGACATTAGGTTCAAGGGCTAATATACCGTGTTTCCTTCCAGCAGGTGGCCTACTCAGGGACTTTTATCAAGCACCATTTTTAACCAATAATATTCCAGGCCTAGAGGAATCAATCTCGTCCTGTAGCCACTTCAAAGAGGTCAAGTTTTGAATATACTGTAATACCTACTTTTTACATTCATTAATGACCAACAAATATAAAGTTATATGGAGGCCTAAGTCGTTGGAGTTTAAAATAAGCTCTTTCAATTGCACACGTGCAGACACTGAGCCTTTAAGATCCATAACACCATGCCTCCTTACTTTTATCAGATAAAAACAGCAGCTTCTTCTTTGTTAATACCTTTCCCTTACAGCTTTTTATTAAAACTGCACTCTCTCCAGTACACATTATTCATTTATCACTAACCTGTGGTTAATAAAAAAGTAACTGTCATGAATATCAATCTTTTCCATTATAAATCTCACTAATTTATCCCTATGTGTGTTTTTGTGCACATATTTCCCTACAACTTCCCCCAGGCTGTCTGTTGATGCAACAGAGCAGTCATCACTCAGGAAGCAAATACTGGTTGAGTGTCGTCTGAGGCCAGAAGGGAACCCGGAAGCCCTGGCTCACAACAGCCATAAGCGACTGCAACAGAAAGAAAGCCCTCTGTGTGTACGTGCTATCCACTTGTTGATCTATTCTCTGGTTATATCTCATTATATTTTGTCAAGTGATGTTGCAACTCCTATGACATGCATTTAAAAGTGTATGCAAGTATAAGACAGGAATGCTTAAGTCCCTGCACTCCACATGACAGACGGGGAATGCAGACGAACCTCATGAAGTGTTGGATTGTAGGGCAGGTGAGTCAAGAGGAGACTTTGCAGCCGGTGTGTAATCAGTAACTACATTGCATGCACACACACACACAACTACCACTATAGGTCAACAATAGTCAAATGTAGAAACTAAGAGGCAAAGTGGCGACACAACCCCTTTGTCTCTTTACTTCACGGAAATGGGACATGCCCTTTGACCCACAGTCAATCACCCGACGTGTTCTTTTAAACATGTGTGTTACCAATATAGTCTGTGATATGTATACTACTTACAAATCCTACAAAACCCTCTTGACATATTCCCATTGTGCTGTTGGGCTGGCTTCACAGGACAGAGGATTTGTCTGTCTGTGAGGGAAGTTTGGGTATTATCTGGGGGGCTTCCATGTGGGAAGAATGCATATACGTAATCCTACCTGAAGATAATGACATCTCTTGATTGCTGGGGTAGCTCTCAGTGGGGCCCTGGGACACAAATATCCGGTCTATCTTCATTCATTCTTCATTCTCTGTGTATGACTTCTCCAAGTACTCATTGAGTGCCCTACACACAGCAGACAACTCAAGTCAATTTAATTATATTTTGCCCAGAGACCCAGAAAACCATCAGCACTCCTGAGATGTGAAACTACCTTGCTGCAGGTTTGCTGCGTGTCAATTAGTTTGTGATGATTTGATTTAAAATGCCTTAAGGCCCTTTGATGTTGGTTTTATTGTGCTGTAAGGGCACATTCACAGACAAATGTCCTGTTAATAAAATAGTCACAAAGCAATTGAAACACAGTGGTTTAACTTGGGGGCCCATGAAGGCATGCTTTGGTCAGAGAGAAAGGTGGCTATTATTCACTTTGTTGAAAACATTGCAGCTATATTTCAATTGTAAATAGGCTATGTTATAAAGAGATAAGTTGTCTATGAACTATTTCCTCAATGGCATACGGGAATCAAGCATTTTTTCCACTGAGATGATTGGAATTAAGACATAACTAAGAGTAAGACACACACTACTAATAACAACACAAAGCATTAACATCAACAGCATGCTATATCACCCAGTGCATTCCCGGTCCTCACCTTGAACTCCACTGACAGCTGAGGTGTGTACTCCAGGGTCCACAAGCCTCGGACCAGCGTCGCCAGCTGCTCGGTCACCTCTCCCCTGGCGGGAAGCGGCTCCTCGCCCCTCACGTCCCCGTTCACCCTCCTCTGGTACAAATCCAACTTATACTGCTCCAGCCCGAGGTACTCGGCCAGCAGGTCCGTGTTGTTGAGGCACTGAACCACGGCGTTCATGAAACAGGTGTTTCCATGGTTCTTCAGCCCCAGCACGCCGGGGGTCTTGTCGCCGAAGCACCACGACAGCCTGTCTTTCACCGAGCCGTGAGTGGAGGACACCGTGGAACTCTTCTTCACGGTTCCCTCCCTGGAGGTCTGCCCACTGTCGTCTCTGAAACCCCCAGAAGCGGTTCGCCCGAACCCGCCGTCGTCCTCCTCCGCGTCCGGCGTTTCCGCGTCGCCAAAGTGCGCAAAAGTGCCCAAAGTTTTAAGAATCCTTCCCATGAAATTCCCAAAAGATCGCAGCGATTTCCTCCTAGCAAATCTTCCGGTTTTATATTTCTTCTCCTTTCGCTTTGTCGTCTTGGGTTTCATAGCTTTTCTTACCTTGTTTTCCTTGCGGGTATCCATGGCTCTAGTACTTAGAAGGACAGAGAATGAAACAGATTGTGGAGTCGCACCTGTCTGCAAGCCGGTCTGTCTACCCCTCCTCCTCTTCCTCTTCTCTCCTCAAACCTTACCGCTGAGGTGGCTCACACTCGGTGCCCGTAAAGCACATGGTCACTGATATGAATCCCCTGACAACCCGGTAATTCCATGCACTAGGTGTTCACCAGCCTGCGCGTGTTTGTAGGTGACACTCTCTCTCTCTCTCTCTCTCTCTCTCTCTCTCTCTCTCTCTCTCTCTCTCTCTCTCTCTCTCTCTCTCTCTCTCTCTCTCTCTCTCTCTCTCTCTCTCTCTCTCTCTCTCTCCAGGAACTACAGAGATGAGACTTGTTCCTCCCTGCACTGCACAGGTTCTCACACACTTCCTCATCTCAGCGCAGGATCGTACGCTGGCAGTCTACTCTCTCTCTCCCCACCACTATTCCTCCCTCCCTCCTGTCCTGTCAAAGGGATTTAACAATGAACATGTTTCTATTTGGAGAATCACGTATAATGCCCGCCCCTTAGACATTAATTAAAATGTCCTGAAATACACTTATCAATAGAAAATGTTCAAACAATGAGCAGGAAATCATTTTTCGTACAGCTTCAAATTGTTCCTGGAATGGCAAAAAGTATAAAACTCAACATGTCTTGGTTGTTGCACAAGGAACAGGGAAGTTGATTTATTTAATTATGATGTTAAGCACTGCTCTTAAACTGCCCCCTGTAGGAGCCATTACAACATCACCTGGTTTAACCTCTTCAGAAGGTTTGAAGAAATCTTTGGCATTAGTTGAATGGAATGCACTAAAGGTGCCTCTATAAGCACAGACACCTAAATAACACTCAGTTCTTAATAAGAACAAGAGCCACAGATTCATCGAGATATATTTGTAGTTGTTTTGCATCTTTGGTCACTTGTGTGTCCAGGTTTTGTAGACTTTGTTGTCTGTTGGTGGTCTTTTTACAGGTCTTTGGTTATTTTATGTATTTGGGTAATTCTACAGATCTTTGTGGCAGTTTTGCATCTTTTGTGGTTGTTTTGTGTCTCTTTGTGGTTCTTTTTGGTCTGTTTTGTGTGTCCTTGTGGTTGCTTTGTCTCTTGCTGTGGTCATTGAACGTCTCTGTGGTAGTTTTGCATGTCTTTGTGGTCATTTTAAAGGCCTCATGTCATGGCCATTTCTACTGATCATAATTCCATTGTTGAGGTCTACTAGAATAGATTTACATTGTCCAATGTTCCAAAATCACATTGGTTTTCTCATACAGCATCTCTGTATAGCATGTGTATTCACTCTCTGTCCTAAACGGCTTGTTGGAGCTCCTGGTTGTTTCCTGGTTGCTGCATGGGGTCTGCGAGACAGCGAGACAGTACGTGGCAAACCGGAGATCAGCGGAGCCGCGGCTGAGAAAAGACAAGGCTGAGTGAGTGTGTGTGAGGAGCTCTGCGGATTGGTCCATTTGGACCTGGGTATCGTTATGTCACTAGGAAGAAAAAAATGGAAAAAGAGAAATCTCCAACGAGGCGTTCTGGGGCAGCATCGACAGGTCTTTTCTGTGTTAGAGTTTTACTTGCTACAGGGTGTACTTCGAGGGTTTGTGACTTTGCTGAGACTCTGGCACATAATCAGTAACTGGTACAAGGCTGTTGTTTACATTAATCTTACGCTTCAACCGGACCATATGTTAAACCTCTAGCCTACAACAAAGACATATCAGCTACTGAAATCCTTATGGTGGTGCATTATCATCACTTGATACTAATAGTTTGCACTCATTAAAATAGAGTGAGATCTTACAATGTAGAAATTGAAAGGTATGTTTATATGTCTGATAGTAAAATACTGTTCAAAAATGTTATTTCCTTGCTTGACCCTGTCTTTGAGATGCGTTGTATATAACAGGACAACATTCACAGACACATCTAAAGCATCCTATAAATAGCCTGGCTGCTGCCTCGACACACATCCATGATGCTGCTGCTGTTCACCCTGGAAGCTCCACAAATAAAATAAAAAAAGAAGCTTTCTCTTTCCATGCACCCTTGGCATGGAATTAGTTTCAAATGATCATTACCTTTCTTATTTCTGTGAACATCTTTAAATGTCTCCTCAAACTGCCCAAAGGAAACATGTAACGGTTTAACATAAGCCTTGACTCAGGTGGATATTGCTGGTATTTCCTGAAGTTTTCTCTTCTTTTACTCGTATTTCAAAAGAACTGTCCTGACTAAATCTAAGTAGTCTATATAATGATGGAAAAATATGTCATTGTAAAATAAAGAACCACTCGAAAAGATGGGGATTTTTGTGCTATATTCAGATTCTAATCACCCTGAAGCCTAATTTCACAGCTCAGCAGTACTAAAGATTGAAAATAGTGGGCCAGATGTGCAGATTTATTGAAATAGATAGTCTAGGCCCCATCCAATATCTCCATAATTTCCCCCAATGCCATTATTCCAGCAATGGAAGAAAAAGGCTCATGTAGTACACCATAGTAACAAATAAACGAATTATGTGTCAAACTCCTAGACTGTAAAGGTCAAACTGCATCTTCCTTACAGAAAAGGACACACACTTGTCCTCTATTCATTGCTAACAGGGAGACTTTTTTTTTTACTGACTATACTGAAGGTTTGCCATTTGACTTTTTTTAGGGAAGCAGGGGTGAGTTATTCATTATTTAGATTATCCATTTTAAACAATGGTGAGTAGAGTGGTTTCAGATCAGAGGCAGACAGAGAGGCTTTCTGCTGTCTAAACCAGAATCCTTCAGGGATCACTGTTGATAGATAAGCTGACAGCAGCTCTGTGCTTAGCCAACAATCTCAGCCTCCTCCTTTTCTCTACAGAAACAGACTGAAGAACCATAACTATAAGTAAATGCAATGTGCTGTATTATACATTCTTGTTTTTACATATTCTGGTTTGATCATTGACAGTCTGTAGAATGGCATTCATTCTGTTGTTCTTAATACGCTAAAGAAGCATAATACAGACACTTTGATGTGAAGAATAAGTTATTGTGCCTTGAAGTGTAATTTTAAATACAAGTAAAGTGTCGCTCTGTGAATTCCAACCCATATTCGGCTCCTGCTGGGAACTACCATTTAAGAGACCTGACTGCTCAGAGAGTGTAATGTTTTCACTTCTTTAAATATCATCCTTTCTCTACTCTAAGATAAAATAAGAGTCACTGATGCTAAATCAAATTACCTTTATTTCCTTTGGTCTGGGTTTAAACCTTTTCTGAAATGTTAATGTCAGAACTCTCCTAGAAATATTTGCCAAGAGGAACAATAATGGGAAAATGTCGGATCATATGAGTACGAGTGTTCCTGGAATCAAAGTAGAACACGTAGTTTCCAGGACTCCACATGTCACATTAAGAGGAAGCAGGGTGAGGGAACCTCCATCTCAGAATGGCTCCGTCTGCGCTGGTGCTGACCAGGGTGCGGTTGTTGGAGCAGACCTTGATGCTGGTGATGCTGCCACTGTGAGCTATTCCTACATGGGTTACCGTACCTTCCATGTAGTCCCACACCTTCACCAGCTTGTCATCTCCACCTGTCATGAGAAGATTCAAAATATGTCAATGACCTGAGAGAAGTTTCAGCAGAGTAGTGTCAGTACAGGAGATGTAGACAAAGACTTCAAAAAGTGAGAACAAACTCTCATTAGTATTTGCAAGTAAATCAAACATATGGAAAATGAACACAGGAATACCAGGGTCAATACAAATCAAACTCTTAGTTAAACTGTTTTTAACTAAAAGACACCATCTGAAATTACACACAGAAAATGCTGATCACGCTTTTATCTGAACATTTTCAGCAATGAACAAGTGTACAATTATAATCATCTAAATATTGAGTGCCCATTAA